>NC_056727.1:793064760-793434760 GCF_019279795.1 Protopterus annectens
AAATTTTGGGTTCCAAAAACAAGACAAATGTCTAGCACAGGTCAGGAATGCTATCTTCTCTTGCAGTGGACTGATCGCAACTGCATGAGACATTCTCACAGTGAGAGGGTGGTCTAGTAACATTAAGGCTGGGGCCTGTACTGCCATGGGTGCTACAACAACTGCCTGTACACAATGTGGCACTGACCATGCCACAGTGTCCAACTGCAATGAGTAGTAAGCTATGTAGCGTTGCTTACTTCCATGCTGTTGCATCAAGACTGACGTCATATATCTCCGCTTACAATCTACAGTCTGACAACGTGTGTTATGATTATTCAGGAGACCTACTACAGATGTTGAAGCTATCAATCGTTCTAGTCTGCAGAAAGCTGTTTCTGCTACTGTAATCCAGTGTAGTATGTGTTGTGCTGCCATTGGTGTATTTAAGATTAAGGCAGACAATACAGCGGATTCCAAAGCATTGTTTGGTAACCAGCTTTGACAAATGTTAGTCGGCCCAGACAGGACTTCATTCCCTTCTTGTTAGTTGGCTTGGGTGCTTATGAAATTGCTACCTTCCTATCGTCATGTGATGTTCTACCCTACTTGGATACCACATATCCCAGGTACTTGACCTGTATTCTCTGTAGTTGCAATTTATGCTTGCTTACTTTATGTCCCTGTTCTGCTGAATATCTCAATAATGCTATTGTATCTTCCATACATTGCTGCTGGGTAGGGGCCACAAGCAGGATATCATCCACATAAAGTAGAACTTGACTGGCCCCGGGTGGAGTTAACACCGGAATGTAGCTAGCCATCTCCTGTGGGAATATCGTTGTACTTTCACAGTATCCCCGCGATAGCCGGGTATGGCTGTATCTGTTACCCTGAATGTACATGCAAAGCAATATGGACTATCTGGATGTATAGGTATTGCAAAGGAAGCATAGCTTATATGTACCATGGTAAGATACTTCTGTGGCGTGTTCATAGCATTGAATATAGTGTGTGGGTCTGGCACCATCGCTACCCTAAGTATTATTACATGATTTACAGCTTGTACATACTGTACCATCCGCCATTCCCCCTTTGTTTTCCGATCAGAAGATACAGGAGTATTGCATGGTGAATAGCGATTACTTTGTAGATGGGGAATTCCTCTGTGACTTTACAGATATCTTCTGGTGTCCACGGTCTATACACTACGGGGTTGGGTCCTGGCCTTCCTGTCCTGCATGAGGGTTCGCTACTTCAATTAATTGACAGATATCCTCACTCTGTTCTAGTGACTGTCTTCTTACTCGGGTGTCCCTAGGTATGTTACGAGTTCGGGATGTGGTTTCAATAGCTTCTGTTACATTTGGTCGTTGTGATACCTCTGTTGCCACAGGATAACGTGTGGGGACTAGCCTGCCCTCCCGCTTCATATCCTGGATGTGGTATCGGAGGTGGTAGGGGGTTGTGGGGGGGGGCTATCGGTACTACTGTATTATGATCTTCTCTGTGTACGTATGATGCTTTGCCATTTGTAGTGTTCTGTTCCCTTTGGTTCACTACCTCAATCCACCTATGTGCATGATGGATACCCAATTGTCGCTGTTTTGTCGCCTGCACATCTTAGGGCTGCCACCTTTTCAAATGCACAATGTGGGACATTAGTGTTCGGAACGTGTAATTTTCCAGGAGAAAGCATACCCACGGCCAGTACATGGGACAGGATTTCACTTTTTGCCAGGAGAGCGACCAATTGTTGTAGCATTACAGTTGCTTATTCTGTTTATTATGATATTTTGTTGTTCCAGATACAAAATTACTGTTTTATGCTACCATTTTGAAAGATATCTGGGAAATGTTTGTCCTGAGATATCAGGACATTTGCCATTTGTTCGGTTTGTTTGCAGGACACAACTGGCCAAAGAAGGACTGTCCCTCTCAGGGTGGAACAGGTGTTTACCCTAGAACATGTGCATCACATTTTCAGGGATTACAATGTTTCAGTAACGATATTTTGTGTAATATGCCATCAATGTCATATTTATTACCCCATTTTGCTGGATAACTCACATTATGTGCTCTCTGCGATTGCATATACTTCACGTCACCCGTCAAACGCAGATCACATGATCTGTTTCTTCAATAATCTCCCATATCCTCTACACAACTGCTACGTACCCTTCTCTCATACCACGTGGTGTCTCCTTCCCTGTATCCACTGTAGTGTCTACAATGACTATTTACTCTGCTGTGTGTTCCCCTGACCTATGTTCAGATTTAACAGTATTTGGGTAGGTCTTGACCGCTATCACAACTGTTAACAGAAACACAATGTAGTCTGGTCCCTGATCTACAATAGAGACAAAGAGGCAAACACTCCTTACCTGAGCCTCCTGTTTAAGGCTGCACGATTTCTTCTTGGGATCCAGTTTTCTGCTTTTCAGCCACAGATCAGACAGTAAACAGCCTCTTTACACACAACAATTCAGTCGGAGGTCTTTTCATTCAAGAAGAACCATTTAGGCAAATTCTCCTGCGTAGATGTCTAACCAGCCATGCACTCTGACCTGTAGCTTACCAAGGAATTCCGGATTACAAGGATCACAATGTCAAATAAGTTGTTAAAACCAGACTGTAGTTATCAGTAGGCTTTTCTAAGTGACAGTCAATAACACAGGAGGCTCGGGTTCAGAAGGTTTTAGTAGTGTACACAGGCAGGCTAAATAATATACAGTCCAAGTATGAGAGTTTTGTCTGACTCTATACAGTAAGCAGTTTCTTTATATAGTGTTTACAATCAGCTTTTGCCCACCTTACTGACGTGGTCGGTCACAGGGCATTTCCATCACTATGGTCCACAATAGTCTATACATACGTGGGTGCTGGGGTCGTGCTTTTAAAATGTTTTCCCATGAGAATAACACAGCCTTGCAAGGCACCTTGTCAATTACAGTGTCCTTCTGTGATTGTAGCTGTTTCAAGGACCCTAGACTGTTCCGATACTGTAGTCAGTTAATTTCTTAATACGTTGCTTTGTCTCTCTGGTAAGGAGTTGTACTGTTATCTTCGATAGAGCTCACAAGGCCATCCTCCTCAGGGAAGGTGATGTTATGCATGTACATACATTTATTGTTCTGTAACCCAGCAGATAATTAATGCTGACAGACATAAGCCTGCTGTACTGGTTACTGCCAGGATCAGAATTCCATCACACTACAGCTTAGCTTCACCAATTACATGCAGGCTTAGTTCTACTGCCATATTGTATGGTACAATTCAATGCATTATATAGTATTTCGAGTCTAAACTGGCACTTCATATGTGTTTCTATATATATCTTTCGAACAACATCCATCCGGCCATATGCATGTTGTTCCGTCCTTTACCTTGACCGTGTGTATTTGGCCGTCCGGCAACGCTACTCTCCACATGTGATGTCCCACCTTCCCCTTCTTTGCCTGTAGCACCCTGTTAGGACGTCCTGTTTGGTAGGCACGTGTTCCGCTATATGTGATCGACTTCACTGCATAGCTAATCATCGATGCGGTGGTTCAACAACCCGACTTGTCCACATGTGTACAGTTATGTGCACCGTGTCGTATGCAAACCTATATGGTTTCGACGGGTACATACCACATGCGGGATGTACACATTCTGCAGACACATTCACATGCAGCCATTTACATATCTGTACCTGAGGTGGGTTGGTGACATGTGGGATGATTTGCCCGCGTGGCATTGCCTAACACAAACATCTTATCACATTTCAGGTATGCACATTGTGTGTGGGTGTATAGCTGCACACGGATGCTAGCAGGTTAGGATGCACAGGTGTACATGGGTGGGACTGACATGTACAATGAGGCTATTGTGTATTACATCTGAATGCATGGGTTCTGCTTCTGGATATTACACTTCAACATACGCCATCCAGTGTATGCGACAGAGATGTTGCTTGGTGTGGGATATGTTGCTATGCACATGTTTGCCTGTGTTTAAGGTATCTTGATTCCTTACTGTTGTTATGTCAACACAGCTACCCGGCTATGTACTCTCACTACTGCTTGTGACCATTATGGTTGGCACCTTTTCCAATGCCCATAGTGGGGCATGTTATGTGGAAACTTCGGTATTTGCAGGACTACACATACCCACGGCAAGTGCAGTTGACAGAACTTCACTTGTTTGCCATACTATAAGCTTATTCTGTAAGCATTTAGGTTCCTTATTCATTTTCTTATGCCATGTATGTGTTTCATATACAAATGTATATGTTTTATACTACTATTACATGTATATTGCGGGAATATTTTTGGCAGGGGATCTGTGGCCATTTTCCATTTTTCCGATTGTTGCAGGGACACATCTGTCCAATTAGGGACTGTCCATGGCACATTGGGACAGCTGGTAACCCTGGTGACCATGCCCATGTCGCTACTGGGGTTGCCACCTTTTCCAGTTTCCAAGCTGGGATATTTCCGGGAGTCACATCTGACTTTACAGGCCGACACATACACACGGTCACTATATAGCATAGAACTTCACTTGTTTGCCTAAATAAAAGCTTATTGTTGTGGCAGTTTGCTTGCTTATTCTGTTTCTTGTGACATTTAGGTATTTCAGTTACAGAAATAACCAATTCATGCTACCATTACATTAAATACGGGATATCATTATGTCCTACAATCTTAGCACATTTGCCATTTTTAATACGTTTTTTCGGGGCACAACTGCCCATAGAGAGACTGCCCCACCCAGAGTGGGACAGGTGGTGACCTTAGTCGCTGCTCCTATGTCGGTGCGGTGCGCTGACATGCTGCTGTACACCTTCTCTGAGTGTAACCACTGACGGTGCATTGCGGGACAAACGCGGTCTTATGCGTATCCTTTGCTCCTTGGATGGGTACACTTAAGCCTTCATGGCTTGTATTTGCTTCTTCCGTTTATTTGGGATGGGTACTATGTTGCATACTCTACGTGCGTTTCATTCTGCACGGGACCTGGCTGCTGCCATTACTATTATGGGCGGACCATGGCTGTCAGCACATTAGGTTGCTCACCTCATGCCGGCTTAGACACGCCTCCAGACGCATCCTACCTGGGCTCGCTCACGTACACTTCGCACGTGTCTGTGGTTGCGGTGCACTCTCATTAATATGCATATGGCGCTACTGCGCCGGCTATTCACTGCACCGCCGGCGCAGACCTTACGCCGGCCTTGCGCCGAGCTTCATGAATCCCGGGGAATGTTTATTTGTTGTTTATTAAGTTTATTATATAAGTTTTTATTAATAAAATATTTTATTTTATACTTTGATTCTATTTGTTTTATGGTTTGATTGATTTCATGAAAATGAATTCTAAATTCTTCTATTATATCTTGTATACTGTGTACTTCCCTTTTCTTCTTTTTAGAGTATATATCTTTAATGTAATTATGTTTGTTTAGTCTTTTGCTTTTATTTTTGAGGTTGGTTAAGTGTTTAGAATTTAAGGAGTAGGTGAGAAATTAATATTTTTCAAGAGTGATCATTGTTTTATAATGAAGAATAGCCCTATAGTCTTCATTTAGTTTATCTCATTTCTTATATTTTTAGAAGTAAGATAATCTTTATTTTTGAGATGCAATGTATCTAGTTTATCCTGTATTGTTTTGATATCTTTTCCCAAACTTTCTTTTTATTGTAATATCATTTGTTAATTTGCCCATATAAGTAAGCTTTAAGGGCATCCCAGACATATATGTCATGTGTATTTAAGTTGAATTTACAGTTATAAAGTTTAGTATTTCTTGTTTTAGGAATGATTGAAATTCTTTAAGTTGTATAAGGTATGCCAGAATTCTTTTTATTTGAACATTGGGAATATTGTTAATATTGAGCTCAAATGTAATAGAGTTATGATCTGAAATTGGGCAGGATATAATTTTATTATTAGCTAGATCATTTATTATCTGTGTAGAGAATAATATTCTATCTATTC
Source organism: Protopterus annectens (assembly GCF_019279795.1). Lineage (NCBI taxonomy): Eukaryota > Metazoa > Chordata > Ceratodontiformes > Protopteridae > Protopterus > Protopterus annectens. The sequence continues at coordinate 793,070,722 of NC_056727.1, forward strand.
TGGAGAACGGTTTGTGTCTGTTAGAATAAAATGTATATTGTAATGAGTTATGTTCTACAAAGTCATGAATGTCTTTGAGCAGGTATGTGTCCATGATTTTTATTAACTGCTTAGCTTGTGGTGTAATTTTTCTTTTTCCTAGAGTAGTTGTATCTTTTAAATCTAAAATGCAATTAAAATCACCTGCCATTATAAGGTTTCCTTCAGAATGGGATATTATTTGATTTAAAAGTTGTCTGACAGTATTGGTACCAATATCTGGGAACCAATAATTGTTTATTAGAGTGTATAATTTTTTGTTTATTTCAACTATGGCCAAACATAACAGTCCTCTGTTCTCTTGATATATTTTAATTATTTTAGGTATAGGGGAAGATTTATTCCATAGGATGGCTACACCTCTTTTCTTTTTTATGTTCTGAACTTGTAATATGTATGTATTTGTTTGTATCTAGAAACTTAATATTGTCTTTCATTAAGTGAGTTTCTTGCAAAAAGATTATGTTTGGTTTGTGTAATGCTAGATATTTGAACATACTACTTCTTTTATAGGGGTTATTCAAACCATGTATGTTAATTGATAAGCATCTTAATGTAGTCATATTATATAATAATGTGTATAGGATTGATTAGTAGCATATCAGTATCAGGTATGTAGTTAGTGGATCTCACTCCAAAAACAAATTGTTTAACCTGTGAATAATAAACCTTAAATCATTGTGGGAAATATGTATTTCTTAAACTTTATATCTAATATTTCTCTGCATGTAAGGTACACTGGATGTCAAAAAAAACTTTTTTGTAAAGATGGTGACATGTTTCATATTAAAAAAACACAATACAGCTCCCAACCTGGAGTTATAAACTCCTTGTCTCAATGACATCAGCCACTGAGAACAAATTCTTAAGCAGTAGCAACAAAACACAGCCTCCACTAATAGTATATATTATGTAATTAAAATGTGAAATAGAGCTAGAAAGTATTAGCAATTAAACATATAAGGTTATATTTTGAGTATCTCATCAGGTATGAAAAGATATCTAAGAAGAAAAAACATACTATATGTAGTTTGTATATGTCTAAGGATAGAATAAACTAATGGAATAAACTAATAGGAAATCCACGGAGACAAAAACAAACAGTTATTTTTAAATGTAGAGTGCAGCATTTAGAGTCAGCTAGGTTTTAAAGGCCCTATTTCATCTGCTATAGCAAAAAGGGAAGTAACATGAGTCTTTTTCAATTCAGTTCAGAAGCAACAAATGAAGCAGGGAATCACAGCACCACAACATGTCAAGAACATCACAAGCATATTGTTATATATTTTACCAAATGAAAGATGTGCTTTTTTATCATAAAAAAAAACAAAACAAAAAAAAGCCCTCACACTTTTGCCAGCTTGTCATCTCTATCAATAACAATGTGACTATATAGGTAAAAATAAGTAACAGTATGACTATATATATTAAAATAAATATGATATAAAAAATACATAATAAAAGACACTGCAGCATATGAGACTGATTGACATAAACAACAAAGCTAGCTCTGCAGTTATTACTGACATGTAAAATGATGTGTAAGAAATGATAATATATTAATTTAATAAGCACGTCTGTTAACTATCTTTAGAACAAAGCATGAAGTAAAAAAGAAACATATGATGTATAGTGACTGTATGTGAAAGAGAAGGGTAAACAATATTAATATTATAAAAGTTTTACTTAAAGTGTGTATATAACTTGTATGAATATGCATTATAAATGATGAAGAGAAGATCTTTCCTTGAAAGCATATTACAACAAAAGGGATTGGTTAATAACATAAAGTCCATATGACAAGTGAAATATATGTATATATTATAAATTTGGTTCATTTGTTTTTTGCCTCTTTTGTTTTTCAGAAGTTTGACAAGTGGAATTAGAAGCCATTCTTTTAAGAGAGGGACTTGCCCATTCCATTTCTTGTATTTTCTCCAGCAGTTTATGAGCTTTAATAAATGCCAGTGCAGAATCCAAGTCTTCAAATATCTTTGGTCTTTCAGGAAGAAAAATCTTCAATCTTGCAGGGAACAAAAGGTGAGTCTTAATCTGTATTTTCTTTAATTGTTTTACTAAAGGTAAAAATGTCTTTCTCTTGGCAATTACCGTTGTTGAATAGTCATTGTCAAAACGAATTATAGAGTCATTGTATTTCAAAGGAGACTTAGATCAGGCAGTCTTTAAAACTAACTCTTTGTCAGATGAAGAGAGAAACTTTACTATGACTGACCTTGGTTGTTTTTTTATTAATGTTGCTGGTAACTGTTAATGACCGGTGAGCCCTTTCTATTCCGAAAGACATAGCCTTTGGGAGATCAATTGTTTTAGGTAACCAGATGTTGAGAAAGTTTGTCATATTGTTTCCTTCTATATTTTCAGGGAGACCAAAAATCCTCATATTATTTCGACGAGATCTGTTTTCAAGATCATCCAACTTGTTTTGTAGCATAGTGTTTTGTTCAAGTAAAAATGCTGTGTTGTTTTCATTCTCCATTAATCTGCCGTCCATCTCATCCAGTGATTCTTCAATACTGGTCATTTGAATTTTTTGTTGCTTCAGATCTTCATGTAACAGGTCCATCTGTTTAGTGTTTCTTTTTCCTTAAAGTTGTCTATTTTAGAGTCAATTTTATCAAAAAGTTTGTTGTTCACTTTTAAGGCTGGAGTCATGACTGCCTGTCTTAGTGAGACTCGTGCTGGAATTCTTTTTAGATGAGAAGAAATTTTCCTGATAAATTTTTGACTTGAAATATGTCCACTTTTAGTTTTTTTGTAGATATTCCTGTAGAAGAAGTTAAGTATTAACAATATATGTAGAAAAAAAATCCGAGTTTTCTTGTTAGAAGACAAAATTCCAGTATAAATAAATTTTCTTTAGTGGAGCTGGTGAATACTGCTGCTACTCTGTTCCCATGCTGGCCACCACCATTTATTTTCTGAAGAATATGAAGTCTGAAATTCAAATGCCTGTCATTATTTAGTGAATTCGATCCTTCAGTGATTTGCCACAAAAACCCTGAAAACCACAGATTTAATGAGGAACAGAACATTATAAGACATAAATTCACAAGTGGTGGTTAGGGACTTTAGGCTGTTTTTACCTGTACCCAAGGAACATGGTTTGAGCTTGACTACCTCTAGTCACCAGGCATATTTACCTGGGGGCATTTACACACACACACAAAATTAAATATTTCAAATCAAACACTGGAAATGCATGCGTGCCCTTGAGCATTCTTATAGGCTTGTCGAGCTGATGTCTGACGTCAGCTCAAAAAACGAAAGCAAAAAATTAAAATGAGATTTCTACTTCGACAATGTTGGGTTCAACATTCTCGCTGTTCGGCCTCTGGACTTTGACGGACGTGGGTTTGACCTTACCATAGTAAACCACACATATATATATATATATATATATATATATATATATATGTGTGTGTGTGTGTGTACACACATATATATATATATATATATATATATATATATATATATATATATATATATATATATATATATATATATATATATGGTTCCCCTTTACAAAGTCGAACGGCCACAATCTCGAAAGTCAAAAATGTAGTGAAATGTATACCATCAGCAACTTTATCTTTGTTGAAATACCTGTAAATACATTCATATTGTTTAGTCAAAAATTTGTAAATGTTGAGTTACAAATGATTACACCTAAAAGACTGACTCGCAAAACACCGAACAATGAAAAAAATATAAACAGCTTTTTTGTAAGCCCTCCAACCCCCCACCCCCCACAATTATATATACTAATCTTAAAACTGCACTACAGTGAGGAAAGGGTAAATTATCTTATCCCAATTTTCTGCATCTCATGCAGCCATTTCATGTTTTTTTTTTTCAGTGGGTCAGTGTTTTGTATTTCAGTCTGTCCAGGGCAATTATTTCTGATTTGGCATATAAAGATTTCAATAAATTGATGAATTTCCTTGTAAATATATCTATCTATCTATCTATCTATCTATATATATATATATATATATATATATATATATATATATATATATATAGATACAAAGGCATCTTGAATGTAGAAATACATTACTAGTAAAGAGCGAGATGTTAACAATTTTACCAGTGAAGTTTATGTTAAAGTTATGAAATTAGAAGAGCCTATTTTGTGATAATCTATGCCAGTCTGAAAGACAGTAGAAGATAATTTCTTTCTGGAAGTAAAATAAGTTACAGAAGGCACGTTTGGTTGCCATTTCCATTCAGATGCAATGTATGTGACATGGTTGTTGTTTGCTTTTATTTTCTGCAAGTTGTCAGTGTAGCTGTGATTGATAAAGTAACCTATGATGATTTACCTCTATGCCATACACAAGACATTTGTATATCTGCATGCTAGAAGTCATTCATAGGATCTAAATGAGCCACAGAAGGCAGAATAAAAGGCACAAAAGGGTAAGGACATTGAAAGGAAAGTACCACTCACATATGCACTCGCATTCTGTCCTCTCTCTCACATACTTAACATGCATACACATGCTCACATACATACACACATACACACCCACTCACGTAGACACACACACACACACACACACACACACACACACACACACACACACACACACACACACACACACACAGCTAGGTAGTTGCTGACTGCTCATATGCTATTTTCAGTGTTTTAGTTGAATAATTGACTCCATATATTCAACAGTAACTTTGCAAAACTAGTTGTTTTATCCACAGTACAGTTAAATATCTATCTCATTTAACTGACTATAGCACTTTGTGTACTCAAACAAATATTCCTAATCCTGAGACTGAAATGCTTTGAGATCTGATGGTAACCGTGGTGATGTCTCTGTTTTTGTTAGGAACCATATCATGTCTAGGCAGCTCTCCAGGGACCCACAAGCAGAAGTGTACCTGGTTCACCCAGTGCCCTGGACCAGTAGAATGAACCAATATCCACCTCCCAGTTCTTCAAGTGAAGAGCAGAAAGCACTTCACTGACATAAGTTGATTGCTACATTGCAAGCAATAAGCCTATTACAGTTAGAGCTACACCCCCAGTTCTTCTGCTGAGAGAAAAAATGTTCTACTGGTACATGAACTAGGTGGCCAGATGACAAGTGCCCCCTGACACCTACCCAGCCATTCCGGCTCCATTTCTCTGACCTGCCCTCAACCCTCCTTCAACATTTTTAATAACAAAAAAATACATACTCCAATTTATTGATGGGGAGTTTCTACAGTTTACACCCTGCCTTTATGGAGCACTACAGTGCTCAGGTTTTATGTAAAAAAAATGTTTTTTTTACTTTTAAACTGTAAAAAACTACAGTTTAGACCTCACACAGTATTACAGTGCTCAAGTTTGAACACAGATACAATGCTGGCTTAAAGAGATATCGGGATCAGCTGATCACATCCTTCAACATTAGGAACCCAGTGCAGTTGCCCCTCTTGCCCCGCCCTAGCTACACTACTGCCTACAAGCAAATCTCATTGAGCTCCATATCACACAAAACAAAACCAACTATCAGTTAACAGTCTGTTATAGGACACCCTCTAAATCCCCTGAAAACCACATAAAGTTCTTTGGTGTAATCAATGAATTCCCTATAAACAATAGCTCCATTATTTTGGGAGACTTTAACTCCCCTTCAGTAAACTGTAGCACCTTTACATTAAAAGTAGGATATGTCCAAGAGTTCTTAGAGTTCATAAACAAAAGTTCCCCCTAGAAAGATTAACAAATCCACTAGAGAGCATAATATTCTTGAACTGGTTCTGATGAATATAGCTTCTTCACATACTATCCCCCTGATATTACTATTCCCAGTTTTGTCGGACAATAAACTAGTGACTTTCACTATTAGAATCTTTAAACCTGAAGACACCAATATCTCAGAATTCTAGGATTACAAATGTACAAACCTCTTTAAACTCTATGATGAAGTTTCAAGATTAAAACTCACTCAATTCAGCCCACGAAAGGCTGAAAAAATAACAGGAACAAAGGATATACCACAGATCTGTTCTTTTAATGTAGACACGTACAACATTACAACAACAACGTTCTGATGAAATCTAGCTTATCTAGATGAAAGCACTCAACCTATTGCATTTTATCTCTGTTGTACGTGTCTACATTAAAAGAACAGATCTGTGGTATATCCTTTGTTCCTGTTATTTTTTCAGCCTTTCATGGGCTGAATTGAGTGAGTTTTAGTGTTGTATTCAGGAATTTTGCGTGGCCGAAGTTTCAAGATTATTTTATTCCAGCATAACACAAGGAATTGCCTCAGCAGGAAGCTATGCAAAAGAGTTCTATGCCCACATAGATTAATGTAGAGAATTGATATTACCTACCAGATCCAAATATAAATGGAAAGTGTAAAAGCACACCATCATGATGGTCCATCTGCATAAATAAGCTATCCAATAAAAGACATTAAATATATATGTATATATATATATATCTACATATATATATATATATATATATATATATATATATATATATATATATATATATATATATATATATATATATATGGTTCTAGGTTACATACCCGACAGCTGCTTTCACCGAAAATGGATTAGCGGGTGCCAGAAGATCGATATGCGGAAGACCGACGCTATGGATCAAAACGCCGATGCCAAGGATAGTGACTTGGAAAAAGGCTGTGTGAGTATGCAGTGGTGACAGACGTTAGGGTGCGAGTAAGGTAAGTGTGGATATTGATGGTCTGTGGGGATAGGGGTGGGTTTAGTGATCTAGGGTCAGTGCGCGGGTTAGGTAAATGTGCGGTAGTGATAGTGTTTGGGTTAGGGGCGGGTTAAGTGAGTTAGGGTTAGGGCGCGGGTTAGGTAAGTGTGCGGTAGTAGTATTTTTTGGGTTAGAGGTGGGTTAAGTGAGTTAGGGTTAGGCCGGGTTAGGTAAGTGTCTTGGTAGTAGTATTTTTGGGTTAGGGGTGGGTTAAGTGAGTTAGGTTAGGCGGGTTAGGTAAGTGTCGGTAGTAGTATATTTTGGATTAGGGGCGGGTTAAGTGAGTTAGGGTTAGGGCACGGGTTAGCTGAGTGTGCGATAGTGATGGACCTTAGGGTAAGGGTTTGGGTTAGGGTTGTAGATAGTTGTGTATGTGAGGTTTAGTGTGGGTTTGTGAGGATTTTGGTGTGCTTGTGTTCTGTGTGTGGTTTTTGGACAGGGGATGTGTTTTGTTAGTTGATTGTTGTTATTGTGGTGTGTGCAGCATATGAGGTTTCGTATTTGTGGACCGTCAGTTATTTGTTTGTCGGGCATGTGAGGTTTCGTGTTTATGGTTTGTCGATTATGTGGTGTCGATGTTTGTGTTGTCGGTGAAAGCAGCTGTCGGTTATGTAACCTAGAACCATATATATATATATATATATATATATATATATATATATATATATATATATATATATATATATATATATATATATATATATATGTATATATATATATATATGGGTCTACTTTTCTTTATCCAAATTTCACAATCTTGAAAAAGAAAAGTAAAACCCCACTTCCGCGAAAGTGCACTTTCATGAAAGCTGATTCACTGAATCAAAAAAAAAATAAAAAACTACTAAAAACACTATTTTGCAGGGGGGCAAGCCCCCCTGCACCCACCACACACACCCTACTTAAATATACTAACTCCGAGATTGTACTACAGTGGGGAAAAGGATATATTTCCTTATCCCTACTGTAACGTGCTTCGGTGAATTGTCTTTCAGAAATGTGCACTTCCGATGTAGTGCACTTTTGCTTAAGTGGGTTTGACCATCTGTTTGTCGAGAAAGTGTGTTTTCAACAAACAGAAGGAGATCTGTATATGTATATATATATATACATATATATATATATATATATATATATATATATATATATATATATATATATGGTATACCTCATAAGTCTGATAGCACATTCTTCGAATGTGCATATCCTCGAACCGTTTAAGTGAATTCCTGCAAGGCGGCTTGCCTAAGCATCATAAATATATCAAATTTCAACATTCCCGAATTCTCCACCACCAAAATGAGTGCTACCATGGGCTAAAAGGGGGTGGCAAGAGTTTGTAATTTGGCACTTTGGTTTTCGCGATCTTTGAATTTTGCGGTTTGCAGTTCGCAGCAGCAGTTTCAAAGATGTGGCCATCGAACTTAAGAAAGCATACCGTATATATATATATGGTTCTACCTGACATAGTCGAAACCACACACACACACACACATCATCACCGACCACGACACATATTCATAGTCCACATAAAAACAAACACACACACAATACAGCATAAAAAAATCGGTACAACACAAAAACCCCATACACTGCACACACCACAATAACAATTATTAAAACAAAACACATCCCCATTCCACAAACCACACACACAACACAAGCACACCAAAATCCCACTAAACCTTACTCCTAACCCTAAAGGTCCACTTCACTATACACACTTACCCCCGCCCTAACCCTAACTCCTAACTCACTTAACCCACCCCTATCGCCTTCTAACCCTAACTCACTTAACCCACCCCTACCTGCCTCGCACCCGAGCGTCCGTCACTACCCGCATACTCACACAGCCTTTCCCCATGTCGGCATCCTCGCGTTGGTGTTGTCATCCGTCGTGTCGGTCTTCTGCATTGTCGATGTTCTGCAACCCGCGATTCGCGTCGTCTTCTTCTCTTTTTCGATCTTCTGGAGCTCGATTTCGCTGTCGTCTCTGCGCTGTCGGCGGTTCAGGTTAGAACCATATATATATATATATATATATATATATATATATATATATATGTGTGTGTGTGTGTGTGTGTGTGTGTGTGTGAGTTTGTGTGTGTGTGTGTGTGTGTGTGTGTGTGTGTGTGTGTGTGTGTGTGTGTGTGTGTGTGTATGTATATTAGTATTGCTAAGGCAGCCCTTGAACTGAGTTCTTCTTTATTTATGTCAGAAAATCAAGAACTAACACCCAGCATTGCTCAGAACCTATTCAAGATGCCATCAACTACTCTGACATGGCAGACATTGCCAGTATACTATCTTACACATTCAGTGCCATCTTCACCTGTAAATGAGTATGCAAAGTCAACTTATACCTGAAGCCCAGAGATCCTTTATCAGCAGCAAATACCATGTACTAAAAGTGATATTAAAAATTAAAAATACTTCTTCCATGGGACCTGATAAAATACCAGGCTCTTTAGTAGGCAGTACCACACAAACCCTGGAACAGCCATTCCTTAAACTACTTAATCTGAGCTTACTTACTGGCCTTGTCCCTGAAGTTTGGTGGACAATAGTGGTGATACCACTCCACAAGGTTGACCCTGCCACTGACACCAGGAATTACAGGCCCATCATATACAAAACCATGGAATATATTATAACTGACTTGATTAATTATGCCATTAAAACTATCATCAGGCTAGACCTTCAGTAGTTTGGCTTGGCTTTGTTGAGGATATAGCCTTTATAATGACCCTCTTAATTTCTGTGAAAGAGTAATGTAGTGCACCTGCAGGTGTAGCTGAAGTAGATATGGCTTCCTTCCTACCTGACTCTAGTGAAACCCCTTCTTTAGGCCCAAAGCCCCAAGGTGGCAAGTGATAACAGATTTTATTCTCTGGACACTTTAGTTTTAAAGGACAATAGCACAACAACAAACAAATTATTTCAACAGTGCACCAGTTAGCAATAAGGCAGAGTGAGATATGCATGTAATGAAAGCGTACATTTACCCCCTTCCCCAGACCTCAACAGAAAAGATCTTGACCATTCAAACATGCAGACAAAGGCAATATCAATGAGCAGTAAAGCTATTAGAATGTAGCAATACAAACACGGAAAAAAATGGAATGTCACTGAGGGGAAAAAAAGGCTTATAATACAACAGTACAGATATGAAAAAGATGCAGTGTCACTGAGCAGTAAAGATTCTTGAAGGCAGCAGTACTAACACGAGAAAAATACAATGTCACTGAACAATACAGATTTATAATGCAACAATACAAATATGAGAAAATGCAATGTCATTTAGCAATAAAGTGTCTTTAGGGCAACAGTACTAACACCTTCTATCCCCTAGATCAATCTAAACAGACCAACTATGAGACACTCTATTGTACCCTGTTCACTGGCCAGTGACTACTTACAGTCCTACTGCAGGCATGATGGGGCCAAAGGTTGGAGCTTATATGGATCCCAGCTATTTGTAATCCAGAAAGCATTTAGGGGGAATCCACAATCTTATAAAAGTTAGGGTTGCCACCTTTTCAAATGGCCAAAGTAGGACATTTTTGGCACAAACATCAGATTTTACAGGCCAACACATACCCATGGTCAGTACAAAGGATAGAACTTAACTTTTTTGCCTAAATAAAAGCTTATTCTTATAGCATTTTAGTTGCTTATTCTGTTTCTTTAGGTATTTTAGATACAGAATAACTGTTTTATGCAACTATTACATAAAATATAGGAAATCATTTTGTCCTAAAATCTCAGGACATTTGCCATTTTTTAAATTTTTTTGTCAGGACATAACTGCCCAAAGAGGGACTGTCCCTCGCAAAGTGGGACAGGTGGTAACCCTAATAAAAGTATAAAAAAATGACGGCCAAAGCCTCTCACCACTCCGTCGAGAATATCCCAGTCACCAGGCAGCGCAGCTCCTCTGACGAGAAAAATGGAAAATCACCTGCCAGAACTCTGGTAGTCATCTATGGCATCTCTGCACTAGGCCCAAGGGAACTCCTTTCCTTGTTGAATCATATGCAGGCATGGAACTACTGGTTTCAGAACTTCTCTCCTGAATCCACAAAATACCATCATCCAGGATTTCAACAAGAGACAGACACAAACTGCTACCTCGCTTCTCTGTCCCAAAACACTAAAAGAAAAAAAATCCAGTCATGCTGCAAGGCCCTTTTCCCTTCAGCTAGTCTTTCAGTCTTCCCTCATTCAGCTAGTGTTCCAGTCTCCTCTCTTTCACTTTTGAAATTGTCTTTTATATTCCTGAAAAGGAGCTCCACCTTGTGGTATAATGGAAAACTTCAGTCTATTACTTCTACAATGAAATGCAGTGGGAGCTACACTTTCCCCCCATTTGAAAATCTTGGGTTCCCCCCAAGTCAAAGGTAGATTAGGAGCAAAATATTTACAAGCACTAATGCACCATCAGCTGAATAATATTTTTGCATACCTCCCACCAAGGGCGATCAACATTATGCTTAACTTGGTCTGAGGTGTCACCAATGGAGCAGGAGGCATAGGTGTCATGGGTACAGACTCTCTGATGAGCTGTGGTCACAGGTTCCTGTGTACTATGTCCCAAACTGTCATATGTAAGTCTTTGAGGGTGCTGAATCTGTCTCTGCAGTTTTGGTTTGGGAGAGACAACTAAGGAATTTTGTTCAGAAGATTTGTCACTCACAGCACATTCAATGTCCAGTTCTTCAGTAGGGATTTTGTCTGCTTCTAAGATCTCTTCTTGTATAACTTCACTTTCTTTTTCCATAATGGTATGACAGTCCTCAGCACTATTTTCTGAAGTTTGTATAGCAGGGCCTCCATCAGTATCAGGTTCTGCAAGAGGTACAGAAGCACCACTTAGTCTATTGTCAAGTCTGGGCTGGTCAAAATGACAAGGAATGGATTCTGGTGCATTTACATTGAGATTACAGCTCATGGGATCTCAAACCCTCATAAAAATGCCCATTGAAACCCCAGTCATCATCACTGTCTTCCTAATTTTCAGCAGGAGGAAGCATGGGCTCTTGAACATTGAGGAGGATATTTTCTGTCCTTGAACAGCTTGATTCGCACTGTTTTTCCACTTTGGATTTATACTGTGTTTTATCCTGTTCGCCTGTTCGTGCAGTTTTCGTTTGTTTGGCATCGCAATAAAGGAATTTTTTCAATACATTTGGAAGATTTATTGCATCCCGTTGAGAAGAGTTTATTGGATTTCAGTGCTTCTGCATTTCTTTCTTTGCTGTTTGGGACTTAGTTTGTTTTACAGTTATATTTTCTGTCCACCTTAGTCTTCTGAATCGCCTTGAGTTAAGCTTCTACTGAGCCATTCTGGGTTTGAGATTCATGAGTCTCACTGATTTTGCCAAAGGCATTAAGTTGTTGTGGTGCCAGGTTTTGATAGGTCCTTCTTTCCCCTCAGGGCAAACTTGGTAGACAGGGATATTAGGTGGCTGAAAACAAATTAGGTAAATTTCAATCCCCAGTGGTCAGCTAGTTTATGCTTTCCTTGTAGACCCAAATTTCTCAAAAGAACTCTGTCCCCTGGTTGCAAATCATGCATCTTCACTTTCTTGTCATAGCGAGTCTTGTTTCGCTGATGTCTTTGTCCTGTTGATTTTTCAGCTAGCTCATAGGCCTGTCTGAGGTTCTTCTTGAGTCTCTCCACATAACTGCCATGAGATCTCACTGGTGTATCATCAACTGTGACTCCAAAGGTGACGTCAACAGGAAGATGAGCTTCTCTTCCAAGCATTAGGAAGTAAGGTGAGAACCCTGAAGCATCATTTTTAGTACTGTTGTAAGCATGCACCACTGTGGCTACATGTCTACTCCATTGACTCTTCTTCTCAGCGGGTAGTGTCCCCAACATATCTAGTAAAGTTCTGTTGAAACGCTCTGGTTGCCGATCCCCTTGAGGATGATAAGGAGTGGTGCAACTTTTTTGAACTCCCAAACGAGTGAGTAGTTCATGGACAAGCTTGCTCTCAGAATCATGTCCTTGGTCAGAGTGTATCTTCTTTGGCAGGCCATAGTGTAGTTTCGCCACAGTAATAGCTTTCTGATCATGAGTGGGAAATGCTTGAGTGTATCGGGTATAGTGGTCTGTTACCACCAGCACATTACTGATCCTGCCTTCATCTAGTTCAATGCACAGAAAATTTATACAGACCAGTTCCATGGGTCCACTGCTCTCCATTTGACCCAGTGAGGCAGCTCTGGTTGGCAGAGTCTTTCTCTGAATGCAACGAAGACAAGTATGACAATAATCCTCAACATCTTGCTTCATGCATGGCCAGTAGAACCTGTCTTGTACCAGACTCATAGTTCTGTCATAACCAAGATGACCATGTTCATCATGCAATGACCGGAGTACTACTTCTGAGGAAGCAACAATTGCCACTTTTCACTGCCAAGTGTACTAGGAGAGCTCCTATGCACTAGTCATTTCTTTATCTGGTGTCTGTCCCATTCTTTGGCCAAATGTCTGGCCAGAGGATGAATGTCTGTGTGAAGCATATCAATTTGTTTTTTCTTTAAACAGCTACCACCAGCTGACTCAAGGGGTCTTCGCTCTGATCTCTCCTAAGGTCACTTTTACTCAAAACTGGTAGCAATGAAGCCTGTAAAGTGACCAGATTACAATAAGCTTGGGGTATGCTTGCTGCAGATAGACCCAACTTCTGGGCCCAACATTCAGTGTGTTGATAGCAGGGTGCAATCTGGGACATAGCTCTCACCCCTAGTTCTGGAATTTCCACCCATTCATCATCAGGGTGTAAATCTCCATGAGATCCTCTGGACAGATCATCAGCATCATCCATTTTCGTGTCCTGGGCGACATTTCAAACTGAAATTATAGTTGCATAGAGCTGCAATCCATCTGTGGCCAGTAGCATGATATATGTCAAAGGACTGTTGTCAGTCTGCACTTCAAATTCAGCCCCATAGAGATAGTCATGCAGCTTGTCCACTACCGCCCACTTTAAGGCAAGGGATTCCAACTTGTGCACAGGATAGTTTTTTTTCTGTGGGGGATAAACTCCAACTGATAAAAGCCACAGGTCTCAGCTTTTTGTCATACTCCTGGTAAAGGACCCCCCCTAAGCCATCCCTGCTAGCATCCACATGTAAAGAGTATAGCTTTGTTTGGTCAGCATATGCCAGCACAAGGGCATGTGTGAGGCAGTACTTAAGCTGTTCAAATGACTCTTTGCACTCAGGAGCCCAGCAACTCTCAATGAGTTCTTTAGAGCCTCTTAGTCCCTTGGGCTTCTTCACAAGGATATCCTCATCTATTTCATATACTTTCTCATAATTTTGAAGCAAATTGTTGAGGGATCTTGCTATCTTTGAAAATCCTTCCACAAACCTTCTATAGTAACTACAGAACCCCAGGAAAGATTGATTACAGCTCTGTGATAGTTTTGGGTCTGGACCACAATGTTGCAGCTTCAACTTTGCTGGGATCTGTGGATATCCCATTTTCAGACACTACATGTCCCACATAGGTCACTGAAGGTTGGAAAAACCTGCATTTGTCCAATGACAACTTCAGGCCTTCCTTCTCAATCCTGTCCAATACTTTCATCAGTCTTTCTTTGTGCTCCTCTAGGGTCCTCCAAAAAAGAATGAGGTTATCCAGGTAGACTAAGACTTCCAGGAGATGCATGTCTCCAACTGTTCTTTCCATGGTTCTCTGGAAAGTTGCTGATGCATTTGATAAACCTTGAGGTAGGAAATCAAACTCAAAAAATCCCAAGGGGGTGATGAAGGCAGTCTTCTCTTTATCTTCTGGGTGCATAGGGATTTGATAGTATCTACTCCTTTAGTCTAGCACACTGAACCACTTACTGCCCACCAGGCAATTTAGAGCATCTCCAATCCAGGGAGATGTATACTGGTCTGGAATGGTTCGCTGATTCAGAGTACGATAGTCAACAAACATGCAAATTAACCCATTCTTTTTCCTGACAATGACAATGGGAGAAGCAAATGGACTTCTTGACTCTCGAATTATCCCTGCAGCTTTACGTTCTTCCAAATGTTTTTTTAAGTCCTCCAGGTCTTTTGGAGCTACTCTTCTGGAACATTCCTTGAAAGGCCGGTCCTCTTTCACTCTTATTTGGTGTTCTGCACTCTTTGCACAGCCCACATCCAGTTCACTGGTAGAAAAACAATTTTTCTTCTTCATTAGTAGCTCTTTAGCTCTGGTTACCCACTCAGGGGACAAGAGGCCACCTCCTATAACAATATCTTCCAGCTTCAACTCATTGGCCCTGCTCTCATTCCTTGTCAACACTGAAGCAGTAAAGGGAGTGGCAGCATAATCATTTACCAAATGCACTTGTGAACACAGGACAATGGGAGGACTTCCTTTATTCTTCAACCCCACAGGCAAAGTGTCACAAGGATGCTTTAAATTGTCCGCAGGCCAAACTTCTGAAACTAGTTCCAGCCCCGTTGGCAAGTCACTTTATGGATCCATTTCCATCATGAGATGAAAAGAAACTGTATGTCCACACATACTCACTTTGGCTCTCAAACTGGTGACCTGACCAGGATGAATTATATGCTCTTTCCCAGACAGGGTCCACACATGGCCAATTTCATCCTTCTTACTATCCTTCTCCATTTGAAGGGCACACAAAGCTGGTCTCAGGAGAGGATGTAATGTTGGGTTTTCCTGGGTCAACTGAGGTGTCAGCATTCTTCTATTGAGGCCAGTATTTGTCCCTACTAAACTAGATGCAGAATCCTTTCCTTCTGACCTGGGGCACACAACAGTGAGAGTTTCAAAGACTTCTGCTGACCCAACAACTGAAGTGGAAAATTCTAACTTGAGTGAGACATACCCATCATAAGGGAACTTCATGTCACTTAACCCCCAGATCTCCAAATCTTCTAACTTTTGAAGTGGCAGATGCTTTAAGTATTTTTGGTAGAAGTCTCTGTACAGAATGGTGATTTGTGCACCAGTATCCAACAGTACTTTATTATACACCCCTTCTATTTTTACTGACGCGACAGAGGTCGGTCCCAATATCCCATCGGGTAGTTTCTGTTTCCTGTGTTGTTCAGCTGCATGGCAGTCAGCATGAGGTTGAGGTATCACCGGGTGACCTCGCCATTTCCATGGATACGATTTTTTGTTAGTAATGCTTTGCAGTCTCAGATGCTGAGAATTTTGCTGAGAACGCTTTTCAATTCGGTTGTTCACCTCAGATGAGCTAAAAGTGTGCATAGTAGGTAGTCTCTCTCCCCTGTTACAAGGGTTAGTGTGGAAAGGAGATCCAGGATGCTGTCTCTTGACATTATATTTTATGGAGCTCTTTGTATCTGGGCATTCAGCTGGCCCCTTCACTGAGTTGAAGTTTCCCTGCATTGCACTAGCCAGTAATAGTTCATTCACTCTTTTCAAGTTCTCTGCATTAGGACACTGTCGCTTTATATGTCCTGCATCCGCACAATGAAAACAAAATCCAGTAGGAACTCTGAACATTGGCTAATTCATTTCCTCTCTGAGTCCTTTTGTGGAGGTTCTAGCTGATGTATTCCTCCCTTCAGCTAAACTTACCATGGCTTTTTGCAATTCTGTAACTGTCTTGGTGACCTGAGCTATGGCGTCAGTTAGGGAAGACAACTGCACCTGCAACTGTGACACCTCTACATCGTGGACACCCTGGGCCACGACTCTTGTTTGAGAAGTAAGCATGGCTATAGGTTCCTGCTTGTGTTCACTCACTGCTTTAATTGCTGTTGAACCTTGAGATTTGCTTCCAACAGGGCTTCCTCTTCTCTCACATCTTTAACCAACTGAGAATAACTTAGAGTCTCCTCCCCATTTCTCATCCTCAGTTTTCACATAATGGGGTCCATAGCTTGAGCTCCTTGTAAAATGTGTCCACTCCGTACTTGGTCAGCTACTTTAGGATCCACCCCCTTCATTAGGATGATCTGGTGGAGCATTTTATCTAATCACTTAATGTAATCAGATAGTTTCTCACCATCCTCTTGGCATGTATGTTCAAACTGATACAATAGGTCTGTAGCCCTCTCAGTCCTTCCAAAAACACCCTGCAGTACTCCTAAATAGTCTTTGGCTGTGAAATCTTGCTTACTCATCCTTAGGTTGTGTGTGGTATCCACTGCTAATCCCTTCAGACTTTCAGCTATCCACTGCTTCTTCTGACATTCTGGGATATCCCACTCCTCTAGGGATTGTGAAGCCTGATCCATCCAGGATTCAAAATCCTCCTCTCCCTGACGTGTGGGTTGTTTGCCAGAAAAGAAATGCAATTTGCGGTAGCCAAACCCAATGAACGGCTGTGTAGGCTGTAAACATTTTTCTACAAGACTTCTCAAAGCATTCAAAACTTCAGGCCCTATAGTATTTATGGGCAGTGAAGCTGCAGCTTCTGGTGTAAGGTTCTGACCTACTTGGATAACTTCCACAGGCATTTCCTTGGTTACTGGGTTAGTGCACTTCTCAGGGATTACCACACGGACTGCACTCTTGCATGAAATTTGTACACTCGAAGGTATGTGCTCATACACTAAAGGACTTTTCCATTTTAATAAGGCCAATGTGCTCTGTTCAGTAGTGTCCATGGTGCTGTCTAATAAAAATCTACGCCCTACAACTGGTAAGGATCCTGTGACTTGATGTATTTGCATATCAGTCCATGTAACCCCTGGCAACACTAGAACTAAGCAGTGCTCTGACTGAGCATTGTGCTGTTTGCACCACTTAGCAGCTACTTCTGGGTTCATCTTGCTGCTGGAGTTGCTTTCCACACATACAGGGGAATAGGGTGGAGTTCAAGGCAGTACAGGGAATCCCACACGAGCCCCAATATGTAGTGCACCTGCAGGTGTAGCTGAAGTAGATATGGGTTCCTTCCTACCTGAATATGGTGACACCCCTTCTTTAGGCCCAACACCCCAAGGTGGCAAGTGATAACAGATTTTATTCTAGGTGACAAGTTTTAAAGGGCAATAGCACAACAACAAACAAATTATTGCAACTGTGCACCAGTTAGCAGTAAGGCAGAGTGAGATATGCATGTAATGAAACCATACATTTGCTCCCTTCCCCAGAACTCAACAGAAAAGATCTTGACATTCACACATGCACACAAAGCCAATATCAATGAGCAGTAAAGCTTTTATAATGCAGCAATACAAACATGAAAAAAAATGCAATGTCATTGAGGCATCAGTACTAACACGAGAAAAATGCTATGTCACTGAACAATCAAGATTTATACTGCAACAATACAAATATGAGAAAATGCAATGTCATTTAGCAATAAAGAGTCTTTAAGGCAACAGTACTAACATGAGCAAAATGCAATGTCACTGAACAATACAGATTTATAATGCAACAGTACAAATATGAGAAAATGCAATGTCATTTAGCAATAAAGAGTCTTTAAGGCAACAGTACTAACATGAGCAAAATGCAATGTCACTGAACAATACAGATTTATAATGCAACAATAGAAATATGAGAAAATGCAATGTCATTTAGCAATAAAGAGTCTTTAAGGCAACAGTACTAACATGAGCAAAATGCAATGTCATTTAGCAATAAAGAGTCTTTAAGGCAACAGTACTAACATGAGCAAAATGCAATGTCACTGAACAATACAGATTTATAATGCAACAATACAAATATGAGAAAATACAATGTCATTTAGCAATAAAGTGTCTTTAAGGCAACAGTACTAACACCCTCTATCCCCCAGATCAATCTAAACAGACCAACTATGAGACACTCTATTGTACCCTATTCACTGGCCAGTGACTACAGTCCTACTGCTGGCATGATGGGGCCCAAGGTTGGAGCTCATATGGATCCCAGCTATTTGTAATCCAGAAAGCATTTAGGGTGGGGGGGGGGTCCACAATCTTATAAAAGTATAAAAAAATGATGGCCAAAAGCCTCTCTCTATCGAGAATATCCCAGTGACCAGGCACTGCAGTTCCTTTGAAGAGAAAAATAGAAAATCACCCACCAGAACTCTGGTAGTCATCTATGGCATCTCTGCACTAGGCCCAATGGAACTCCTTTTCTTGCTGAATCGTATGCAGGCATCGAACTACTGGTTTCAGACTTGTCTCCTGAATCCACAAAATACCATCATCCAGGATTTCAGCAAGAGGCAGTCACAAACTGCTACCTCACTTCTCTGTCCCAAAACACTAGAAAAAAAAATCCAGTCATACTGCAAGGCCCTTTTCCCTTCAGCTAGTCTTTCAGTCTTCCCTCCCTCAGCTAGTGTTCCAGTCTCCTCTCTATCACTTTCAAAATTGTCTTTTATATTCCTGAAAAGGAGCTCCACCTTGTAGTGCACATGCACTGCATACCTTTACTTGGCTTAGTAAATTAAATGCATTGCAAATAGACCCTTAAGTGGTAAGATGCATAACAAATTGAGACAAAACCCAGAAGGTTTGAGTAGCAGGTGCCTCATCAAATACTATTAAAGTAACCAGTTATATTTTACAGGGCCCTGTTCTGGGACTCCTTTTGTTTAGCACTTTCTTTTCTGACCTCCAAGCCACAAACCACAGCCTCTGGCTAACCAAGTTTGCTAACAATTGCAAACTGGGAGTTACTGTTAAGTCACCCTCTGACACAGAAGCACTACAACAAGAAGTTGTGCATTTAAGCACATTGTGTGCTAACAACAGACTTAAAGTAAATGCTAAAAATAATAATAATATTGCATTTGGTAAACAATCCCTCCCTCTAGCATTTGATGTAGACAATATCCCACTCCAAAATGAGAATATTGTTAGACGTTTTGGTATTGGGTTGATAATTCCTATTCCCTTGATCATCACATAACAACAGTAGTCAGGACATCCTTCTATGTAATGCTGTTAATTTCCAAGGGGATATTTTTCAGATCCAAAGAGGTCATTGTCCCATTATATTCAGCATTGATAATACAATTGCTGAATGCAATATCCCCTTTGGGATGTTCCTCACTAAATATATCAAATGATTTGAAAGACGCCAGATGCTCCTAAGTGAGATCATCACTGACTCAAATCCCTAAACTCACAGAAAAGACTGGAAACATTTTTTGTGTATTCTCTGATTTACAGACTACTGAAGGAAGCTCTATGCCTTGCCTTCCAAGCCATTAGTGGTTGAGTAGTCTGGGACCTTTTGTTTCTCCACAAATTGACTACTTGCACAAATACAAGAACAAGGGATCTAAATCTTCACTAGCAGATGCATAAAAAAGTGGAGAGATAGGTTCATTACACAGTGCCCTATCCATCTCTGGGATAGACTTCCATTGCAAATTAAACAGTATGATACACTATCTTACTTCATATGAGAACTGGACAGTTGGGTAGGTATTCACAAATTTGCCCCATGGCTTTAATGGCTTGCCCCTCCTCAACAGAAGTTCAGTCTAAGGATTTGTACTGGTAAGAAATAAATGATTGCAAGACTCAGCTACCTCATATTTCGTATGATCTTATGATATCTGTAGAAAGCACCACTTCATATATCTGTCCATAGTTAGCACTTCACTGCTTTGTTTAGTATGCCATTTTAAATGCTGTTTACATTGCTTGCAGATAAGGTATGCAGCCTTAAATGATTTAACATGTTTTTGCTACTTGTAGAATATAAAAACAGTAGTTTGTGTGATTTTTCTGAGAAAAGGTTGACTAAGTTAATGTGTTTATTGTTAAACGAGAACTGAAATAGTCCATTTTATGTGATTAATGCCATCTTAACATACACACACAATATAGTACATATGCATATGGCATGTACATTATATTGTGATAATGCTTTTATATGCTGCTGTGATCACTGTTCATAATTCTACAGTTGTGCAGATAACTTGTAGTGAAAAACAACATTAATTGCCATGATGCAACAGTGTCCATAGCTGCTTCAGCATCCTTTGTTGTGCATGAACTGACCTTTTGTAGGAATATCTTCTGAAGTCAAAAGTTGACACCTTAAGAGGGGTACAGTATAATGATAGACATTCCAATGTTAGGATATCATAATGCCCTAGTGAAATGTTAAGACTTGCAAGTGATAGCTCCAAAATGCCAAAAAAACTGAAAAGAGAAACAGTGGATATCTAACATCACTTCTCATCTTTAAAGTTGTTTTATGTCAGTGGAAAATGGGAAAATCTTCTTGCAACCTTAATGTGAAAGGCAATCCCCTCCCCACAAACTTATATGTATATATCAACTCAGAGATCACCATACCTCAGAGAAAAGAGAATATTTAAAGGAACAGCAATCTCAGATTTAGTACGGGTAAACCCAGATTTTCATTCAGTCTTGCTATTCCAGGACTTATAGTCTCAGCATTTCACACGGTTGCCAGATATCACAGCCCAGAAATCTCATATAATAGTCTTTCACCTGTAGCACTTGGTTCTTGCTGTTACCTAAGTACTTTACTTTTCAAGATCTTGAAACATGGTTACTGCCCCTACCAAGATAAAAGTTTCCTCTTAGAGAACAAAACTACTTTCTATGAAACAGTCAGGAAGGTAACCTAATTCTAGCTAAACCACCATCAAAATGAGTTATAGGAAAAAGAGCATTTTCAAGATTAAAACCTGCAACACGAACTACCTGCAAATAGAACTCACTAATCATCAAGAACTTGGTACTTTTAAAATCTCACTAAAAGAATATCTTCAGGGTAAGGGTAGATGTACTTGTTTTCATGGCAATGGCTAATAGCTAATAGGTAAGTAATCCTAACTGTTGCAAGCTGGATATTAAATAACCTGCATGATATCTGAAGCACAAATGCAAATTTCTGCATAGTGTATGTAGTATATATATATATATATATATATATATATATATATATATATATATATATATATATATATATATATATATATATATATATATATATATATATGTATACACATACAGTATATATATATATATATATATATATATATATATATATATATATATATATACATATGTGTGTGTGTGTATGTGTATGTGTATGTGTGTGTGTGTATCTATCTATAGTATCTCTCTCTCTCTCTCTCTCTATATATATATATATATATATATATATATATATATATGTATGTGTGTGTGTGTGTGTGTGTGTGTGTGTGTGTGTGTGTATGTGTGTGTGTGTTTGTGTGTGTGTATAAATAATCACACACTCACACACGCACACACACACACACACACACACACACACGCACTTGCACGCGAGCGCGCACACACACACACACACACACACACACACACACACACACACACACACACACACACACACACACACAGACATATATATAAGCCATTATTCCCTCAGTGCTGTATATTAAATGTTCAAAGTACAGTGCTGTAGATTACAAATTCAGGGCAAACTAGGGGCGATTTAAGAGTTTGGCAAGAGATAAAACAGGCTCATGGACCTCACAGCCAAGTCAATCAACAGAATTTTTAATAAACTCAATATAGCCAGCACTTCTAATGTGTGGAAGACACACATTCCAGAGTTTAACAGCCCTAGAGTGAGATAAGGAACCAAGGACAGAGGACCTTTGACTGAGGGACAGAAACAAATAAATTATGATCTGTTGTAAAATGAATACCCAGGGCTGCTACAAGGACTTCATCTTTCTGACTTTAGTAAATCAACATTAGATCACCTTGTAGTAATCTCTACCTGACTGAGAAAAGTAAAAGATGTTCTAATCTTTGTCAGATGCCTAACCCCAATAAATTGTTTACTATAGGTGCATTGTATATGTTTGAGTTTCATTATCTGAGAACTGAACATATAGAAAGAACTGCAATATTTTTAAATTGGTTAATAGATGCCTTGAATAGTTGAGTTTACACCTTTTAATCTCTTCTTTCAAAGGGAGCAAAGAGAGTTATTAATTAGAGCATAACACTTTCTCAGTATACCCTCTAGGTGTGTATCACATTTAAATAATTATTCACCATAATCCCTAGCTCTCTGGCACATCTTACACTAGTAAAGATATTATTATTTAGTGCATAAGGGTATTGATAGTTATTGTTACCAAAATGTATCACTGTGAATTTCTTTGTTTTGAAATGCATACCATTTAGAGATTACCAACGCATAAATTGATCTATTTAGTCTTGAAGAATTTTGTGATCTTTATAGTTTGTAATAATACCCACCCACCTTGGTATCATCAGTAAATTTACTAAGACAAGTTTTTTTTTTCAGTTTGTAAATGCAGATATAAACAAACCAAAAAGCAAAGACCCCAAAACAGACTCTTGGAGAACATCAGCAGAATTTTGCTTAAATTTGGAAAAACACCCCTTAATTTTAACATTTCATTTTCTGCCCAACAGCCAACTTCACATCCATCTCTTAATGTGTGGATTAATTTTAAGATGCTTTAACATAAGCATAATTCCTACATTTGACTCCAAATAGAAGACCTTGGAAAAAACAACATAAATAACATTACTTATAAGGCCCTCATCCACAGAGGTAATAATATTTTGATAAAAATTTATTAAATTAGTCAAACATGAGTGCCCAGGTATAAAGCCATGCAGATATATGTCAATTTATTTCTTATTGAATGCCTGTAGCATATAGCAAAGGGAATATGCAATAAACAAGGTAGACTGATGGGTCTAAACTTATAATTGGAAGATTGGAAGATCCAGACTGAGACTTAGGAATTGAAATAAAAAAGGCCTCCTTCAAATATTAGGAATATTGCAGTCCCTAAGGGAATATTGAAATAACTCAACTAAACATGGTAACAGTTTAATAACTTTGTTACATAAGAAAATAAGCATGCAAGTTATTTGCTCCAGCAGCATCATTTGGTTTGATAGATTTTAATGGTCTGCCGACAATACCAAGTGAAGTAATAGGACAGTCACCACATCATTCCTTATTTACCATATGGACTTTTACCCAGTACACCTTACTTTTTCTTGACAGACTCCTATGAACCACACAGTCTGTCATCTTCAGTAATTCCAAATATGTTACATTCATTCCACCAGATTGTGCAAGCCCTGCACAGCGTGTAGGACTAGTGCAGGAACTCCGGCAGGCAATATGTCTGCCGTGCGATCCAGGAATAACCTTCAGGGACGTGCACGAGTGCTCCTGCACTAGTCCTGAACAGACTCAGCCCATGTATGCAAATTACCCCATTTGCAGGAGAAATCCATGCAAATGAGGTGAATTTTCGATCCAGGAAGCTGGAAACTGGCCGTGTAAGACTAGTGTAATCTGCAGAAATGTACTCCGCAAGTAATGGAGTACATTTCTGCAAATTACAAAATGGAGCCATGACAGCTCCAAATAAATATATCATGTAGAAAGCATGCCAATGGCCAACTATAAGGGCATTGGCATGGAAAACATTTACAAAAATAAAAAATCAACTTTTATTTTTTTTAGCTGATCACGGCTGTTTAAGCATAGGGCAGCGGTGCGCAAATGGGATCGGCCGGAAAATAAGAAAAACAAACATAAAATAAGCATTCTAACCAAAATCACTATTTTGCCATTATACCCATTGACAGGCGATAGACAACATGGCCAGTGAATAGTGGTTGCTAAGTGGGGAGGCTCACTGTGGGAAATGTAACTATGCATCAGCAGGCAATCCTATGCAAATGAGGGGAATGATACTGAATCCCAGATTTTCCCTGCATGCTAGTCAGCACCCAACAGTGTAAGAACAGGAATAGCTTGGTGCAAGCCTAGGAGTTAGCTGACATCATAGGGGTGTGTGTCAGGCATACTGTAAGCGGATTGGAGCCCTGTGGCTCTGGTTTGCTCCTAGCTTAGCACAGCTAAGCAAGGGGGTGTGTCTGAGGCTGCCTAGCACTCTGTACATTGCGTAAGTGGGTGTGCGCACCGCTCACCAGATGTTAAAGGAAAAATAAAAAAAAGTAAACCAGGAAATAGCAGATCTGTGCACATTTGAGCACTGTGTTTGCACGGCGCGCCCCCAGGCTTAAACAGGAAGGCAATGGGAAAGGAAAACAGCAGCAGGAAGGTAATCTAGGAGAACTAGCATAGCTGACAGGTAAAATGTATCAGAATCAGCCAATTATACAGGTCACAGACCAGACCAGCACACCACTATAAACTATGCAAACACCTTTCCCTCTGGTTTTTCCCACATACTCTACACCACCGGTGTATACAAGCGGGGAAATTTTAACAAACAAAAACAACAGAATGATAGGGGCTGCAGCAGCTATCAGACATCAACATGTGGAAGAGGCTGAGGGTGGTGAGGATAAGAATGCTGTTTACCAACCCACAGCGAGGAGAAGGAGAAGAGTGTACAGACCCAGGGTAACCTACCAGGGGCTACATGAGCTGGAGACAGTGGAGTGCTATAGGGTGGACAGGGACCTCCTACAGCAAATTGTTGAGCTGTGCCAGCCACGCCTGGCACACAGAACTAACAGAGGGGAACCCATCCCAGTGGGTACCAAGGTATGTGTAGGCCTAGGAATACTAGCCACAAGTACCTCCCAAAGCCCAACTGGGGATATCATGGGGATCTCACAGGCATCAGCATCCAGAGTATTCCACCAGTTCCAGGGTGCCATGTCAGCACATGCCGGTGAGCATCTATATTTCTTCAACACCCGTGAGGTGTTGGCCAGCAATATGCATCTCTTCCACAAAATAGCAGAATGCCCTGATGTGATGGGTGCTATAGACTGCATGCACATATGCATCAAATCACCACCTGGTGAGTGGGTAGAGTCTACATCAACCGCAAGGGCTTCACCTCTATCAACTGCTAGATCTTGTGTGATGACCATAGCATTATAATGAATGCGTATGCTGGC
This sequence comes from Protopterus annectens, assembly GCF_019279795.1. Classification (NCBI taxonomy): domain Eukaryota; kingdom Metazoa; phylum Chordata; order Ceratodontiformes; family Protopteridae; genus Protopterus; species Protopterus annectens. Next base: position 793,096,400 of record NC_056727.1, read on the forward strand.
TGCCCTGGAAGCTATCACGATTCCCACATCTGGCATCTGACTCAATTGTACCAGAAATTTGCCAATGGGGTCATCCCTTATGGTCACCTAGTGGGGGATACTGGTTACGCATTGGAGCTGTGGCTGATGACACCCATCAGAAATGCACACACACCCGAACAAGAATGCCATAATGAGGCACACACACAGACCAGAATCATAATAGAGCATGTGTTTAGGATGCTCAAGTTACAGTTCCGGTGCCTGGACACATCTGGTGGATCCTTGCAGTACTTGCCAGCTACATGTAGCCAAATTGTTATTGTATGTGCCATGCTACACAACATGATCCTGTGGAAGCAGCTGCAGCAGGAACAGCACGGGGCAGGGCCATACAGCCCCCCACAAAGGGGTGTGGGGAGCTGCATGGCCCCTGAGAACTATGAAATTGTGGATGCAAGTACTCAGCAATCTGAGGATCCAGTTTGTTTAGAAGGAAACAAAAAAAGAAAGAAAGGAAGAAGTTCACAACAAATAACAAGAAAGAAAAATAAACTGACTAATGACTGTAAAGGAAAGAGAATACTTAGTAAAAAGGATTCTGCTTTGTCATGTAACACACTGGTGACAGGGGATGAAGATATCTGTCTATCAGAAAACCCTCAGTCTACAGAAAAAGGCATCACCTTTCCAATGGAAAAGGTAGAGAAAAGAGGCAAGGGGCAGGTGAAAAGGAAGAAATCAAAACAGAACATGGAAAGATTGAAGAACATTACTGTAAGAAAAAAGAAGAGAAAGACAGATGTTGACTACATGGCTCAAGCTGTGGATTTACAATGCCAGCTGGATGAGAATTTAATACGCAGTGAAAACAGTGGAATTAATAAGACTAATAGTGATGAAGATCTATCCTTCTTAACAACTGATAGACCAGAAATGAGTGTATTAGAAGTGAAGATTCTTCAGAGATAGTCAGCAAAGCTATTCTTGTAATTGGAGATTCAGTTATTAGAGGAACTGATACTTATATTTGCAGAGATGATAATGAACATCACGTAGTGTTATGCTTGCCAGGAGCAAAAATAGAAGATGTGAAACAAGCTTTGGAACACCTTAATGTAAGAAAGTATGGATCAGTTTTTATTCAAGGTGGTACAGATGATGTCACCAGCAAAGATTCTCTGACTGTTAGTTGGGAACTGACAGCTCTCTTAGGTAGTATAGCCTGCACTGGTGTTAGGACATATTTTTTACAAATCACCTATAGAAAGGATACTCAGGTCACTGTGAATGAAAAGATTTTTTGGATAAACACCTACATGGAAAAAATGTCCTGTTTTAAAAAATGAAAATGTGTAGAGCATCCAAGCCTTCTTTTGGGCACATGTGTTCAGACAGGATAGTGTGCACTTGTCTAGATCAGGGAAGAGGATTTTTGCAGCAGATATTTTGCAATATTTGACAAACACTAGCCAGGATTTTTGCCGGGTCAAAAATGTAACAGTTCACAAATAGCAACATTTGATGCATCTCTGATGGTTGTTAATGCTAGGAGCATTAATAATAAAGTTTTTTATTAGAAAATTTGCTATGTTCCCACAAGATTGATATTGTTATAGTTTGTGAAACATGGTTAAAGAACGATGACTGGAAACCAGTTCTGTCAGGGTATAAATGTTTTTACTGTAACAGACATTTTAACAAAAAATAAGGTGGAGGTGCTATGATAGGGATTAAAGATAGCTATGAGACTTGTGATTATTACATGTTCAGTGATATCACCAATACTACAGACTGTGTAACTGTGACAATAAAGACAACCCTGGAACATATAACAATTGTTGGAGTGTACAGACCACCAAAGTCAAGTACAGATGATCTAGAGAAATTCATACATTTCTTACATGAAACACCGGAGGGAAGAATAATATTAGCTGGGGACTTAAATTTACCAGAAACAGACTGGAATAATATCGATTCAACAACATTAGTAAAGAAATTATTCACAGAGTATATTCAGGAACAACAAATACTTCAGATTGTAAAGAAAACCTACCAGGGGATGGAATATACTAGATATTGTTTGTGTTCCCAAAGAAATTACTGCAACTTCAAGTCAAGTTTTACCACCATTGATGTGCAGTGATTATGGGGTCATAAAGGTTAATTTGTTAATAGATAATTCTGCCAAACTGAAATCTAAGCAAATGCACAGAAGGTTAATTACAGATTATAGGGAAGCAAAACAGTTACTATATAAAACTAACTGGAGTGAGGTGTTCAGTGGAAAAACTGCAGATGGAATGTGGAAAGTTTTGAAAGAGAAATTGTTTGAGTGCAAAAAGTAAAAAAAAATGTTTAACATCAGGATCTAGGCAAGCAACATCAGGGGGGTATATTTCCATAAGAACAAGATACCTGATTAAGGTGAGAGACAAAAAATATAAGAAATGGAAGAAAGGTCGAACTACAACTTTGAAAACTGAAATAAACGAGCTGGACAAACAGATTAAGCATAGTGTTAGACAAGATCAAGAAACATTTGAAGACAATTTATATAAAGATATTGAGCATAACAGGAAACCTTTTTATAGATACATAAGATGTGGAAGGAGTAAAGCTACACAAATTGATAAACTGTGTGCAGATTCTAAAATTTATTCTCAGACACAACATATTATAGATATATTTACAAAATCTTATGCAAAACAGTTTGGCTCCACAAAAGGGGTGGTAAATTGTCCTAATGACATCCAGGTAACCCCAGATACCTGAATCAAATTAGATTATATTGAAAGAGAACTGTGCAAACTGGATCCAAACAAAGTGCAGGGAGGAGATGGAATAAGTGACAATGACCTGAGAACACTTAAGCAAGAACTTACACTGGCATTACATTTATTATTCACTAGGTCATATAAATATGGGGAGATTCCTCAAGATTGCAGATATGCACATATTAAACCCGTCTTTATGGGAAAGGGGAGGAGGACAAACCCAGAATCATATAGACCCTTAAGTCTACTTTCATGTTGTGGAAAAATAATGGGGAAGGTAATACTGGATACGTTGTTGTCAGAACTGGATAGGTTGGGACTTGAAACCATATATCAGCATACATATGTTGAAAATAGATCTATTACCACCTGTAACATGATGTTCTATAACAATATAATAACAGATTTGAATGAAAAATTGTGCTGTGATGTTATTTATATAGATTTAACTTCAGTATTTGACAGGGTTATGCATAAAACACTGATCAATAAATTAGTACAACTAGGTATTGATGTACTGTTGATAAGATGGATAGGTGCATGGCTTACAAATGGGACATGGCAAGTATCACACACCAACTGGACAGGTGAAATCCTTGGTTACAGTCAAGGTGTCCCACAGGGCTCTGTACTAGGTGCTTACTTGTTTAGATTGTATCTTTCAGACCATACGTTTTCATCTGAGGTGTTCTACAGTCTATATGTTGATGATCTGAAATTCGGTAAACTGATTACAAGTGTTACAGATAAGGCCTGTCTGCAAAATAATTTGAATAAATTGACCATTTGCGCTCAGGAGAATAATATGTTGATAAATACATCAAAAACTAAGCTTATGAGATTTGGGAGACATAAACTGAAAGGTGAATATTTAATACAGCACACAGTGATTGAAACTGTAGACTCATTTAAGGACCTGTGTATATGGGTAGATTTAGCTATGAGTTTTTCTAATCATATCAACCAATTGACTAATGATAGTTATAGAACTATAGGTTGCATAAAAAGATTTACAAAGTCTAGGAAATCAAACATAATGAAGTCATTGTTTGTTAGTTACATTAGACCCAAACTTGAGTATGGAATAACAGTATGGAAACCCTATAGGAAAACAAGCATGAATAAACTGGAAAGAGTACAGCAGAAAAATACTAAGGGCATCCATGGATGTGAAAATCTAAGTTATCATGAAAGACTAAAATATCTGAACTTGTACAGTGTCTCTTACAGATATTTAAGAATAGATCTTATTCAGGTATATAGGGCATTTAGGGACAACTGCCTCTGGGAATGTTTGGGGTTCAAAAAGTACTAGAGAATTATCAGATAACCTATGTAGAAGATTCTATAGGAAGGAGAAGTGTACTAATTGGTTCTCTGATAGAGTAGCTGATGCTTGGAACAGACTACCTAATTACATTAAAGCAAGTACTAGTTTAGATATTTTTAAAAACAGCCTGGACATTTTTTTATGGAAACAAGTGTTTTGGAATATTGGCAAGCTAGAATGGCTTTAATGCCCATGCTTGAAACATTTGTATGTATGTATGTATGTAAGGCCTGCACAGGCACAGAGTGACTCGGAGGAGGAGCAGCCTGAGCCTGCCCCAGTAGGCAGATGGAGGCATGCCCAGTATGCCAAGGCCTTGCATAGCACATACCCTGACACAGTAGGGACCCAGGGAATGACACCTCTCTCTCTGACTCGCACATACAGTAAAAGGGATGCCAAACATGACACTACTTGTGCTCAACCATGTATAGGGAGTGTACTATGCGCGTCCAACATAGGCAGCCCCCAGCACCATCCTCATGTAGTAACAGTCAGGTGTCCCCCCCCCAATCCTATGTAGACATGTAGTAACAGTCAGGTGTGCCCCTCATCCTGTGTAGCAATGTAGAAACAGTCAGGTGTGCCCCCCATAGCCTATGCAGATATGTAGTAACAGTCAGGTGTCCCCCCAGTCCTATGTAGAAATGTAGTAACAGTCAGGTGTGCCCCCCCCAATCCCATGTAGACATGTAGTAACAGTCAGGTGTGTCCTCCCAATCTTGTGTAGCAATGTAGAAACAGTCAGGTGTGCCCCCCGTAACCTATGTAGACAGTAGTAACAGTCAGGTGTGCCCCCCCAATCCTATGTAGACATGTAGTAACAGTCAGGTGTGCCCCCCCATCCTGTGTAGAAATGTAGAAACAGTCAGGTGTGCCCCCAACCATACTTAGACATGTAGTAACAGTCAGGTGTGCCCACCCAATCCTATGTAGAAATGTAGTAATGGTCTGGTGTGCCCCTGCAATCTGATGTACACACGTTGTTACAGTCAGGTGTGCCCCCCCAAGCTGATGTAGAAATGTAGTAACAGCCACATGTGCCCCCCCAATCCTGTGTAGCAATGAAGTAACATGTATGTGTAGGTATAATACCAGTGGAGCACGGATGCCCAGAGGTGGCCAAGGTAGCAGGATAGATTGTAGCATTTGTACAATATGCAGGTATGTGTTTGTCAGATTGGTGAGTGTTTCATATTGTGCTAGAGTGGACAGTATATATGCATGTTGAGGTATGACCTGGTGGCCATTGCCCACTACTGCCGATGACAGGGCCAAGTCCTCACAACTGCAGTGCAAAAGACAATTCCCAAAAGTATAACACATGCTAGCAGTAAGCCATTGTAAATTTATGGTGGTAATATGTGTCACCATTTGAAAGATTGACATGCCATGGCTGTTGGGCTAGATATACAAGCAGTACATAGGGGAAAGTACCACAGACATACAGTCTATAATGTGTAACTGTTAAATGGGCACACCCTTGGAATTGTACATACAGGTATGCATCACATTATCTGGGCCTGTAGTAAGGAATACCGGTGTAGTCTGCCCGAACACTTTCAGATCACAAAGGTGGTAGGACTGATGTATTGGGAAACAGCTGCTGTACCTGCACATACCACCATAACTGGAATGCCCCATGCATATCTGTGCATCAGATGCAAGTAGTGTCCATAGCACATGTTCACCCAGCTCACCCAAATACCACCCACAGGTACCTCTCCGGTCTTATCCCTGCTGTTGGGAATGGGTACAATATAACCCCCACCTGTATATGGCAATAGCTACAGAATTCAGAATGCAGTGCAGGTGTCCCATGCAGGTGTATCCCTAGCTGTAGGAAGCAGCCTGCCAGCATCCACATCACCTGATCAGTACTGATAGAAAGTATTGGCATGAACACCTAGTACACCTACCCCGTCACCCCAGGGGAATATACTGTATGGTGGTCTGGGACTGTAGAACTGACAGAATGCAACGGCCTGCCACAGCTGGCCCACATCACCACCAAATGGCCTACAGGCTTCTGCCAAAGGCCTGTGTCTCACATGTACTGCCAATGCATGTTATGTCATGGACACCCACATAACAACATACACTCCACATAAGCCATATGCAGGGCCATGTGGACAAACCACAGTAACATGTCCACCATGTCCCACTGCATGAACTGTGGACCAACACACAGCTGTGATGAGGTGATAACCTTAGGGAAAGTATCAGAGATTGTATGCATAATGTATGGCAGAGGATAGAATAATAGAGTGGGGGTGGGAGCATGGGTAGCATGGAATATGCAAGGTCCAACACACAGCTCTGTGCACACACTATCCCTGGCTGCAAACACATAAATGGGTGGCTACAAACCTGCCCGTACACCACAATAGGGGTAATATCCTGACTCATGGCCCCTGCCTCTGGGTAACCTGTGTGAATCTGTACAGCTGTGAGCTATTGCCAGAGCAAGTTAAGGCCATACTGTCATGTCAATGGATGGACAAGTATGGGATCCTCTGCCAGCATTGTACCAAGGTGCTGAACCGGATACACAGACGCAGCAGGAAGTGTCTGCCACTCCCCCTCCAGAATGGCATAACTTACCATGAATATGTAGGCATCTGCCCACAATACCGGACAGAGCTGCATTCACCCTTGTTCCCCAGGACATCACTGTGAGCAAGAATGTCCAACTGACAGTACTTGAGGACATAAAACATCACAGTGTATAACAGTACACATATCTGAATATCTCTGCTAACACCAGTACCATGTAACAGAAGCAGCACAGACACAATCACCTACAGTACAAACTATCCCTTGTACAGTTTGCCCCCATATTGCCAAATAATCTACGGATACCCTGCAGAAACAGTTTTCTACCTGTAGGTGTTCAAAACAAAGGTCTGCACTGGCGTACAAATGACCTGGAATGGATCCATACATTCAATGCAAAAGGGCATACTGGGCATGCTCACACACTTAGAGAAATGAAGGCAGTGTCAGACAACATACCGAAAGGTCATACTGGGCATGCTCACACACTTGAAGCCCATGTCTGCAAACAACAGTGGACCATAGATATCTGACTGTTGCAGATGTTAGTGCATACACTCCTCAGTATGCACCAGCCATGCTTTGCACATACAGTAGATAGGAATACAGACATATATCCAAGGACAACACACTATAATAAGCCAAAAGTAGACATGCATAGATGTGTGGAAGAGAGAGACTGTGACAAAGAGCAATCCATCGTCAGACCTGTCCCACCCAGCACACAGCCAAATGGCTACAACATTATGATGTGTAAATGTCACTCACTGTAGAAATTAGCCACTGGTATCATCAGCATTACAGATTATGTGGTGCAAGTGCTAGCTGTACAACATGACTGTACAATACAGTAATTTAGCAGCTGTATACAGGTACCTGCGGAATATAATCCTGCGTGTGCCTGCATGTGGTGTGTCAACCTCTAGATGGATGGGTTATGGCCCATGCACACACACTGCCCTCCCCATAGCCCTACTATGACAAGCCTGCTTATGTCATCCACTTTGAAATACACATTTGGGAATAAAGTAGCTCAGTAATCTCTGTGGTGCATCTTAATACTGCATAATGCTGTAGTGTGATAAAATAGTTTGGTAGGAGTTCTAATCCTAAACATGGTAACTGTGTTGGGAGCAATGCTTTTTACGCTAGTCACGCTCACTACAATTCAAATGTCCTACTTTGGCAAGGCTGCTGATGTCATTCACTGTGAAATACACCTTTGGGAAAGGTGTAGCCCAGTAATCTCTGTGGTGTGTCCTATAGCTTTGTAATGCTATAGTCTAATACCCTAGTTAGGTAGGTGTTCTAATCCCAGACATAGTAACTGGTGAGTTTGTGTGTGTCTCTGTGCAGAGAGCAATGCCTTTTTAGGCTAGTCACACTCACTACAAATCAAATGCCCTACTTTGGCAAGGCTGCTGATGTTATTCACTGTGACATGCACCTTTGGGAAAAGGGTAGCCCAGTAATCTCTGTGGCGCATCCTATAACTGTGCACTGCTGTACTGTGATATAGTACCCCTGGTAGGGGTTCTATTCCCACATATGACAAGTTTGGATGTTTGTGTGTGTGTGTGTTTCTATGTCTGTGTAGGGAGCAATGCATTTTAGGCTAGTCACACTCACTACAGATCAAATGCCCTACTTTGGCAAGGCTGCTGATGTCATTCACTGTGAAATACACCTTTGAGAAAAACATATCCCACTAATCTCCGTGGCACAGCTTATAACAGTGTAATGCTGTAGTGTGATATAATAATCTGGTAGGTGTTCTATTCCTACACATGGCAAGTGTGGATGTTTGTGTGTTTCTATGTCTGTGTAGGAAACAATGCCTTTTAGGCTAGTCACACTCCCTACAGATCAAATGCCCTACTTTGGCAAGGCTGCTGATGTAATTCACTGTGAAATACACATTTGAGAATAATGTAGCTGAGTAATCTCTGTGGTGTGCTATAGTACGCTGGTAGGGGCTCTATTCTCACACATGCCATGTGTGGATGTTTGTGTGTGTGTTTCTATGTCTGTGTAGGGAGCAATGCTTTTTAGGCTAGTCACACTCACTGCAGATCAAATGCCCTACTTTGGCAAGGCTGCTGATGTCATTCACTGTGAAATAAACCTTAGAGAAAAACACATCCCAGTAATCTCAATGGCTCATCTTATAACAGTGTAATGCTTTAGTGCGATATAGTACTCTGGTAAGTATTCTATTCCCACCCATGGCAAGTGTGGATGTTTGCGTGTAAGTTTCTATGTCTGTGTAGGGAGCAATGCCTTTTAGGCTAGTCACACTCACTACAGATCAAATGCCCTACTTTGGCAAGGCTGCTGATGTCATTCACTGTGAAATACACCTTTGAGAACAATGTAGTCCAGTAATCTCCACGGCACATCCTATAATTGTGTAGTGCTGTAGTGTAATAAACTAGTTAGGTAGGAGTTCTAATCCCAGACATGGCAGGTGTGTGTGTGTCTGTGTTTGTCATTCACATCTTGTGTGGAGGAGGCCCTGAGTGTGTAACAACTGGGCTCATTGTGGAGTGGGTTTTGCAAATTTCTTATATGGTGGCACTATTATATGTCACAATGTCCACAGTACAAGGATAACAGATGTGAAATAGCTGAGAGGCTGGGGAGCCAATCCATACCCCTACATTTAACATCAAGGCCTAGTGAACAATGTTAGCAACCCTTGTATTACCCAGAGAACACTCTCAACCCATGTCTCATACACAAAATCACTTGCCTAGGCAACAACCACTATGGTGGTAGTAGCCTGCATATTGCCCACAGATAGTAACCATAGTGTGATTGCAGTGGACTACAAAGGGCATGGCACCCTGTCCATCAGTACAACAGGCATGTACAAGCAGCCAGTGCACCTTCACTATGTTCCTCACTGGACACCTGTAACACTGTGGTGCAATCAAATGTGACCCACAAAGGACATACCATGCCTTAAACACATGCCCTGTATGGACAGATGCCACTGACACCAGGAAATATTGGCCCTGTATTTGTGCCTCCAGCCACAACTCTGTCAACCTGTGTACATATGTCATGCGGTAAGAGGTGCATATGTTCTGTACACCATAATTTAGTGACATTATATCTGATAACAAGCCAGTGAGATATCAGACTGCAACACATGTTATGTATAGTAGGGGTTATCTTTGAGGACATAGCCTGGGCATTCTGTGGTTGTGTGTACAGTACTGAGGTCTGTGTACTTATGGTGATTGTCGACAGTGTGTGTATTGTGAATATGTACCTTGGCCTGTGTACAGACTGTGGTAGATGTCATTGTTCTTGGTCCTGTTCTATCTGATGTTACATGCTGCTCCACTGTATGTTACACTATCAGCTTACATGTTTGTAGGACCAAACACACACATGTCCCATACTACAGACAGGCATTGGACCACACTGTGTAGTCGCCCAGTATATGTAGGGTTAATTTGTGAGTGGCACATATGAGGATGGTGTTGATCAGATAGTCCATATACTGTAATATTACGCTAGCTACCATATGTGGCTGTGGCTGTGTTCACGTTGGTTGTGGTTATGCACTTTCACACAGGTGTCGGTTACTCTGTGCTGTGACATGCCTGTAGAGCCGGCTATATATGCAGGTACATGTGTATTCCCCCATAAGAAATGTAGGCCAGTGCTGTGGCAGTTTGCCTGTAGCCTGCACAGTGCTTTGTGACATATCTAGCAGCTTAGTGTACTTACCCAGTATGATGTTATGCCCAGATACTTTCCAGATGTACTGCTGCCAGGCTACCATAACAGTCATGTTTGTCAGACAAAGCAGTGGGATGCTGTACAGATGTATGCCACTAACTAGTGGGTAGTATGTGGCCATGGTACCTCTGTACCAGATGTTAGTATGTGTCAGGACAGACAGGGGTGTGTGAATGCATACCTATGGGAGCAAATGTATACCAGTTTTTATGTAATATACCCATCTACATGGTTGTTAAAATCCACATTATCAGGCTCGGTCCACATGTCTTGCACTAAGGGGTTCTGTGCATACATCTGGCCAGAGTGTGTCAGACTGTCCACATTTATTGGGCATATCTCTGCTGTAGTCCACAGGATCATTACTGTGTTAGCAGTGGTACTGTACTATGATGTTCTTAGGATGTCTGTGGCCAATGGCGCACATATTAAAAGCAGATGTGACCTCCCACACAAATGTCTGTGAAGACAACCCCTATCACAGTAGCAATAGTCTACATATATACCTGCAATGCATACCTGACATCCCCTTGCACTAAGAGGTTGGGACTATTGGGGCTGAGGTAGGGTTCCACTCCATGTTCAGAAAATATGTTGAACATATATGTATATATTAAGAAGAAAACGATGAGTGCACCATGGGCTGCAGAATAACTTCCAATAAAATATCACCAAAAGCTTCGTAGAAAAACCAATAGTTCATGTTTATTGTAAAAACAGACAAAAGAACTGCAATAAAATAAGCACTTTCGCGTTGCACATCAACGCTTCATCAGACATGAATGCAGTAAAAACCACCCCACCCTAAATGCTAAAAACTTCATGACATCACAACAATCATTAGTGCAAACAGCCAAACGATGCAGAGCATCAAAACCCAACATTAATTGAAAATAAGAGATTAAACTCAATGCTTAAGGGACCTAGATGTTAAGAAAGGCTTAATGGAAAACCTATCATTAAGCCCAAATCTGTGGGCTTGTAGTTTCAGGATCCATTTGCCTTATCTTTCTTCTGTTCTGTTTTTAAAGTTGCCCAACCTATTGTTTTTAACAACCAACTCTAGAACTTGAAATTTAAAATTGTGTGTGCTGCCAAGCTCCACTGCGTGTTTCGCCAGAGCATTCATGATGTTACCTCTTGTGATGGCATAAATGTGCTCTCTAACACGCTCTCGTAGCGACCTAGTCGTCATGCCAACGTAAAATTTCTGGCATAGTTGACACACAGCTACATATATTAAGTTCACAGATCTACAAGTGGCATAATGTTTAAACGAATACCTCTTATTAGTAACAGGATGTGTGAAACTATCAGAGGTAGAAATGTATTTGCACTGATTACAAGTATGACAGGGAAATGTGCCTATTTTGTGAGACAATTGTGTGTTAGAATGGCTCCTATCATAACATAATAGCCTATTGAGTGAAGACATATTCCTATAAGCCACTCTAGGTCTTACGTCAACCAATGATCTAATTCTCTCATCGATCATTAAGATACCCCAATGTTTATTAAGGACATCCAGGATGTGGTTATTCCTATTGGTGTATGGAATGACAATCCTGTTAACAATATCACTTTTTCTACATACAGAATGTTGTGGATGACCATTTAATCTATTGATCAAAGGAGCTCCTTGACATACATAGATGGATATGTATATGTACATACATATATACATATAAACACTCAAGATATATACATATACACAGCAATATATGTCTACACATATACAGATAGAGACACATATGCACATATACTTATGGATATCTACATATATATTGACAGTAATAAGTATATTAGAATAGATATGTATGCACATATAGTTATAGATATCTACATATATATCTACATAAATAAGCATATCTGTACACATAGGATGTGCATACATATATAGCTATAGATACATATATCTATATATACACACATATATATATATATTTATATATATATATATATATATATATATATATATATATATATATATATATATATATATAGGTTCCGTATTAAAAGACCAAAGACACATTATTTCGAATGCGTCTTGGTTGAACTCTAAAGCCTGAAATGGCAAAATATCAAAGTGGCTTTTAAGCGAATTCTTTCCCTGGGAAAGAATTTGCTTGGCCACTTCATTACTTTGCTGTTTTTGACACCGTAGTGTGGTCTCAGAGTTGGTATATTTAAGTAAAGGGGGGTGTGGGGGGCACAGCCTCCCACATTGGGGGGTCTCACTCCTCCACTTAATATAATGTTTGAAGTGTTTATTATTTTTGTTTTGTTGGAACAGCGATTTTTTCCCTAGGAAAAAAAATCGCTGCTCTGACAGTTCGAAATTGTAAGCTTTCGCTTACATAGAGTCGATTAATCACTGTTCGCTATGTATATATATGTACATATGAAGAGATGTACACATGGCCATATATATGTCGCACTATACAGATGAGTATACAGACATATGTATGAATATACATGTGTATGTACATGTAGACATATATCAACCGATTATATGTATATATCCATATTCCTGTCATGTGTAAGCCTCATGGTTGTTTATACACTCCCAGATGTATCTCACTGTATGTATCTGCTATGTATATATTATGATAAAACAACATATGTGATGCAACAGTCATATTAATAACAAGTACTACACAATTGTGGAAGTAAAGGCAATTGTTCAATACTAATCAATATGTATATTGACAGATATACTGGAAAAGCAACAGCTGTCTTCACAGTGGTCATGATGTAGTGGTTAAGTGTTGTGACTTTAGTGTAAAGGGTTCAGGACCTGTAAGGGCTGTTCATTTTGTTGCTGGGCAGAACAAGGACTGTCAGATACGAAGTGGTTAAGGCAGTTTTGAGCGGCTTTAAGTGCATTTGCACGGGTTTGCATGAAGCTAAGCGGTGCTAAGCTATAGGTAAACATATGGGTACTTACACAGTGTAGGCTTCGCTTACCAGTGTGCAAATCAGCTCAGCTGTTATATTGCAGCAATGTTGATACCTGCTAAGCATGGCTTAGCCCTGGTAACCAGTTCACACCACCCAGTCTGATAACATAACAGGGTAATGACATCTGTAATAAGTGTATGTAAGGCCATGTACAATGCATGCACATGTGTGCTGTCATTACAGTAGCAAGGGGTGTGTGTCATGCATGGGACACAGATGTATATGAGGTTTGTACAGCACTGTCATCTGTGTGACTATGTTACATATAGGGGTAGTAGCCTAGGGTACGTGCTGTCACACTAGCATGTAGTGTATCATGGCGGTACTACTGACGACAGTGCCTACCCAGGCAAGAGTAGAGTGCTAAATGTAGTACTGACAGCAGGCACACCTGCAGGCATAGCTGGACTCTAAGGATTCCCTGTTGTATCCCTGGTTTGTGAGCTGTGTCACAGTATATAACCCCTACTGGGTAATGATTCGACATGTGGAATGTAACTGTAGACTACCGTCTGTACAGCACATGATAGCGAGAGCTCCTGACATGTAGGTATGGAATACATATTGTTGTCAAACATCTATCTGTCAACACATTCATCCTACTGCATAGCTAATTGCCAAACTGATGACTCAGTCCCTGTACAGATGTGCAGATGGCAGGTATCCAGCTGGGATATGTACAGGCATCATAAGCTTGATTGACACTGACATGTCTGCCCAGCTGTGTAAGAACTGGCACATATTGGAGATAATACCCTGTATGCACCACATGCCATGGGTACCTCCACTGCACTACCACAGTCAACAGAACATGCTTGGGTACAGGTCTCCATCACAGACACTAACCATGTGTTGTAATGCATGTTGCATGCATGTCAACATGATCACCTCAGTGGCCATGTGCAGGAGGCACCTGGAGGAATGGCTGATGCATGTCACTCTCACCCTGAGGATCACCACAATAGTGTCAGTTGATAGATTGCCTGCTGCCATATGGCAGGTGACAGGATACCACTGTACACTCGACCCCTACACAACCTATCTCTCCTTGGACAATAGCTAGGTACACAGCTATGACTACCTGCAGTGATACACCCCAGTACTGACACATGTGTGTGTGCATGACTGAGTATAGCAGTGTCTGTGTGTTAGCACACCTGTACGTGGGAATTCCTTGAGCGCCTTCACAACCTCGACAACACCCATTGCCATAGCCAGTCATGGCTGCTGCTTTATGGGACATTATATGTACCCTGTTAAGCTCCTTCCCATAATGGCTACATGAGCCTAGCAGTACCATCACAATGGTGTTGTACAAATGGGTTGATAGGCATGGGATACCCATTTTGTTCTGGCAAGTGTGGGTATGTGTGCATGTCCATTTATCTGTATGATACAACATTCCAAGGCCACATGCACATATTACAATACCCATTACCACACAGTAGAACAGATAGTGTTGTTGCTTCCCATTGGTGAGGCATAACAATGCAACACCCTACTATGCGTGTGGCATGTGCATCAGATGCTTATCCCATTAGTAACACTGTTGGAATCTACAATGGGTTGTATCGCAGCCATAGCCAATGTGTGATGGTGGGTATATCAGAGTGTCATCATGGGTGTCAGGGAGTACAATATCCACTGGGGGATGTGGGTGCTGTGTACACTGTCATTACACCAAGGTGCATGTCCCATGTACCACGTTATGGTTACCACTGTCACCATCAACCATTCAGGTAACTGATACCACATTACAGACCAGTTATGCATGTGCTGTGTGCAGCCTACCTGTAACACATTGGACAAAGGATCAAGTTAGTTAGCAGCAATAGGCCCTGGTCTCTCAGATGTGTGTCTGCCTGTTATGTGTCTGTGAATGTGTATATGAAGGTATGTCACACTATGTATTGTCCATATACACCCATTACATCCCCCATTAGCATACTGTACATGTCTGGTGATTTTCTGCATGTAACATGTAACCTGGGACACACCTCAACCTAAACGATGTGTGGTGTGTGCAATATAAGCCACACACTTCAGTATCACTACATACCTAGGTAGGGGTCTAGGCCCAGTGTTGCCAAGTAAAAGTGTGTGTGTGTATGTGGATGGGTCTACATCAGGTTGCAAGGTATACATGCCCCAGGGGGTCACCTGTCCATGTGGCACAGGCAATAACTGTTATACTAACCTGCGACATGTGTTCAACTGTACCCCAGATATGTCACAGCCATGGTGTCACCACAGTGCCATACCCTGTTGTGGAATATGACTGCAGACCATCCTTGTGCTGACACATGTACACCTACAACACAAATGGATAGCATTATAGAGACCACAATCAACCAGTGCTACTAACAGATATAATGCATCATTGCTGGATGGCTACACTAACTGACATATATGCATCACACTTTACTTCTCACAACATGTTACACTGCAGTACTGTGGTACACTGTAGTACAGTCACTGTGTGCATCAGAACCATATTAGCCTGTTCCTGCATTGATGCTATGGATGACAGGGATGTGGCACAGGTATCATCATATGCACAGGGCATCTGTGTGCTGACACATGTACACCTACAACACAAATGGATAGCATTATAGAGACCACAATCAACCAGTGTTACTAACAGCTATAATGCAACATTACTGGATGGCTAAACTAACTGACATATATGCATTACACTTTACTCCTTACAACATGTTACACTGCAGTACTGTGGTACACTGTAGTGCAGTCACCATGTTCATCAGAACCATAGTAGCCTGTCCCTGCATAGATGGTATGGATGACAGGGATATGGCACAGGTATTATCATATGCACAGGGTGTGTTGTTGGCTTGGCAGAGGCCGAGGGTGGGCTATACATTTGACACCATGTGTGTGGGTGAGGGGTGTACCGAGGTGAACTGAGCATGGTGATGTGGTGTGTGTAGGTATGGGGTTGCCCTAGGTGTGTTTGTATAGTGTGTGGGTATGCATGCACACAGTTCTGCCATGTGGCTTGCCTTATACAGGCATTTATGGACAGCTGCAGACCATAATACCTGGCAGGGTGTGCAGTTCACCGCCTCTGGCCATGGACACATGGACTGTGCCTGCTAGGGATTCCATGGACATGTGCAGGCACAGGCCTCGATGTGCTACACTCACCTGATGATGACAAATGTTCGCTAGTACTAGGTCCCTCCTGGGACTTGCCAGGACTACGTGCTCATGGCCTGCTGTGATGTGGTGTGGACAGCACCCCCCCACAGTGTCAGGGCTCGTACTGCCACTACAGGAGCCCCTTGGTGTCCTAGCATGTCCATATTAACTGCCAGCTGTTGGCATTGCTGGCCTACATCCACGTGGCCATCGCCGCACTCCAATCACACGTTCAAGCATGGACAGACCATGGTCAATGAGGGCCATCATCTCACTAGACAGTCTATCCATGAACTCAGTTAATGCACAGATGGCACCAGCCCGTTCACGGGCGTTGTCACTTGCAGATGTGAGAACAGCCCTTTGTAGCCTCAGTCCCTGTCTGGTGGAATGATCTATACATGCCTGCACCTCCATGACAGCCTGAAACATGAGCCTGCTGGTTCCAGCTATGTCACCTCTGCCAGGGGCATGATGTTCAGCAGCCCTACCATGAGCACCCTGGGACATCTGCCTATGTGGGCCTGCTGGACATCCGGCTATCCCTGCTAGACCAGACACAGTAGGCATGGTTACCACACTTCTGAGGAAAGAAACTATGTATATTCTTAAGTTCAATACCTTGGAACCCATAGGGTTAAGCAAAGAATGCAACTAGAGCTTTAGTAATGTTTTTTACTCTGTGAAGGCCTGGGAGCCGAAGTGCTAAGTGTAATAAATATATTTTCTACCAGCGTTGCTCTGTGATTGTGGCTGTTGTTGCTAGTGATATTTTTTGTCTTTTTTATCTTGGTGGTATTCATGGTTGCCACACTTTCCTGTGCATATCCACCAGATGTTAGCTGTCCCTCCGCTATGGCCGTATAGGCACTGAAACTGTGTGCGTGGCTGGGGTGATTAAAAAGGGGATGTCAAATGATAGTGCTGTTTCAGCCACTGACAACCCCACCTGTGCCTCAACAGTACTATTATCATCTTTGGTATCTGTATGGACACCAACATCAGATTGCATGCAGGAGGGACCCTGACCCACCTTGCCAACTGTCGGTGAAAGCAATAAATGCACTTTAAAACCTTTAGAGCATTGCCTAATAGTACACACACACACACACACACACACACACACACACACACACACACACACACACACACACACACACACACACACCACCACCACCACCACTATAATGCCTACCTGTCCATGACTTTACAGACAGTCCCACGTATATGTCCATGTGTACCCCATTCTGCATCACACTTGGTAACATACATGCATTGATACCACTCATTAACATATCGGTCCTCTGAATGCCTACACAAGCGATCACAACACAAGACCTGTTACTACATTACCTGCATGACCTGTGTGTAGTGGTTTTAGATGGCCTCACTGCTGTCATTTGGTGTTTACCCTGTGTATGTCCAGACATCATGAGCATGGCCCCCATATGTGTGGGCTACTATGCTCACTCCATAATATCACTCACTGGTGCGTCATGTGTATGTAGTGTTCAGTACATGCCAGATATGCTGCTCAATCAGCCTATCATGTGACAACTGTAATATATGGATACACTCCCTGGTGTTGACTATTACTTCCCCAATGCATCTGTAGTGTTGCATACGTGGGTTGCAGGTGACCTCTCTGCTGAATGCGATATTAAGGGGGTACCTGGTGTCTACCTTCCCTCTCAATGCCTGTTCCATGCTACAGACCATATTATACTATCAGCTGTCCTGTGATTACTTACATGGCAAGTATTCCTGGTGTGTATTGTGGCAGTCCATGTCCATGTACTGCACAATCCCAAAGGGAGGTACTACTGTATGAACACCCCACAATTACGCATGTGCATACATGGTCAGCCACACAAACACACACACATGCACACACACACATCCTACATGCATCAACCTCCCTCCAATTCACCATAGCGACCCTACAGACAAACTAACTACCCACCAGGATGCACACACACACATACAGATGAGGTTGCAAATGATAGTACACACAGTCCTCCTATTACCCATCTGTCAACATGCATAACATATGGTACACAACAGCATGCAGTGCAGCTATAGTCAATCCATGCTAACAATAGTATACATATGTGTGATGCATGTACTGTGTCACTAGGTGATGCCCCTTCCCCTGGATTCCACTGCACCCATGTACATAGTATTGCTGTTGCTCCTGTTCTGCACCCTGCCATGTACTGTACACCACACTTCACAGGTGTACAACCCATTGCTGAATGTGTACTACTTTGTCAGTTATGTCAGCTTAAATGTTCACAGCCCCTATGTTTTCCAGCAACACATACCTGGGATGATATGTGGACAGATGTCATTTGTGAATGCCTGATGTCTGATTTACAGCTCTCAACATCAGCGGACCATGTATGACCAATCCAATACTCTTACACTGAAAACCATGAAAGCAGACTATGGCTGTGGGGGTGTACACACCCTTATTGATATGATGCACCCATCCTTGATCTGCCATGGGGCCACATCACTGCATATTTTAACAGTACATGAGCCCGATACGTGACATATGTCCTGTACTTTCACATGCAGTGTCTATGGAATGTGTTAGGTGTGCGGACGCTGACTGCAGTGCATACACATTGTGTGGGCATATCTGTGCACACCCTTATCATGATGGTTTGTCGCATCTCTTGTTGTGTGTACTACAGCAGTCACTACTCCTGGCAGGGGTATACCAGCATGGGCCATCTGCATTTACCAGTGTATGTTCAGTCTGCCCTACACATTTCCCCCTAATCTGCATGATTGCAAGGTCTACTCATGTGCACATCCCTTGCTGTTCACACACTGCCATCACTATTGCTGTGGGGGTAGGGTTACATCTGCCACAAGTTCTGAACCTGCCTATGTGCAGATACAGCCATTCTTAGCATCCTTAGGATCCCTGCTGCAGTGCACTGGTGTGTCATGTTGACACCCCTCATTCAGCCTTTTTGCAGATGCATGACAAGTAAGCCCTACACATGTGTGTCACTTTGCAGTGTCTCATACACTGAACACCACATGTTACAGCCTAGTCCCAGACGATAATGTGGGCCAATGTAATGCCTTATGCCATAGTGTATCTCTGCAGCAGTTGCCATTGTCCTACAGGTATATACACTGGTGTTGCACTGTATATGGGTGTTGTTCTGTACATGTCCCTACTGTATGCCATGTCTCCCACCATTATGTTACTCTCTCTGGACACACTCCACAATGACAGGATGTTAGTTATCATGCAGGTGTCTGACATACCCTTCCAATACCCCATCATGGTCACCCCTGTAATGCCATGCATTTCACAACAACAATACATCCACATGTACAGCATGCATTCTGGGTAGGTATAAAATATGAAAGGCAAGGAAGCAGTTTAGAAGACACAAACACGGGCTTTAATACAAATAGTTCGTAAGCACTTTCAGTCAAGCCACTTGCTCAACCTTCATCAGACAAAATAACATTGTTTGATATACAGCTTACAAACTATTTGTATTAAAGCCCGTGTTTGTGTCTTCTAAACTGCTTCCTTGCCTTTCATTTTTTACCTGTTTTCTACTTGGATTTATTCTGGGTAGGTATGTTAGATGTGTGCATGGAATATACCATCACCATTACATGCCTGGTGTATTAGCAACCATCTACATAAATCATGCTCACCAGCTACAGGCTGCTGCCTTGGTGGTATCCTGGAGGGACCTACATAAGAGGGTGAGAGATGCAAAGTCAGTGGCCACACCTGTGGCATTGCTACAGGGTGGGTGCAGTATTACAATACATCAACAGTTCATTTCCACAATACTACTACATATGGACATCTGTTTATCACTACTATGCAGCAACAAAATATATCTATGACATGTCAGATATGCATGATTTACCTGTACCGATGCAGATGTATACACAACAGTGGTCTATTGATGTGCCCTGTGGCCTTACCTGCATGCTCCTCAGCCGGTGTGTGGGTGGCACCTACCTCTACAAAGGTGTCCAGCGGTTGGTGGCTGACCGGACAGGCAGGTGCAACGAGGCTGATCAGGAGCTCCTCCACACTTGGGGGGGAATGGATGGATGGCATGCCTCCCCCACGTGGTGAGATGATCCCCCTGAACTGCAGCAGCATGCTGACTGGCATTGCAAAGCAGGTTAGAACTATGATGCCAGAACTGCTCCTAACTGTGGTTGTGCAGTCCGACATCATTGACCCTGTGGACTAGGTCATTCCACAGTGTGGTCCACTCCTGCTGATCATGGGTGGCCTGGCCAAACAAGATTGCATAGTGCTGTATTAATTCATTTAGCAGGATTTCATTTTCAGCTGCTGTGTAGGTTGGCAGCCTTCCATGGGACATCGTGCCTGAAAGACATAAAGATGGACACAGGTGTGAGCAAGTCATGCAGCAAGGTTACCACAATTCTTAATACGCATCACTGTCACCCCCCACCATATCAGTGACAACATACTGTACACACAACTCAATAGGTATGGCTACAGCATACCTACCAGTGGGGCAGATATTGTATTGTGCCACGCTTTGTGCAATGTATTTGTAGCCATGTTCCCTGTGTGGACACTATCATTGCTGGCCTGTTACAGACTATTCACCTGCATGCCATTGTCAGGGCCACAATGGTTCCATACATGCCTGTGGTATGCTTGCTATGTGTTTTCTGCACATCTAACATTCTGTGTTATTGCGGTTATCTATGCATGCTGTTGGACGTGTTCTGGGTTTGTGTAGACTATTACTACCGACATATGTTTGATAACAGTGACACAGAAGCATGTATATGTACTATTGGCCAGCAGAACCACCTCTCCAAATTCATCTGCCCATGTTACCAGGCCACATCACATGTGTGACCCACCCTGGGGCCTCCTCATGTACTGGTCCAGCAATACTGTCAGGTGGAATCAACCCAGGGGATGTTGTCCCCCCCAGGGGCATGCACAGACATGTTACTGTCCCCTGAGGGCAGGTCCAGGGTCTGTTCCATATTAGGCTCCACAGACACATGTGGGATGTGCTACATCACCTTGAGGCACCCAGTACACATTCACAGGGCCCACATGCTGCTCCTGCTCAGCCTCCAAGCCAGGCACCTTTGTGATGTGGACTGCTATTGTGAGTAGCAGTGGGTGGGAGGCTTCTTCCCATTGTGTCCATATTGGGGCACATGAGGCGTCCACATCAAAGACCACATGCACCATCCAGGGTGTTTACCCACCACATGTCACATACCACCCCTGTAGGCTGTCCTCTATATCTACCAACTCTGACAACCTCCACAACTATACCTGCCATACTTCCCCATATTCCATTCCATAATTCACAGACAAGGGCGATGTGGTTCCAACAAGGGATTCACATGTGACATACCTGTCCATGTTGCACACACTGACAGCTGTAGATATCTTTGTGTATTGCTATGTGTGCTGTTTCCTTGCACATAGCATGCAGCACTGTGGTAGTAATACAGGGGACATGTATTTACATACATATATGTTTGTGTGTGTGTTTGTACATATGTAGATGTGCATATAGGTATATATCTATATATGCATAGATATATGTGATGTATATATGTGCTCATATATATGTCTACACATGGGTATCTGCATATTTGTGGACATACCTGTATATATATATATATATATATATATATATATATATATATATATATATATATATGTGTGTGTGTGTGTGTGTGTGTGTGTGTATATATGTGGGGTACATTCAGACATCAGGTCCACAATCTCAAAACACCTTCCTGCATAGCTGCACCACTCTGCCTTGCTACAACACAGACAGGTGCCACATATGGACACAGCTTGACATTAGTGGGGTATATGTAGGGCCGGATTGCAGGTAACCCTATTACACACCTATGGCATTCCTGCATGCTACAATACAGGTTAACCTGAGTATCCTGCAAGAGGTGGGCTGTGGAACCCATGTGTCCATCATTATGGCATTACTTCCACCACCAGCTATTGACCACAAAATATACATACTTTTCATTACACAACACACACTATGATGGCTTACATCTTATCAGTCAATGCTGCTCTGCACGGTTGACGGGTATGGCCCACTACCCACAGGACGGACTCTATTGACCTTTGCAGTTGTTCATCTGAACATCATTACAACAACAACACCTGAAGGCACATATAAATCATTCCACATCATCTATCCCATTACTATGGACCAAGTATTACGGTCAGTTACATACATATACTTCACATACCTGTTCTGGGAATGCAGACTCTTCTGGATGTTTTTTTTTTCCAGTGCCTTACACGCATGCAATCTCTCTCTCTCTCTCTCTCTCTCTCTCTCTCTCTCTCTCAGTCTCTCTCCAGTAAATGGAATGAGCTGCTTTGCATAGATTGCAGCATGGAATTTGTAGGTGATGGACATGGTCAGGTGATGGATTCTGCACCAGTCAGTGTCCTCCACTTGCTACCTGCATGCAGCATACTGTGTAGTACTTCCAATTACCACTGTCATGGCAACCAATTACTAAAAATCCCTACATCATGTGGGCATGGTCCCTTTACCTTTCCTGTATGATGGACATCCTTCCTGTGTGTGGGCAGCAGTGTTACAGACAGCAAGTAGTAATACCTCCTACAGGAGAACCTGCACACTCATGCCAGCTACATATTTGTAGGAGGTTCCAGAACTAAAGACAGAGTGTGAGTAGTGCTGTTGACTGCATTGTATAGCATCAGTGTTACAGGGTTTGTGTGTACATACTAGTTTAACTTGGAATGCAGTCTGTCTGCATAGCTCTCAACTGTGGGCCTATCCTCTTGATGGCCAGAGGTGTGCCTATTATGTTTTGTCTGTCAACCACATAGGCCTTGTGTCAGATATATCACTGGCAGTGTGTGTGTTGAGTGCTATAAGTACATGGCTACATCCATTTCTGTTTCTAACTTCATATTCCTGACTAAGGGTATGCTGCAGACTATCCTGTAACACCAGCAACTTGCTTAGTGTATGACAACAGGTTTACACATATGGGCCTGTGTTCCAGCCTCTGTCCTCCACCTACATACCAGGCTTTGTACATATGACATGCTATCAGGGGTTGTGATGTAGTGGGCTGTGAGTTTGTCATGCTGCCATTCCTGCCATCAGTCCACTGCTGTTGTGTCCCCCACACATACTATGGGGTTGGGTCCATATATGTGTGGACTTCACCTACACAATACATGTGTGCCCTTATGCACTATAAAGGCCAGTGTATGTTACAGTGGCATATGGCCCTATATTATTGAGTCTGGGGGGGGTGCACCATAACTAACCTAAGCTGTTACAACATGGGAGGGTATCAGGGCTAAACTGACTTAAGCTATATGGATGAACATTACCATACAATTCACCTTGGACAAATGCAAGCCTACTGTCTCCTGCCATACTGACTGTTCTGTTTGTCAGTGTGATTGTGATGATGTCAGTTATACCTTGTTAGGTAACAGATACATCCCATTGTGTCAGCTGTGGTCTTTACCACCCAGGGATTGTGTACAGAGTGTAGATAGAGGCTGCTCTATACATCTGCATTACTTACTGTTGATTGATTGGTATCCTGTAGCCCAGTCTGTCTTTACTATTGTACTACTTGAAGGCCTCGGCCTGGACAGCAACATATGTAAACCTTTCCAGACTACTGTATTAATATAA
This sequence comes from Protopterus annectens, assembly GCF_019279795.1. Taxonomy (NCBI): domain Eukaryota; kingdom Metazoa; phylum Chordata; order Ceratodontiformes; family Protopteridae; genus Protopterus; species Protopterus annectens. The sequence continues at coordinate 793,120,645 of NC_056727.1, forward strand.
CTGTTTCACAGTTGCATTACTCTGTTTATATGTATGTCAGTGACTAAACAGCTATATGACATGGCATATACAACTGTAATAGTACACAAATAAAGCTTTCCCATGTATGCAAACCTGTGTGTGGTGTTATATCCTTTGACCTCTCTGTGAGTATATGTTGCAGGCAATAATTACCATTTATATGGGTGGCTCATACAGTGTCCAGTTGGTAAAATGGTAACTGTAGGCATAGTGGCTGTTCCATATTGTGTGCACCATCTACATATGTATCTTCCTATACATATCTCTGTGTGTGTATGTGTAGTTACATATATATCTTTATATCTATATATATGTGTGTGTATATATATATATATATATATATATATATATATATATATATATATATATATATCTATGGTTCCACTTCACAAAGTCAAACGGCCTCAATCTCGAAGACCGTATGCTCAAAATTGTGGAAGCTCGACTCTGTGAATGGGGAACGGCATACAGCACAGAATGGGAAATTTCCTTTTTTGCGCTGTACTGCGATCTTGGAGTTGGAATAAATAAGTAGCGGGGGTGTAGGGGGTGCAAGGGGCTTGCCCCCATGCATAAACACTTTGTTTTGTTATGTTTTTCTTTTTTTAGCTCCCTTTCACAAAGTCGAGCTTTAGAAACTCGAGCATATGACTTCGGCCATATGCATTTCGAGTTTCTGAACATTCAGCTTTGTGAAGGGGAACTATATATATATATATATATATATATATATATATATATATATATATATATAAAAATGTCTATTTGTATCATATGTGTCTGTGTATATGTATCCTAGGGATGTTGATTGCTTCCACATTGTACATTCCCTATGGTAGCCAGACTGTACTGCATGATATGTTACTGATACCAACCTGACATCATACAGGTGGGATGTAGTACTGTTAACATCTTGTGCCCATGTTGTGCCAGTTCCTGGTTATGGGATCTGTAACAGTTGGTAGTGTATTGCAGGGCAGACGTGTTTGGCTGTGTGGGGTGGAATACCTATACGTACAAGACATATGTTGCTTGGGCCCCCTCAACCCCATTATCGGTTCATGTGGACATATATGTTTTTATGTTCCCATTTTTATCTAGAGATGTATGTCTGTATCTACCTATACATATATATATCTGCTTATATATATATATATATATATATATATATATATATTGCTGTATATATATATATATATATATATATATATATATATATATATATATATATATATATATATATATATATATATATATATATATATATATATATATATATATATATATATATACATATAGATTTAGACATATATATCTATAGATGTATGCATATGTATATGTATGTATATATGTTTTTTATATATATATATATATATATATATATATATATATATATATATACATATAAAGATATGTATATATCTATTTAGATATACACACACACACACACACACACACACACACACACACACACACACACACACACACATACACACACACATACATCTACATGTTTAGATGCATTTCCTGTACTGTTGAATGACTGGGCTGGACGATATGTACATGTGAGCTATGTGTATCTGACATGACTTAGTGGTAAATCACTTTGGCTATGGTGTGCAGGGTCCTGGGTTCGAGCATTACAGAGACTGTTTATTTTGTTGCTGGTCAGAGAATGGACCATTGGATACAGAGTGATTAAGGCACTTTTAAGCAATTGTAAGCAGGTTTGCATGGGTTTGTGTGGAGGTAAGCACTGCTAACTTCCCTTTACAGTTTCTTATACTCAGCTTCTAAATTGCTTGACCTGTGTAGGCATTGCTTACCTCCGCGCAAACAAGCTTAAACCCGCTTACTGCTGCTTAAAAGTGCTTACTCTAGCTTACCCCCACACATAATTTCTTTAAAAGAAAAGAAAAAATGGTTGATAGGAAAGTGGTGAAAAAGGGGCACAAAGAGGGAAAGACAGTGAGGAAAATAGCTAGGGATGTGCAGGAGGGTGTAAGGAAGATCCCTAGCTGTCCATTTCTTCTACAGGAGCAGCTGTGCATATATACTGAATTTGGAGGTAGGTTTGGACACTAAAAATCCCTGAGAGAGGGGTGAGGACAACAATAATATGTTGTGATGCCAATTAGACCAGATTACATGTGTCCAGTCGACAGATGTGCAAAATGGACAGCTATGTATGGGGCGATATTTTTTTTTTGAGAACAGAATGCTCTTTTTTTTAGGTGAGAGTGGGACATTGGGGATGGATAGCAGGCATATTTGGGGAGGTAGATTGTGTAGGTTAACAAACAAGACAAGCAAGACGCATACAGGGGTGGTACATGACACATATGGGGGGTAAACACCTTGATAGGGACGGGTGTTGGGAAATCGGAAGCCCATGAGCCCCCTAGTAGAAACAGTGGGACTGAGATCCCCACCCATGGGCAGTCACCACTGCACCTTCACAGCCCCAAAGGTGGCTGTGCTGGAGGCTGAGCCAGAGAGCCAGGCCAACCCTCAATTCGTGACATGCAGCCCTCAAGCTGGAGTAGAAGATTTCCAAACTGCTGATTGAGCTCTCTATGCACCATGACCCAGACCTTGTGATGGGTGACAGCTTCCTGTTCACGCCTGCTCCCATCCCCTGAGGTGGTTCCACCCAAAGGTGGTGCAGGACCAACAGACGAGGAGGTCCTGGGTTGGCCCCGATGTGCTGGTGCCTGGTGCCACAGCCAGCTGAGGTGGGACAGGTGGGTCCACTGGGACCTTCATTCCCATATGTGCTATGGTGTTTATGGTGTATCAACATATGTGAGTTAGTAATAGTCAACATATTCCACAGTTAGGTATAACAGCATGTATAGATATTCTCATTAACCCAGATACCAGATATGGAACAGTTGCACAGCAAACGGAACACATGCATATATGGGACCACAGTGGTAATAACAACAGCATACAGGTACGTTGATGGCACCATGCCACCAATGTTGGAGTATTTCAATATAGCACATGCATAGAAACAGATTTAAATAATTATCAACCAATAGGACATATGTCCCAACATAACAGTGGAGTCATCACATACCAGTTGAGGTGGGTATGTAGTGTATTGTTGGAGATATGGTGGGGGGCAGAGAAAAATATCAATTGACAGCTATTATATTCCTGTAGTTCGCATTACTTTCCTAGTCAGTGCTGTTATCTGTACCTTACAAGTATTATTACACTAGCCTATTGGCTTAGTTTGGACAGTGATATGGTTGTTGTCATCTTTATACATGAACTGGTTTTACCTGCAGTATACACCTCTGACCTGGTATACCTGTGGAGGAAATGTTTGTTAACACTAACTGTTTCTACACATACTCCCAGATTCCAGATTGATGTTGTGCACATACCTGTCCATCTCTTTTTGCACAGACTCTAACCATGTCTTGACAACATGCAGGTGAACCGGGACATATCTAGACTATTGCCCTCTTCAACCTTTACTGACTTACAACACTCTTATACAGGATTTCCTACACAGTTATATTATGCAGCACAGCGTGGGTGACTGTGATCAGTGATACCTTATTATTCAGAGCAACTGCAACACTCACAATTCCATACAATACCAGAGTAAACAGTACCAGTACAGGGTATCAAGCTTTTATTTCTCAGCACAGTGTTTGTATCCAATGTACCTGTGGGAGCAATGTTTGTTAGCACTACCTGAATGTTGCCACACAAAGTACCAGATTTCACATTAGTATTATGCACATACATCTCACTCTGTTACTGTACACACTCTGGTCACAGCTTGACAACATGGGGTGTAGATAGGACATACTCGGCTTATTACTCTCATAACAGTTTTGGGAGTTGTTAGAGTGACAGGTTTGTTCTCATAGATGTGTGACAATCAGTTGTATTTCCTGCTTGCTGCCTAAACATCTGGGAGCATCCCACTGACTTCCCAGGGGGACAGGGTGACAGGCAGCAGATATGGGCCCATATACTGGACATTCTGGACTTATTGTATAATTGTGGGGTATGGTTCTGTATGCAGCCTACTTCCACTCCCAGGTTTCAGACCAAGGCTGTGTCTGCTAAAACTAAAACACTGTCCATCCCAGTTTTGTGTACTATATAGATATTGCTGTATATCTCCTATATGCTTTCTGTCTTATAATTCTCCTGTGGTTTTACATTCTGACCTTGTATTACAACACTCTTATACAGGATTTTCTAGACAGTTATATTATGTAGCACAGTGTGGGTAACAGTGATGAGTAATACCTTATTATTCAGAGCAACTGCATCAGTCACAATGCCATACAATAGCAAAGTAAACAGTACCAGTACAGGGTATCATTCTTTTATTTCTGGGCACAGTGTTCATATCTGGCAGACCTGTGGGAGCAATGTTTGTTAGCACTACCTGAATATTGCTACACTCAGTACCTGATTCCACATTACTATTATACACATACATCTCACTCTGTTAATGCACACACTCTAGTCACAGCTTGACAACATGGGGTTGTAAATGGGACATACGTGGCTTATTACTTTCATAAGGGGAGTTGCTAGGGTGACAGATTTGTTCTCATAGATGTGTGAAAATCAGTTGTATTTCCTGTTTGCTGCCTATACATCTGGGATCATCCCACTGATTTCCCAGGGGGTCAGGGTGACAGGCAGCAGATATGGGCCAATTTACTGGACATTCTGGACATAACTGTACAGTTGTGGGATATGATTCTGTATGCAGACTACTACCACACCCAGGATTCGAATCATGGCTGTGTGTGCTAAAAATACAACAGTTCACGTCTCAGTTGTGTGTGCTATTTGGATTTTGCTGTCTGCCTTGTCACTGTTTTCTATGTGTCTATCAGTTGTATTAAGTGACCTCTGGGAATTACACCAGTCATATACAGACATTCCTACACATTCTATTTATGTTGCACAGTGTGGGTAACAGTGTTTAATACAACAGTACTATTAAGTGATTGCAAATCTACATTACCATATGATACCAGAGTATACACATGCAGTCCATCAGTTAGACCTTTATTGTCAGGCTATTATGCTTTTATTTACATACAAACTATATGAGACTCTTCCTGCCATATTCTCCAGTGTATGCAGTACTTGCCTTAAACAATACAGGTTTTATACTGGCAATTAATTTCCTAATACATTTAGATTTATTTCCTATGACAGAACATGCAAGAGTATACTAACCTGCCTCATGTTGCAACCTCTCCAGGTGACAGCCATGGGCCTCCTGGTTCGTGGCCTACTCACTTGCCACTGTGAAGGACATAAGACAAATATTTAGCCATACCTATTCATAATATACATGAGCCAGCAATTATTAAAGAGGTAGTGGAGTGATACTTATACACAGCTGGGACCTCCCCTTTCATCCTAACCTCTTGGATTCACTGATCCAAGAGATCCCCTTTTCACCGCTTCAAGTTGGCATAGTGATGCCTGACTGCTCACCAGTTCGGGGTATGCCAGTGGCACTGGTGAGGTCATGGGCGAGATGGTCCCAGGCTTCTGCCTTATATTGGGAACCCTGGTACTGGCCCTGCAGCAGTCTCTGCTTATGGTCTTTGACAAGGAGTCCTGCCATGACTCTGGACTCTTGGATGACCCAGTGCTGTGCCCGGAAGTGCACTACCTTTCCCTTTTCTGCCATGGTGCCTGCAAGGGGAAGATACAACCAGTTATGAGATGTATTCCTACCTGTTGGGTTTAAGAAGGGCCGAATTCCTACAGTTTTCCGTGATTGGCCGGTTTTGAAAAGGCTAAGCTACTTGATTTTGCACCAGAGAAAACGGATCAGAGGAGGAGGTGGGAGACTGTTATGGATGTACGTGATAATCCCTTCCTTGCGATGGAACTTTTTGTCACTAGTCCTAATGTTGAAGCTACTAATAGTGACAATTTACATGAATTCAACGTGAGTATTAAGGAACTAGAAAATATGTTGTACAAGCTTCAAAGACTTACTTGGCAAAGGAGACACTTAGAAGCATGCCTGCACTTCAAAATAGTGCCGAGAGGGATGAGAGTCCTTTGTATGCCCACCTATGGCGACAGCCATCGGACTTACTCAAGAGGTGGCAGCAGTTGAATTTAGAACTTAGCTATAATTACATCAGATTACTGCTGGACTATTTTTCCCCTATAGAGAAGGAATTGAGCACTAAGGCTGAAGAGTTGTATAATACTACACATGAGAAATTTAAAGGGGCCATGTACAAGCAACGTATAGAATCCCTACTCAATCAAACGTGCTCCTATGGGGAGCGTTTACAACAGACTAAAATGCGCAAACTTCAACGAGACTACTTCGATTTTACGAACAGTCAAGTCTTCTTATGGCCAAGGAGTAGAAATGTCAGGGAGACTGGGCTTGCGGCCACTACTGACAATGATGTTTTTAATACCGAAGCATCTGCTTCCACTACCGGCCAAAGGGACATTACTGCTTTAAATGACGTGCCTACAACACAAGGGGTGATGACGTCATCAGTGAGAGCCTCCACTACCCCTACAATGGATACTGACTGCACGCCACCGCCGAACCAGCTAGCTCTACTACGCTCCACCACGAATAACACGGGTGCTAAACCGAAGATAGCACAGACACATATCGAACGTTTTTTACCCCTTCCAGTACAGAGCCAATATGGAACGAGAGGGAGGTCCGACAGCAGAGACAGATTCAAGAGGAAGCTATCGGGAGAACAACAGAGTCGGAGAGGTCGATGGAGGAATGGAGCAACTTAACAGTTAATTTATCCAGGTACATTTTGACACCCTTGGACTATGAGCTTTTAAACAAAGGTTTGAATTACATACCAGCTCAAGTTAGCAATTTACCTGAAGTTTTAAAGGATTTGAGACTTTTTCTACGGAATGTATCTTTGAAATTGTTATTTAACAACAAAAAGGCTTCAAATGATGTTCCTGATCAAACTAGTGATGTATGTTTTAGAAAAAAGAGTACTTTTACACCTACATTAACTGCTGTAGCTGAATGCTTTTTGAAAATCTGTGAAGATGATCTATACAAGTATTTTTATGATTTTAAACATAGTGGCTTGTTCTTTAATACACACAGTACTGAATGGGATAGGATTTTTTATCTGAAACGCAATAATGATTTGGTGATTAAATCAGCAGACAAGGGAGGGGCAATAGTTTTGCTAGATACCAATGTATACATAGATGCCATGCTTACACTTTTGAATGAGACCTCCACCTATAAACCCATTAATCACTTAGAACTTACCAAAATCATCTACAAAGTACATCAAGAACTTTATGAATACTTAATGTGTAGGCAGATAGATTATGATTTGTATCAATATTTTTTCATTGAAAAACCTCGGACACCATACATAAAAGGTCTACCGAAAATACACAAGGCCCTGCACCCGCCCCCAATGAGACCTATAGTAGTGGGACAAGGCTGGGTGACTGAGACACTGTCAGTCTTTTTAGAAAAGAAACTTAGACCCCTGGTTAGTGAGACTACATCCATTTTGAAGGATACCTATGAGTTGCTTGAGTGCATAAGCAAATACTCCCATGCAAATATGGATGAATTGTTGTTTGTGACTTTGGACGTAAAGAACTTGTTCACTGCCATACCCAACGATTTTGGCTTAGAAGCTCTGAGGAACATCATAAATCGGAGCCAGAAGTTTAACACTAATGAAGAAAGACTGTTGTGTGATATTATGGAATTAGTTTTGACCAACAATGTGTTTAAATTCAGGGACCAGTTGTATTTGCAGCAGTGGGGGGTAGCCATGGGCACCCTGCATGTACTTATGCAAACTTAGTGATGTTGTATTGGGAGCAGAGGTTCTTATTTAAACATGACAGCTTTAAGAAGGTGAGCCTTTATAAACGGTTTGTGGATGACGTTCTTTTATTTTGGCATGGAAGTGCACTTGAGCTTCTCACATTTATAGAACAATTAGAATCCACCACCGATTTTCTGAGTTTTACAACAAGTCATGATACACATAGCATAGATTTTCTAGATGTGAAGCTATATAAGAATACAGATCACAAGATTGAAACAACTATTTACAGGAAGGGATGCTGGAGAAACACCTTACTCCAGTTTAATAGTATGCATCCTAGATACGTATTTGACAGCATATTGAAGAGCCAATTCATTAGAATCAAGAGGCTATGTCACAGTAGTGCTGAACTCATTGAACAGAGTAATTTTTTAGAACAGTGTTTTTTGAACAGAGGCTATGATGAAGAGAAGGTCAAGAAGGTCAAGAACCAGATTATATTTAATGAACAGACAACTCCCAATGGAAATCATAGCAGAATGTCTGTACATTATGGCAAGAAGTCTTTTGATAATTCAAGAATTAGAATTAATCTCAGATATACTAATGACATTCATCATATCAAAGACATAATTCTTAGCAACTGGCATATCCTTTTGACTGATCAACGGTTGGCAGCACTAGTGGGCCCAACACCATCTTATACATTTCGTAATAGTAAGAACCTCAGTAGGCTTTTATGTGTTGAGTCGAACATGGCCAGCAAGGACATTAGCATGAATAAGAATATGAGGAAAGGAACCTTCTCTTGCAATAAGTGCAGTATATGCACTTTGATTACCACAGTTCAAGAATTTGAGCATCCAATTTTGAACTACAGGTTTGAACCTCATCAAACTGCCACATGTGCAAGCAAGAATCTTATCTACTTGGCTACTTGCCAGAGATGCACAGCGTTCTATGTAGGAATGACTACCAGAACCTTGAGAGAGAGGGTGTTGGAACATACTTTAGACATTAAAAAGGTTGATACTAAGAATGCTCTAGCAAAACACGTCTCTAAAAACTCAACACATTCGTTTGTATTTAGAGTTTTACAAACAGTTCTACCAAACTCCAGAGATGGAGATAATTTCAATGATTTAGAACTAGTAGAACTCTCTTGGATTTTTAAACTTAAAGCTCATTATGAACCAGGGCTAAATCAATATGTTAGTATTAGGGCTCCTCTGAAAGGACGCAGTGCCAAATGACCTTTCAATGACATTTGATGTTGAATATTAAGCATATAGGTACATTATTTATGTTTTTCGTTGCAGGAAATGTTTATATGCAGGTTTTGGCAGGTATTTCACAGATTGTTCCCACACACATCCTAGACACACACACAGTGTTTAGGTCAGTGAGGCTCACTTGTCTCATATGGTTAGCTCAGACATTTTAGTTAGATACAGTTTGTTTTATTCCCTTGCTGTGTATTCATGAGTTAGGAATATACATGTTTATACTTTTATTAATATATACTTCTAATGATATATACTTATTATGCTATTTTTAACCATAGAGAGTTTGGTTTCACCCATGAGGTTTGATTTTGTACATGAGATTAAGTGACCTTGTTTTAGTTGCTTTGAAGAAATTACTGCACTGATATTCATAGTGTTTATTTGACATTACTGTTTAACAATAAGTGAGTTATATAGATGGATTCATCTTTATTTTTATCAACATCTACTTGCCTACATATTTATTCATCCACAGTTGTATTTTTATACATATTTTCATATATTTATATCCATATAATAGTTTACATCAATTAATATGCTTACATTTATACTTACATGTTTATATTTTTATATTTACATATTGACATTTTTATACTGACTTATATTTATATTTATATACAGACTCATCTTTATATTTACACTTATATATATTTATATTTATATATATCATACTTTCACCACCTTTGTTGGTTTATTTAACAAGTGTCAGGTTTCATCAAATGTAATAATATCCTACCCATGTTTTAGAGAATCAGACATCATAATATTTATTTTATTTTATTCAGCATTAGTACTTTTGCACATACACAACATGTTTACAGGACACATCTGATGCATAGCTTTTAGAATTTATATTTATACTCATATTTACATGAGAAGTACACACACGAGTTTTAAAGGATATATTGTTTTATCAAGTGTTATTATTATTATTGTTGTTTTATAACTCTTTAAAATTTTTGATTGTCTAACTTTGCTTACTTAGAATTTCTATATGTTTGATTTTGCTTTTTGTTTCAAGTTGCAGCATTTACTAGTGCACTGTCCTTTTTAATTGAATGATTTTAAACACATGCTTGCATTTAGAATAATTAGATTAATTAATTGAATAATTATTATTTTAGGACTGCCTATATATACTTTTGAATTTCAAACAGTTAGTTGTAAGGATCTGAAGAAGCGTGTCTAAGTACACGTGAAAGCGCTTGTCTGTTTATATTAAATACTTCTTCCATTTATTGTGGTGGTCAGCTTCCAATTTGTTTCTACATATTTGCTCTTTTGGTTTTTGGAGCAGACCTTTGGGCTACAGCGACTGTGTGTTTTTGGATTAGTCTCTGCTTATGGTCTTTGACAAGGAGTCCTGCCATGACTCTGGACTCTTGGATGACCCAGTGCTGTGCCCGGAAGTGCACTACCTTTCCCTTTTCTGCCATGGTGCCTGCAAGGGGAAGATACAACCAGTTATGAGATGTATTCCTACCTGTTGGGTTTAAGAAGGGCCGAATTCCTACAGTTTTCCGTGATTGGCCGGTTTTGAAAAGGCTAAGCTATGGGAAAACCTGCTTACCTAAGGTTGACCTTGTTTAAAGGGGTATACCACTGGGCACATTGAGTTAGGTTGCCTACACATTGCTTATACCTTCTAAGCTGGCCTGTGCAATGCTTAGCTTTGCTTTAAATTGACTTTGCGTTATATTTGCTTTTTGGCATTGATTTATTATTCATTACATCTTATATATATATATGTCTGGTATCCATGATTCATGTGGACATATACTGTATCGATCCTTGTGTTGAGTAGGGGACTTAAAATCCTCTATTACATTTACACCTCACATCTGGCCTTACTTCAGTACTCCAGTTCACATATTTATGTTTTGTAGTAGGTTATAGAACATATGACTGTATACTGATTCGTTTCACATATTCAGTTTGATTTTACTATAGTGAGGGTTTGTTTGGTGATACCTCACTCTTATGTACTGCTGTGATGGCTTGGGGGTTAACTACTGTGACTATAGGGTCCTGGGTTCAAGACCTGCATGGCTGTTTATTTTGTTGCTGGGTAGAAAAGCGGTTGTTGGATATAGAGTGATTAAGCACTTTAAGCACTTGTAAGCGGGTTTGCATGGGTTTGCACGAGAGTAAGCATTACTAACTTCTGGTTAAATATGCTTACAGAGAGTTAGCTTCAATATTGCTTAGCCTGTGTGCGCATTGCTTACCCCGCATAAACAGGCTTAAACCCACTTACTAGTGCTTACATATGCTTACTCCTGCTTACTACTGGTTAATACTGCTTACACTTGCTTACTAGTGCTTACTCCCGCTTACCACTGTACTAATGTAGACAGTAATGTCTAATGGTTCTTGGGAAGGTGGGGGATTTGGAAGCTGTATGGAGTTATCATTCATTACACACTTTACTTTCCATTTGTATCCATGATTCCTGTGTACATATACTGTATGGGGCACATGTGATTATCTGTGGAGTTTCCAACATTATGACTTTGACACCTCACATCTGCATTTAATGCAGTACTCCAGTTCACAAATATATGTTATTTAGTAGGTTATCCAACTAAAATATTGGTCATAACGTGATTTGACATGGAAAATGGAATGTGCTGCAGTGGGACTCGAACCGAGAATGCCTGCTTAAAAGGCGAATGCTCTGCCCATTACACTATTGCTATACTGCTTCATCTGCATATATCTTTCTTGTTATCCTCTTCAGCCATTTAAGCTGCATTAACGGTAGCTAAGAAATGGGCAAACCCGCGTACCTACGGTTAAATTTAATCTGTTTCATAAAAATAAAAAATGGTATATTTATATTGTGTATTTACTATTGCTGTTGTACATGTGGGGGATGTTGCTGGGGGTATGCGGACTCCTATGAGCGGGCTTGCTCATTCTTTTGGGCTTTCTGCTGTTCTTCATTGAGGGGGCGTGTACATTCTGAGAGCTCTTCTCTCTCCCCCTGCACTCTTACATGCTCCATGTAAGATTAGGAGCTCAGGCAGTCCGCCTTCATTAATATGCATGGCGCACTGCTGTCCTGCTCCTAAACGGCCACTTCCATGCAGGACTAAGCTAGCCCTGCATGAAAGATTAGTAAATCCAGGGAATTATCTTCTTTTAGTATCCTTTGCAGTGAACCAGTTTTAAAAATAGTACAGGCTGGATTGCTATGACCTCAGTTTTAAAAGCCCATGCTGTTTCTCATCTGCTAAATTATTTGTAACCAGAAATCTGAGTATGCCATGAAGAATTCTATGTACTTTCCTAGGTTGGCTTATAGTTACCTAGTTTTTTCTGGGTCATAGATTCAACCATATAACAACTGCCGTCATCCTGTATCTTCTAGTATAACTCCATTTCCCATGAGGAGAGAACAATTCTGATTAAGGATTGCTCAGCACATTCCACAGCAATTGGACAACTGGCTGTTGTACCTCATATCCTAACATTTCTCTTTATCACCACTGTTGCCCTTTCCTGTTGGTACAGCTTTACTTATCCCCGTTCAACTCTCTTTTCCATGTTGGTAATATACCCTGACTTTCATTTTAAATACTGAGATAAAGAAATAATTTGCTATATGACCTTGTTGTCTTACTGCTTCATACTTCCACTTCCCTTCACCAGTTCTTCCATCATTTTTTTCTTCTTTAGCTTATATTGTAGGAGTGTCTAGACTTCATTGAAATTCTGAGCTATTTCCATCCTACCTACTTCATGTGAAGTTTATACTCCTCACTCTCACATTGCATTCTCCTTTTTGAGTGGTCATTCTATACTTCCTTTCCCTCCAAGTAAAGTTACTCATTCTTTGCCTTACCTGTCTTTAGAAGTCCTTTACTACAGACCATTCCTTCAAGTTGTCAGTATTTTCTCCCTCTAGTTTACCTAGATGATTAAATTCCCTGCTTTTGTAGTGCCAGGTCTTGTCTCAAGGACAGAGAACTGTACTGTGCCAGAGTTACAATTGATAATGGACTAATTTACCATGCTTACCTCTGTCCTACCACATAGCTGAAGACCAGATCAAGGCCATCAAGCATATTACTTGCATCTAAACCTATTAATATCATCATATTCTCATCACATCCAGCTTCTATTTAAGCATCTTCCACCCACCATTCCTTTCCTAATGTGGCACTGAACATCCCACAGTTTATGTTTAGAATAACAAAGGCCCTATCTGTATGACTTGTCTGACTTTAGAACAATTTTCATTTTATGAGTTCTTCATCATCCCTCTTTCTTTTACTTGGTGGCTGTTGTACTGTACTTTCCACTAGGCTTTTTTCATCATTGACATTTAGATTTAAGCTCAGCATCACCATCAGTCACACCCTGTGGTGTTCCTCCTCTGTTTTACCCACTGTGCATATTAAGCTATCATTAACTTCTGTTGCCTCTGTTTGGAACCACACTGAAGTTTTCTACCTGTCATGAAAGGAGGTACTGCCACCACAGCTGTCTGAAATTTTGTACATAATTATATGTCATTTGTGAATATCAACATGATTTATATAAAAGTATGACAAAGGGAAATACTGCCAGCACAGCTATCTGGAAGTTTGTAAATAATTACATGTCATTTGTGAAAATCAACACAATCTGTATAAGACGCTTGTGTGTTACAACTGTATTAGAACTGTATGTCATGTGTATATCAAACTTGTGTACAGATATGTGTGTTGAAAAAAGGGTTTTTGCAAAGTGCTTGAAATGTAACCGCAGCATGCCCTACTGGGAAAAAAACAGAAATGTACATGCAGTATTGTAACTGTTTAAATGTATATATTTTAAAAGGGGAAACTGGAATACAGGAGGTTAACTGGCAAGACTTCAAGAAAAATAGCTGAAATTAAATTACTTTATGGCTAGGCCTTAAAAAGATGTTGTCTATCAGTTTCAGTGCAGCAAGGAGTCACAATATCTAAAACTAAGGAGCTTTCTGTATTGTCTTGGAAGTGTTTTATTGTTTTTTGACTTCCACCATTTGCAAAAGATCTGAGGAAAAGTCCTTGTCTATGTATTTTCACAGGTGGATGCTAAATACTGCTAGCTTTCAGCACTGGAAGTTTTACCTGAGATAGTCAGATGACAAGAAATGATGTCATTCTACAAGCTATCCCAGCAGTAATATTTGAGATATTAATTTAAGAACTCTGTGAGAGAGCCAGCATTCTGTAGTCTGTCTTGAACATGACCAGAAGACCCATTCACCACACACTTGCCTTGCTCTGAAAGTAAGTTTCTAGGGAGCAGTATAATTGTCTTAGATACAGTCAGGAATATAGCAACACTCAGTTTAGATGTTTTCTTTATTTACTTGAGACTGTCTTGCAATGTTGTTTTAAATATTTCCTGTGATTTTGAATTCTGATGTACTGAGTGTTTTCTTGTTCTTTCATAATTTATTATTAATTATATTTAAACCTTTCATTGTGGCTGATCTATCTAGAGATACTTAAGTTTTTAGAGTACTTGCATATTTATTTGTGACACTGTAGTCCACTCCTAATAGCCTTGCTCTTGGTCAAACTACCATTTGTATTAATAATAACATTACACAGTAAGATTGGAGACCCTTTGTTAAGGGCCTTAAAGTAGCTGATAAGGGGTTCTGGTGGCAGTGATAACTACCTTATTGTCTGGGCAGAAGGGGGCATAGATAGTAAACCTGTGGCAGCCTTTCCCAGGTGTGTGCTTGTGTAAAACAAATCTCCCGGAGTGTGTGTGTGTTAGCTACTTGGGCAGGGACATGAAGCACTGGTTGGACAGAGAGGGTGTTGGAGGACTTGGCTTGGAGCCCTAGCTAAGGACTCAACTGTATAGCTGTGCCAGTGTGGAGTCTTACTGGGGATCTGCAGAAAGGGGGAGAAACCAGCCCTGGGACTGACTGTGGTCTCTGTGTGCTCTTAAGGAAAATTGCATTTGATGTAGAGAGCTGCATCTGGAAATACTGTGTGTGTTCCTGTTATCCTTCCAATGCACATCCCCCACTGTTGCCAGTGGTGAGGATTGAGGCTCCTTGATTACTGGTCCAGTGATGGGGCATCACACTACCATTACTTTTATTTGCATATTTATTTCTCATATAGGTGTATTTCTTGTTTTACCAGGTTTGTAACAGAAATTTACTACAGCTGTTTACGTTAAGCACAGTTTCACCTATAATATGATGGAAGGTGACATTAGTTCTTACCATAAATGTGTAGGTACTGTCAACATCAGGGACATTGTTCTAACAACAAATATCATACAATCATAGTACTCTTTTTCAGTGGGAATTCTGGTCTGTAATGAGTTATTGTCTGTGGACCTCAGAGCTCCTTGCATTAACTTAGGCTTAATTAGGATCTAGAAAATCAGGACGTTGGGAGAGATGTTGTAACTAATAAAAAGCTAAATATAAATGTCAGTTTTAATATGATTTTGATAGAAATTATAGGCTATTTTTATGCGAGCTGTAATGGTGTTTTTTTTTCTGCGACAGAGAATTTCCAAATTCTATTGATAAAAATGTAGGGCTGTTGGGACACTTTGTATGAGAGGAAGGAATAGACAGGTTTATTGGAATTTTTTGTAAAAATGGTAATATATCAGTTAGGATTCTGATTAAAGACCTCAGTATAGGAAATTATTTTGCTAACACTAATTAATTCAATGGAAAATAATGTTTTCATCTCTAAGGAGTCATCAAAACATATATTCAAGTATTTTGATTACCTATTTATGATGCCTTGAATATGTTAACCATTTGCTAGAACTTAATTTCCTCTTCAGATCCATGTTGTTGTTTGTCTTTGATTTGCATTGACTCAGAATAGATGAATTTGCAAATGCATTTCATCTGGCTGCTCAACAGATGAAGATATGTTTTCTTAAAGTTAACTGTGTTTTGACTTGCTTACTCTTTCTGGCAATGATGTGATGTATAAGGTACATAAGTAATTGTCTTTTTCATAAATTCAGATAGTGCAAGTAACTTCACTTCTAAGATTTTACGATTGGATTGTATTAGGTATTGGCAAAACTCACTGATAATAAAAACACTGTTCTCACACATTTTTTAGAAAAAATGGGAGGAATATTTGATCCAGTATAGCGCAAATGACATAAAAGATGACACCAAAATCTATGACTGTAGTCAGTACCAACAAAGTGGTTCTACAAGGAAGCATATAATCAGAGAAGTCGCTTTTGAAAGCATCCCAACTGACAAGAAAATATCAAAAACGAAGACCACAGAATTCAGTTATGATGAAATATGTAAACTCATGTAATAGGTTCAGTTGAGCCATCTGCCACAGTGTGTAAAGTGTTACTATACTAAGTGAAGTATTGAAGTATGGAGTTATAAAAGCAACATGCTTCGGTTTCCCTAGAAAGGCATTTTAATATTAGAAGTTATAACCTATAAAACTGGTATGATAAGTTTATTTATTTTTTCTATGGGGCAGTTTTGACCTTGGTGCTATAAAATGTGAGGCTGAAAGCATTTTATATATACAAGCATGACCTTGTGTTGTAGAATGCTGATTTGTCTTAATTTATAGTTTTTGATTCTGGTGTCTTTCTATGTTCAGATTGAAAGCAGTGCACAGTATGTCTGCGTTTATTATCAAACTAATGACAGGATTAGCAATTATTCTTCATTTTTACAGACAGCAATTTCCATCTGTGTGTACACACTGTAATATAAACAAATGACAAGTCTTAGACCTGATAAAAGAAAAACAGAATTTTTCAAACAACCTTAAATGTATGATCTTGGTGAGATCTTCCTTGACAAATAATCATGAAAAGCAAGCAACACCACTGGGATATTCCCTTTCTCATTGTGGCACCACTTTATGGTTTAATAATTGTCTAAACTGTCATGCATCTGCTACATAATATGACCTTTGTCAGACAAGCAAACCCAGGAACACTAAAATCAATGCTTAGCAGCTGTCAGGCATAGCCATTTGACTATGCAAATATTTCTCAGGTGTTTAGGAGCAGGCTTGATACTGTATTTTCTTAAGGTTTCTTAAAGTGCCTTTGCCATAATGATATTGCTGTGTCTTAACAGTGCACTAAAATGCATTGGCATGTTTTCCAGAACTGAATTGTGATAATGAAGAAATTAGACACATAATAAAAAAGAAAATCTAGGGGTGGGCTGGGACTGGAAATCAAATTAAAGATAACATAGTTTAATGTTAGATTGCTTTTATATTGCACATAGTTTCATTGCATCATATTCCATTTTAGTGGTCTGCAAAACTTTATAAAGAAGTTAAACTGCTGGGAAATAATATTACCTTAATTCAATGATAGTTTTCTATGCGCTGTGTTGGGCTACAAATACCAATTAGAATGTAATTGCGGTACTTAATGAAGCCACTTGGAAATTAGGCTAGCGGGGTTCTAATTATTATTGCAGGATTGATTTTGTACAAAAGCTGATAGGCAACTTGAATTATTTTTATATTTTGAGTTTGTTTTTAAAATCTTTAAAGAACTGTACTTGAGACAGACACTGACAGCATTATGTTCTGTTTTTAAATGGGGCTGTGGAAATTACCCTACAGTTTTATATGTGCATATGAACAGCTGCAGATTTAGTACGCTCCCTTTACTCCCAACAAAATAATGTCAACCCATTTTAATCTAGTCACTGTAAAGTTATATGTCATTGTGTTTTTAAGGATCAACATATCATGTCTAAGTAGTAAATAAATTAAATATAAAATATAATCATACTTCAAATCACCTGAAGAGGAAATAACATTAATAATATTTTGACTCCTTTTTAAAAGTTGTTACCTAAGCTACCTTTTAGAGAATAAGGCACTAGTTACAATGCTTGCAGTCTGAGACTACCCCTAGTTCATTATTGCCCCTAAGAACTGTTTGGTTAAGGGTCACGCTCAAGGTCACAGCAAATAAGGGGTATGAGAATCAAACCCTGTACAACAGGAATTATAGCTCACAGCCTTAAACCTCTACACCAACTGCAGTGATGAGCTAATGGCATAAACAAAAGTATAATGAAAAGATTTTATGAATTCTATACAATAGCAATGAATCTTGCATTTATTGAATGTAGGGAATAAGAAGGGACTGGAAACCATGGAGTAACTATAACATAGCCAGTGAATCCCTGTTCATCAGAGCAAATAATTACTGTAACTTCCAACCTATGAGTAAGGACACCGATTCAGGTATTGCTGCTCATTCTGCGGGGACATGCTCACTCATGTGCACCTCATGTTTGATCTCCAGCAGAGGCAGAGGATGCATAATCCAAAGGATGCCTGAGTATTGACTTAGTTGTCATGGAGATGAGACAATACAACAGTGTGCTTCATTGTAAACCCATCCTAGGACAACACAAATGAGTACAGGGGAAGGGGATGTTAGGGAGTAAAATAAAAAAAAACACACTTCTAGGAGCAGTGTGATGCTGTACTAGGGTTCTCAGTCTTCTCAATATGCCTGGCCATTCATCAAAGTTTGCCCATGGGAGGCTAAGGTGGGTCTGGTAGACCAAGTGTATGAGAAGAGGACCCGGAAACAAGCTAATAGCCAGCTGTGGGAGCAACAAGACAGCAAGTCAACTTAAGTGACAAATATTCATCAAGGAGGGTGACAGTAAGTGTTCTCTTTTTCCCTGAATTAGCAGAAGATAGAAAACATCCACCGCAAATGTCCTAGATATGGGGCAATAATTAAGAACACTGGACTTGGTGTAAGGCTAGGTTTAGAATACTAAATGATGCAAGATTTGCTCTTCTTTGAAATACCCACCTACTGCTGTGTGAGTGTTCCTTTCTATGGCGTTTATTTACATTTGTTTTATTTATTTATTTATTCATATATGCTGTAAGAAAAATACACAGCACAGGTTTGTGATCAAGTATAAGTATCATTAAAGGTTAGCAATGAAAACATATCAGTAATGAATACAATTTACCTTTTCTTTATTCCAACTTTCCCTTCCCCACAGCAGATTATTTGTTTTACAAAACAGAGGAAAACTTCACTCCATCCCTCTCAACATCTTTATTCAATGAATTCTGGACAAAGCCAAAAATAATATATGGACAATGACCCCCCCCCCCATCCCCATATAAGGGACAATTTCTAAACCTGACACTAACTCACTCAAAAATGCAACAGAAAATGTTTTGCATCAATACTCATTTTTTCAACAATAAGTATGAAACTCTCTGACTTACATTTTGACTGTAATCCTCAGGAGATTTGGGTTTAGTGATTGATAAGAGTGTGGCAATCACTTGTTTCCATTGCATATATCTGTCTGATGAATGTCTGTCTAGTTTTATTACTGATAAACCCTGTGCCTCACAATCACATTCCTTCAGAAACAGATATGATTTTGTATCTGCAAACGTAAGACCCAGAAGGCTGGGGAATGTAAAACTCTGTTGAAGATTTATGCTTTTATTGAAGGCAGCACAAACAATGAATCGCTGAAAATGGCTTTCAGCGAATGGGGGGGTTGTTGCACTTTCTCTCATGGTGTGGAGTCTATATACATAAGTTGGGGGGAACTGGGGTGGGGGTCTCCCCCCACATGGGGGTTCAGATGATTTTGCCTCCCTACAAAGAAGCTTGAAATTGTGTTTACAGAAAGTTTTCAGCTAATCAGATTTGTACATTTGACCACTGAAGAATAATCTTTTGATGGATAATCATACATCTGACGCTAGACTGTGATGCATATCTTCAAAAATATAGATGCATTATTTTTGCCTTCCCCAGTTTAGCCTTATCTAGTTAGAATTCATCCAGTTTTGTATATTCATATGCAGTCAGATGAATTGCTGATGCTGATTCTGCTTTTTTCACCTCTTTTATTTTATCACACATTTAAAATCAACTCTTTGATCATAGGTACTGTTGCTGATTACAACCGTTACATACTGTCTAATTTATGTGCCTGCTGGCTCAGGTCCTGCCTGAAGAAGAAGATCTTGAGCAGTTCACCTGCCTAGCTAACAAATGAAGAAATTAAAATAAATAAAACCAGTTGAATGCATGTAAGTGATAGATTCAGTTTTCAGTATATGGCTTATGTTGGGAGACCTCCCCACAACCACAACTACAAACTATTCAAATGTTTATTTCAAGTGAACTGAGTGATAGCAGAAAGTAAAACAAGCTTGAAATGGGATCTACTAATAAACACATAACTGATTGACCATCCCTGTTTCTAGAAGGATTGATCAGTGAACTATGATGGAGCGAATCAAAGCCTACTGTTATGCTACTGAAGTATGATGTCTCTGGCAAGTAACACTGCAGTTGTATGCTGGATAATGCCATATGGAAATGTGGCAATCTAGGGGCTTGGCTAATGTAAATTAGCCAAGTGCTCTGCCCTGGAGCCTTACTGAGGGATTGAAATAGCATGGTAGAGCAATTCAAAGACAAGCTATATGATGCTATTTCAGAACACAGCAATGGGGACTGGACACTCTGTCTTACCCACTGGTGTGTTTGACAGCAGCAGGGGATTTACAGCTGAAGCAGACATGGACTTCTGAGTTCCTCTTATTTGTGTGTGTGTGTGTGTGTGTGTGTGTGTGTGCGCGTGTGTGCGTGTGTGCATGTGTGCATGCGCGCGCGCGCGCGCGCGCGCGTGTGTGTGTGTGTGTGTGTGTGTGTGTGTGTGAGTGTGTGTGTAGTGGAGATGTGAGGGCTGCTAGGGCGAACACTAACACGGTTGCTTCAACTAGTTTAGGTATTAAATTCAGTGACATGCTAATGAGTCACGAATAGGCTTTTACTTCTTGCATCTCTTGCATTTCTCTGAATTGCTAGTTTCCTCCATAATACTATTACTGTTAATGCTATTGAGCTAAACTGTTTGAATACCCCCCAGTAGTTAAAGGAACATAATGCGCTGCTATGTTAAAACACTAGTACAACGGCATTACATCTGTCTGTGCTGCTGGTGTCCCATCTTAACGATCAAGCAATGACTGCTTTGGAGATCAGTGGGAGAGAGCTGAATGCTTTATAATATGGTACCTTTCTCAGTGCCTTCTATCCCTAGCACAAAAAGATGATATCTCTTTAATTACCTTTGTATTATCCCCGGAACGAAGTACAAACCATGGGCAAAGTAAGGTGCAGTGCTAACCCATTCTACATCACATGGTGACAGCAGAAGTGCAGATAAAATCTGCAGCATGCATAGCTATACCCTGCTAGCACAGAAAATGTAAGACTCATGAGAGCTTCATAATACTACTTCAAAAATGCATTATAACTGCAATAAAGCTCTGTGAACTGCTGTAGTGTTAGATGCAAACACATAAGTGATGAAAACATTCTTCACTGGTACTCACCAGGAAAAGTTATTAAAGAGACTCTGGAGTCTTTTCATAATCAACGAAGTTTCAGTTTTAGGACAATGACAGTAAGTTAGTCACTTTACAGATTATCAAATTACTCAGTTTTGATTGCAGGGATTATTACTTGCACTGGTCTCAGGTACGTGCAACATCGACACATTGCTTTATATCGTGGTACTATAATGAGATGTATACAAATGGACAACACATTGTAGCTGGTCTTTTGACAGAAATAAGTGCAATTAATACTTTTATTGCATAACTCTGCACATTACATTGCAGCAATATTTGCGCCATGCTAATTAGGTTAATAGTGCCATATGGAAGAGCTCAATGATCGGCATGCAACACTTTGCGTTAAGTGATATGGCCGTTGTGAACAGTGCACAACTGATAACTTTTTACCAGTTTTCTGATAGAAATAAACTACAGTATCACAGAGACTTTGTACAAAGTAGTGGATGGGCAAAATTCATTGTTTCATGGGATTCACGTCGAGTCATGGAAGGTAGTTTTGACAAACACAAACAAATAGAAAACAGTTCACTGAAACTACCTTCAGCGAACATTACAATTTTTTTTTTTTGCAGGAGGGCAAGCTCCCCTGAACCCCCCCCCCCATGTGGGGAGACACTACTCAGGCTTATATTTACCAGCTTCGAGGTCACAAAACATTGGAGAAAAAGGCCAAGTCTACTATTGGTGAAAATAGTATTTTCTTTTTGCATTCACCTACCTTTAACCAGAAATGCTCCCATTTCATGCAGTTGAGCTGTAACGATTAGTATGCTGATAGAACAAAATGTCTATTAAATCTTCCAACAGATACTATTACAATTAACATTATCAATCAAATTAATGAATGAATCTTAAGTGTTATTTGAATCAAACTAATAGGATTTCTAGTGTTACGCAGCAGAACTGAAAGGACAGCTTGCAACACATTACAGGATGCTGTTGTGAGCAGTATGCATGTCTTTCTACTGATTTTTCCCAAACAGATAAGCTCAATGTTGCCAGAAGTTACAGAGTAGTAGATTTAAGGGATGTGGTATTCGTGATACAATAATTGGTCTGATTGCGGTCCATATAACTAGAATCTTAGTGCCACATTAGACTGGATTTATATTTATTTTACTACTTACAGATGTAGTGAATAGTATGCATGGGCATAGTGAAATGGTGTGAAGCCTAAACAAAAAAACAACAAAACAAAACAAACAAACAAAACAATAAGCATGCCAAGGAAATAATGAAAAAAATGTTATTACAGGTGTGTGGAATTAGAGTTGGTATTACAGTAATAATGTCAGGATGTGAATTTTGGATTTTGCATTTATTTTACTTTTTTGCAGGTACCAGAATTTAAGTGTAATAGATTATTGTGCAAAGGAGGGGAATATTAGCACTGCACTGAAATGAGTATATACATGTTTTTGTTGGTAATTGTTGTAGTAATTAAGTGTGAAAATATGCAGGTAGTTTCTTCCCATGGAGAAAATGTAAGCAGCATGAAAAAGAATAACATTTTTTATAGAAGTGCGGATGGAGGCAAGCAAAATGTGCTATTATCATTGCACAAATGACTGAATGGAATTTTTACCATGATAATTAGTCTGACTGCTAGAGTAAATGGCAGAATGTTTATAATGCAGTAGTTTGGGTGTGCATATGTTTTTGTTGTTGCAGAACACATGGTGGTTTGAAGTTCCAGAACACTGGTAGAATTAGTGCAGACTAGGCACAAATAGTGTTTGGTCTCACAGAGGGGTCCCAGTAGGAGGGGGTGTGCATTAGGGTTCAGCTCTGAGCCTGCTTCTGTTCATACTGGTGAAGGACTACTTAGCAAACAGGTTGGGGGGGGGGGGTTGACAGATCAACAAAGTTGCTGTATGTAGACAATGTGGCATTACAAGCAGTCTGTAAGCAAAAAGTTCAGCAAAGTATATGGGCATGTAATGCGAAATTGAAGGCACAATGGATGAAATTGAGTACAGATAAGACAGTTGTAATGGCAGCAAATGGGGAAATCAGAAGAAGCTGAGAACTGAGATAGAAGAGAAAATAGTGGAGCAGGTTACAGTTTCAAATATCTGGGAAGGGTAGCTGAGGAGAATGGAAGTTTGAATGAAGAGGTCAAAGGTAGAATCAGAGGGGCTGCAGCCAACTGGTACAGAGTGTCAGATGGAGTGTATGACAGAAGAATGCCAAAGAAGCTTAAAAGCAAAGTGTACAAAACTGTGGTGTGACCAGTACTACTGTATGTTACAGAAACCTGGGCAGTAAAGGCAGAGCAGCTGAAAAAGCTAGAGGTGATGGAGATGAAGTGCCTGTAATGGGTAGTCAGATGCACACTGTGGGTTAGACAAAGAAATGAGGACATCAGAGTAGAAGCCATAGTAGCTTCAATTGGAGAGAAGGTCAAAGAGAAGAGATTATGGTGGTTCAGACACATATAAAGAAAAGCAAAAGACAATTTGGTGAAGAAGATTTAGGTCAGACAGGAAGAATGCAAGAGGAAACAAGGGTGTCCAGCAAAGAAGTGGATGGATTGTGGAAGAGTAGACCTATGACAGTTAGGTTTATAGGTGTTTACTAAGCTAACAACCATAAGGGCCTTTTTAAACCTAGCCATTCATCCCATGGCATGGATGTCGAAGAAGGAAGGGAATGACTTGAATAGAGAGAGATGGCAACAGTTGAAATGACTCCTCAACCACATGCAGAAAATGGGAAAAGGGGGGTTGATGAAGATGATGATATTGCAGTACACATGGCTTGGGATAGGGTCAGGTTGAGCAGTGTCATGTCACCTACAGGCAACCTGCTATCCCAGGCTACAGGGATATTACCTTGATCCATCATCTGATGATGAATTAGGCTGACAGGTGGTATGGGCCACACTCTTCTCTGCTTACACAAATGTTCGGGGCTGGCCAGTGGAGTGAATCCACTATCTTATCCAGTAGGCTGTACATCTTGCCATATACCTTCCCACTGTTCCCTTGACCAAAGCCTCTGCATCTTCTACAGTTGCGGCTGGGCCACCTCAGGCAATGGTGCTGGATTATCTTCTGGCAAGGTTCCTGGACTGTCAGTTGATGAGGCACTCCCAGTCTCATTGCCTGAACACTCCTCAACCACAGTGTCTACAGGGGTAGGCCATGGTTGAGGTGTCTGAACCCGCGGTGGTGGTGCTGCGGTAGCATTGTTGCCTCACAGTAAGACGCTATCCGGTTCGATTCTCAGCTAGAGCATCGTCTGTGTGGAGACATGCGTGAATGGGCGTACCTTCGTTGAAGGTTGTGCATTAGGGCTGGTAACTCGGCATGTAAAAATCAACTACCAATCATTAGCAGACCGGAGTTCCGCTGTGGCAACCCCTAACCGGGAAAAGCCGAAAGATACAACAACAACAACAACAACAATATTGAAGAGACACAACAGGAAATATGCCACAAATGAATCTTTCATGACAATGCACTGAATATTTATAAGATGATAGCCCACATTTGTAAGGGGAACTAACCACGGCTAGCTGCTAGCCTCTCGAGTCTTCATGGTTAGGTAACATGGTTACTGTCCTGTTTTTTTTACCTGTTGACAGAGAAAGTGAAAATCAGATAACTATGATATGTATAAGGTTAATATGCCAGAATAACTATACAAGTCACAGTCCCATGCATGTAACCCTTAGCTGCATGCACATAGCATGCAGTAAGTAGCTCCATGTACATACATTAACATGTTAACTCAAAACAAAGTTACACAAGGGAATACACCAGGTAGTGAGATGATACCATGAAATGGTGCAGAGTAACTCCACCACATAACATGTCTTGATAGAAACCCTAATGAAATTTAGTTTGCAAGTACAATTAAGTGTCACTGCTACCAGACTCTGCTACACTTTGCTGTGAGGGAAAGGTTAGTTTGCTTTTTATTTGTTGTATTTTATATTACTTTATTGCCTTTTTCTATTTTGAATAGTGTATTCTGCTTTTACCTGCATATTAAAACTTGAAAAAAGACCACAGCTCTGTCTCTTGTGAGTCAGGCAGAACTCAGAACAGATCAATTAAGGACTCACACATAAGATAGAACAGGTCAGTTAAGGTTAATCATCTGTGAACTGAGGGGGTGGAGCTAGGAACTAAATCTTCTATTTAAGTGATAAAATAAAGCATTTCAGAGCTTTACTAGAAAGCTTCACCAAGGCTCTGCTACACTTTGCTGTGAGGGAAAGGTTAGTTTGCTTTTTATTTGTTGTATTTTGTATTACTTTATTGCCTTTTTTCTATTTTGAATACTGTGATTTGTTTTCTTTACCTTGTATATTCTGCTTTTAACTTAATATTAAAAATTGAAAAGAGACCACAGCTCTGTCTCTTGTGACTCAACTAGAAAAATTTTCCCCACCCTCCTACCTGGTTACTGTTGTGTTCTTAAACACCACTGTCTTTCTAGTTGCCTGCCCCTTATGTTAATTTGACCATATATCTCATTTCCTCTCTGCTTTTACTGGGTTGTGTGAGCGCAAAATTATCATTTTGTGAAATCACCACCTTTCAACTATTTAAATTTATTGGCCATCCTAGTGTATTCCATAGTACCAGAATACAAAAATGACCACCCCATTTCAATCTATCTTGTTGTTTTAAAAATAGTGACTCTCCATTAAAACTTAACTTTTTACACAGGTAAAACTTATGTTACCTACTTTCGCATCTAACTCATCTAGTGCACACTGCAGTGTTTAGGATAAACCATTTTTTCATCTTACCTTTAAGCATCCCTGCGACTCGCACTTGCTCTACAATCTGCTGGAAAGCAGTAGGAAGTCTTAAACTGATACAAGTACTCAACTCTCCTTGTTAATAAGGAGAAATTAATCATAAGCACTAAACAGCCTATAATTGCAGAGTACCTTGCTAAGGTAAGGGAAAACAGCTCTTGTACTTTACAAAAAAAAAAGCACCAAACCAGGCATGTCCAAGGGTCAGCTTCCTGTGATTTCTCCTGTCCACCTGGAGAATCTGGGAATACTGAGGCAATGCAGCAATCGCCTCATATACACAGACAACCCTCTCCTCCTACCAGCCAGCACTACAACCTGCAAGAGATGCACTTGCATAGCCAAACTGGAAGCAAAGCTCTCTCCACCCAAGATTGTGCTAGACAGTCAAGAGGAGAAGGTTAACACCCACACTACACCTCAAGCCACATATAGCCCTTTTAAACCACACCACCAATACTCTCACATAGCAACACTAAACTGTCATATGTGAAGACCCTTAACAGTAACCTGCCCAAGCAACAAGGACCGCCGAAGCTGAAATGCAAACAAACACCAATCACAACCAAAGTGTCACATAGCACACAACACTAGTGTGACACCCAACAACAGCCCCTAAGGCAAGACAATATACCCAACACTTTAGTTGTAGGTGACTCTATAGTCAGGCACACTGATGTCCCACTCACCAGGCTGAACAAGGAGAAAATTACAGTCAGCTGCCTATCAGGTGCCAGGATCTGCCACATAATGCATGTACTAAAGTCACTCCACAACAAGTACAAATATGACTCTGTCATTGTCCATGTTGGAGTGAACGACTTGAGACGTACCTCCCTGGACTACATGAAAAGAGACATGGAAAAGCTCTCAGATCATGTGGCCCAGGCAGGTAAGACCCTAGCCCTGAGTATCATCCTGCCTTTGCCCAGAATGATACCACAGTATAAGGACAAAATGATTGACTTCAACAATTGTCTAAGCTTCTGGTGTCATTCAAAGGGGATCCAGTATCTGTCTGCTGGGATGACATGATTGACAGACCACGATGCTTTGCCAGAGATGGTCTGGAGCTGTTGGCCCTGGGATTCAGGTTACTGGCTAAGGCTCTTGCCACCCCTATAGTGCCTTTTTTAGGCAAAGTTCAAAAGACAAAACCACCACCATAACAGGTACAAGCATGCAAAATCTGAAGGTGATGCTACTCAATGCTAGAAGTCTAAGCCTCAAAATGCACTCTCTTGAGGCACTCCTAAAAAAGATATCTGTGCAGTGGTGCAGGGGTTAATGTTGTCACCTCACAACAAGAGGTTCTCCCATTCGATTCTCGGCTGGGGTGCCTTCTGTGTGGAGTTTGCATGTTCTCCCTGTGTTCGTGTGGGTTTCCTCTGGGTACTCCGGTTTTCTCCCACATTCCAAAGACATGCATCTGGAGCCTTTCTCCCCGGGCCTCCACTGAAAACAGGCTCTGTGGAACCTAGTCGGACTTCCCTGGTCAATAAATGTTAAATAAATAAATAAAACTGAGACCTGGTTCAAGGCTCCAGAGAGGACCCCCGCAATACCAGGCTACAACTCTTACCACACTTTTCGGCCACCAAACCAGGACCAAAACACTAAAGGTGGAGGAGTGTCCACATTCACCAAGTATAGTCACACCACCAGGCTAGTTAAACAACACAATGCATCTGAAATTCTCCAGATGCAGCTAACAGTAGATAAGACTGAAATGCAAATTGCAGCTTGCTACAGATCCCCCACCATGCCCCAAGATTTTTACTACACCTTTCTAAACATACTGGAAAATATTAAGATACAATCAAACACCCTAATACTGGGTGATTTAAACTACTTTGCCATTAACTTGGAAAACTACTTATGTACCAACTCCTTTGCTCAATGGTTCTTGGAATTCATAAATTCCAATGCCCTGGATCAACTAATCCATAGTCCCACCAGGAGCTCCAATATCCTAGACCTGGTCATTACCAACATGGGAAATCGATGCTCCACACCTATGGTCACCCCCTCATTGGTCAGGTCTGACTATAAGCTAATCACCTTTGACATCCACATCCCTCTCTCACCCCCCAGTAAGGAAACCTCCGTAAAACACTTCTCCAAAGACAACTTCATGCTACTCAAGTCAGAAGTGACAAACTTCATGACACCCATGCAGACGGGAACTGAAAGTTCAACTGCTGAATCCTACACTAAGGCACTGTATAAGCACATCCACTTGTGCATGAATCGTGTCATTCCAAATAGAACCAAAATGCTCTCCTCCAAAAAAAGAAAGCCAATCTGGTGGTCCCCTGCCATAAACAAACTTTACAACAAAAGGAAGAAACTGTTGCAGAAAAGAGGAAAACCCCTGGATGCAAAAAAACTCCCTTACCAGCCTCAGTAAGTAGGTGAGATCCCTCATAAAATCATCCAAAGCTAGTTATGAAAACAAAATTGCCAAAGATTCCAAAGATAACCACAAGGCATTCTATAGCTATGTCAAGAATCTAAATGGCAATCCTCAGATGTGCTCTGAGCTACAACAGGATGACATTAAATATACTGATCCCAAGGATATTGCCAATATCCTGGCAGATCAATTCAGTGTCAACTTCACCCCCCCACCCCCTAAAGGGCCCATCTCAATACTGAAAGATTGCCAAATTCCGGTAATAATGGCCACACAGGTAAAAAACACACTCTCCAAATCTAAGAATACAGCGTACATGGGACCAGATGACATCCCGGGCTGTGTACTACATGAACTACAAAATGAACTGGCACCTCACGTTAAGTGTCATGTTTAATCATAGACTCACCTCAGGCTTCATGCCAACTGAGTGGTGCACAGCTACAGTTATCCCACTCCACAAGGGGGGGATCCACCTTGGATTCTGGGAACTACTGCCCCATCAGTCTGATGAGCCTGATCTGCAAGGCCATGGAATGTATTATCATGGAACTTATAAACAAAGACATTGGCAACCTGCAAACACTGGACCCCACCCAGTTTGGGTTCATGAAAGGCCAATCTTGCCTCCTGAACCTTATTGACTTCTTCAAATCCACACAGCCTATCTGGACCTTGGCAAGGCCTTCAAAACCATCTCACACTCTGGAATCATAGATAAACTTACTAAGCTGGGCATTAATCCCTACGTCACTTGATGGGTTGCAAACTGGCTTACTGACAGAACCCACACTGTAAAAGTAGCCGACTCCAAATCCAGCTCCAGACAAGTGACAAGTGGAGTACCTTAGGGTTCAGTCCTGGGACCGCTCTTGTTTGGCGTCTACTTTTCTGAAGTATAGGCCAACACTAAAGGACTCCGGCTAACAAAGTTTGCAGATGACTGCAAACTGGGAGCCATTATTGAATCCCCAAATTATGTGGCTATTCTACAAAAGGGCCTTACAGAAACAGATGCTTGGTGTCAGAGCCATGGGCTCAAGCTCATTGCCAAGAAATGTATAGTTATCCCCTTTGGGAAAAAAACATGTACCCATGAATTGCCACATAGGTGGCAGTCCACTAAACACTGAAAGTGTGATAAGAGACTTAGGGACATAGGTGGATAGTGGTCTCACCTTTGATAACCACATCGCCACAACAGTCAGGAAATCCTTCTCTGTGGCACACCTCATCACTAAGGGCTTTTCATCCAGAAAAAAGGAGGTCATTGTCCCACTCTACTCATCCCTCATTAGACCTATTATAGAATACAACGCCCTATTTAGTATGTACCTCTCAAGACATCTGCAACAACTGGGAAGGCATCAGAAATATCTCACTAAAAGAATCACAGGCCTAAAGCAGATGCCCTATGCTGACCTTCTAAGAAAACTCCAGCTATACTCTGTGGCATATCGTCTATTCAGAGGTGATCTCTGCTTAACATACAAGGCCATGTCAAACCCAAAGCTGTTGGACATGCTACACTTAAAGAAATCCCAATCCCTCAGAGCCACATGCTCCAGGGATCTAAACCTTGTCATTACAATGAACAAAACATGCTAGAAGGATAGGTTCCTGACCCAGATACTCCCCAGACTCTGGAATAGACGGCCCATGCATGTCAAGCAGACCACCTCTTTGGCCTCCTTCAAAAGGAACCTTGACGATTGGATGGGAGATTGGACATTCATCACTGCGATCATGTTAGTCGCCCTGTTAGACAGAGGTCCAGGGAAGTAAATATTGTGGAAAGAAATAGCCAGGGAATTGTTATGGCTAAGCTTGCTTAGGCCCTAGGACCAATAGCCTAGTACCAACCTATGAATCTATAAACCACATTAAGATGACCATGGTGAATGCCTGTCAGTCCAAAAAACAATGTCAAACATGAAGCATCAAAGAAAATAAAAACAATGCTATCCATGTACAATAATCTTCTGGACAGTGTTGCCTAATCTCCACTTCCCCGGACAGAAATCATCAAGGGTTGCAGTGCCACAGGTAATCATAGTGATACCGACAATGTTCCCCTATCCTGGTAATGCTTATGACTGTTGTCATTTCCTCAGTTGGGCTATATAATGTGTCAGGATCAACTCCTCAGCAGGGCTATATAATGTGACAGGATCAGCTCCTCAGTAAGGTTATATAATGTGTCATGATCAGTTCATCGTTAAGGCTATATAATGTGTCTACATTTTTAAAAATACCATCATAGGGGTCTAGTAGGTTCTCCCTAAACTGGCAAAAATCTTTCTCTCCTTCCTGTTTCATGCAGGTGCCTCTAGTGGGCACCAGAAGAAGCTGCCATTTGCTGGAATTTCCTCAGAAAATGGTGTTACTTGAAATAAGCCTACTCAGAAGGCTGTGTGTTATTGCACAGGTGCATGACAATAAATGAAAGTGAATCCTGAGTATTTCCTTCTCTGACCAAATTTTCATATGTGTCACACATACAGGTATAAAACTGAGTTTCTTTAGAGGCACTCAACCGTTTTGTATGCAGATTTTAGAAGCTATACAGTATATTTTGCCAGCAGCATTACGTGGAATAGCAGCAATTTATGGATCTATTGGCAGCTCTAAGGAAGTATGCAGTATTCTGTAAGTGCATTTGTTGGTCTGATAAGCTGTTTTTTTTGTTTTGCTTCCTAGGAATGTGCAATCTTGACAACAATTTATGCCTCTTTTGCCCCTTTGTCTGTAGCAGTCATCTTACTTGCCCCAGTAGTATCAAACCTATAGGTAGGAGTCATGTTTACATAGATATCTGCATATCTGCATGATGAGGTGGATAGCAGAACATTGACCATTCCGCCCTGCTGAAAATAATGTCCTGCTACAGTCAGTCAAGACTTACAGTCATTGCCTGTTGGGAGAAGAGATGTTGATCAGCCTTTATGACAGTGGGTGTATCAGAGAGTGATTCATGATATAAATGTTGTGGGGGCTGTAATCTTACAGTACAGCAGTAACTGAGGTATGTCACTATCATGCTACATCATACCAAGACAATGGCACACTCCTTTGTAGAAGAGAGGTTGGATATGGGGAGTCAACCCAGGATCAGCAGGCTAACATAGCCAGAGGAGCTTTTGGTGTCCCTGCAAGGGGATAATGGTACTGGAATCATCCCCGAAGGAGTGTAAACTAACATCAGGATGGACACACCACCACACACATAAGTAGATGCTGCACCATGTATAGTTGAATTCTGTTTATCAGCACTGCACATATAGACTGTAGGCTTACAACAACATGTGCTACCTGTGTTTTGTTAGAAGGACATAAGGCTGCAGCCACATTAAGGTGGTAGCAGAGGTAGCTGAGGACTGTAGGATATATATATTGTTTGGACATCCTTAGCATACATGCCAAAGGGGCATAGCATAGGTACCCATACCCACTCCAGTGTGACTTTTGTTGTGTATTCACAAGGCACAGCAATGCTACAGTTACACCTTTAGAGGATGAGACAATATAATAAGTTAAAGGAAGCACCTTTGGGCTGCTGCTGCTGCTGATGGGACACAGGCACCTGACCTGCAGTCAGATAACACTGGGTTACACTATTGCTCCATCATAGGTGGGCATCCACCCACAGTGTAGAATAAATGATTACCCTCACTCAGAGATGAAATGGAGGCTGTTCAGTCTGAATGCTTACTGTTATCATTAGGTGATGGGGTCCCCTGCCGCTCAGAGCACCATCACTGCTCATGCTGCTTTAGGAATGGCAGATGAATGCACTGTATTTGATGTGGGTATACCAACTATAGCCTGACTGTATACAGCATTCAGGTTCAGGTTCAGTCATCAGGTATTCAGATCATCATCCAGGTGCAATGTGCTGCAACACAACCCAGCATGGAGGTAACTGCTGTGCTACATGGTCTTTGTAAGGATGACACCCAGCTTTGGCAACAGCTCTTTGAGGATAAAGAGTCTAGTGACACAGTACTGATAGGTCCTATACGGTCTATAGTGGTACACACGTCTTCCATCTTTACCACCCACTGGAGGATTGCCATTGTCACCACTGCTTTTTCTGGCAAGGTTATCTGATGTCAGGGTAGGGTAAGTAATTAGTGTGGTCATGTAGGGGGAAATCACAGACTAGATGATCTACACCTGCTTCTACATATGTATGACACTCTGCTACCCCTAATCTTTGGTGGCAATAAGACACAAACTCCACCGACAGGGCATGGTCCTGCAGTATCACACCAACCTGGCTAGAGGGATGCCAAGTTCCAGTGCAAGAAGCAAGTGGAGTGGCACCAGGTCATGGTCACATAATGATACCACTGCCCCTTTGTATGAATAAATGGTCTATGATACACAGTACAGGTAATCTCAACACCCCCATCTTAATCTTCCATGGCCTTCTTTCCTACCCAATGTGAATGCTGACAGACCTATATCATTGTATCCCTAGCCACTTGTTTACATTATGATAACTATGACCCACTCCATTCTCCTTCCAGTATGCTATATGTTGAAGCATCTATTCACAGTGTGGCTAGGCCATGCACATTGCAGCACAGGCTGTTATTGACATTGCACACATCAGGTTTGCTCTGTGTGACACTGCTGTATTACTGTGTGTTCATTACAGTCCCCGAGATCTGGGCTACATACCACTGCTTCACCTTCACTGCTATGTACTATACCTGCTGTTGTCTGGGGAGGGATGTGTAATAGGCGATTGCTATTGTTGGACCGCACTCTTGGACAAAGATGATGCTGTCACATCCTTGCTTGTCATGTGTATCCAAGATCTGCCTCTAAGTATTTCTTCAGACTGTATCTTCAGTTTCCTCACTAATGAATTAAGCATGAAACATGCTAGGAACATCCTGAAGGCTTTGTCAGATTTATACTGGAGTAAAAAGGCAGTTGAAAGTGACTCTGAACAGACTGATAACATGCATAGAGATGGTCAGGGTTTGTGCATGTGTGGTAGTAGACTCTGGCCATGATCTGTTAATTCCGTATGGGCTTCATAAGCCAGGGTTCCAGTGGGTATCTAGCATTACCTTCAGTTGAGTTTTAGCATGTGGGTAGTTACTACAATAGGCATACTGTATATGTAGCTGTATAGCTTATGGTTAACCACAGTGCCTGTGCTTACCAACTTAGTAGCCATGTGGAGTTTCAGTATGCAGGAAAAAATGATATAAGTGATGTATTAGGTGATGTATATGTAAATCATAAGAACTGCCTGGATGCTGTGTAGGCACGTTGGTCATGATTCTTTCTGTGCTGCACACAGGCTAGCCAGTCATGGGATTTTTACCTTTTCTGTTCTTAAACTTTTGAGTGTCGGTCAGGAAGGTTTTTTTTTTTTTTTGCTACGTACTTGGAATCTATGACATACCGCGGTGGTGCAGCGGTAGCATTGTTGCCTCACAGCAAGAGGTTCTCCCATTCGATTCTCGGCTGGAGTGCAGGGAGTGCCTTCTGTGTGGAGTCTGCATGTCCTCCCCATGGCTGGTTGGGCATTCGAAAGACATGCGTAAATGGGCGTGCCTTCGCTGAAGGTTGAACGTCGAGCTGGCACCTCGGCGTTCATCAAAAGCTACTGCCAATAATTAGTGGACTGGAGTTCTGCTGTGGTGACCCCTAACCAGGAAAAGCCAAAAGACAAAAACAACTTGGAATCTATGACATCCAGTACCTCAGGAAAGAGGATCATGTCATAGAAAGTGCAAATGGTTTAACTCTCTTTGCACTAGTGTGCTAGCAAACAATATATATATATATATTCATGCTCTTGTAGACATATTATGTTGAGGAACCTGTGGAGGACTCTGGAGAAGGAGAAGGCCTGTGAAAATGTTTACTTTATCCCCTATTGATTTCTGAAAAGTCCCTGTAGCTATAATAGCAAGAGCTAGACATACTTCTCTCCACAAGCATAGGAAGAGCAAGCATTCCTATCAATTGTGTGTGTGTTTGTGTGTGTGTGTGTGTGTGTGTGTGTGTGTGTGTGTGTGTGTGTGTGTGTGTGTGTGTGTGTGTGTGTGTGTGTGTGTGTGTGGAAAGCACATATCAAACAAGACCTGTTGTTGGACTTCCCTATCTACTCTAAAGCAATCAGTAGTCTCCTGATTGGAGAAGCTGCACTATATCATTTACTGGCATTAGCATTTCCATTGATATCAGAGGCCATCTTGTGTTGACCAGCAACAAGACACATTGCCAATGGCAAATACATGCTGTTGCAATAATAATGCTGCTACTCTTAACATTCCTGCTAAATGCAACACCATTATTTTCTGTGTGCATTATCTTTTTATGAATGGGTCCGTACTGCTCCACAGTATCCCCCATGAACAACTATAAATCATGACGATGTTCACTTACATACTTTTCCATATCACTAGGACCTAATTTCCCTATTAGGATTCATTTGCATGTCATTATGAAGCCATAGTCATATTTCTTTTGGAGTGCAATTGAAATCTCTACACTGTTGCACAGCTTTGCATTCTGAATTGCTACCATTTAGCACCTTGCGCTGTGCAGCCATTTCCATGCAGACATGTACTATGTACTATGGAATTTTTCAATAAATCCTGGCCTAAATCTGTTTTGTTTGTTGTGAGGCACTTACATGCTCTGTTTTTTTCCTGAAGTGTTCATATGTAATAGTCTTTGTTCTATTTTTTTGATTTGTAGATGTTTGATGGCAGGTGGAATGTGGCAGTACATTAATTTCATCTGATTTTTGTTATATATTTCTGTTCTATTGTAAGTAGTTCTTATATTAAAGTTTACAAACTGATATCAAGTCAGTGTTAGGCAGACTGCAAACTATTTACTGGATGTGTAAACATATCATTAAAGGAAATGTATTTTTAGTACCGGCTGTAGTGTTTCATTATAATAGAGAGAAGGTAGATTAGAGCTGTAACATACAATATGCTTATTATTAGGTATTACAGTAAGGTTTGTGTGTAAATGTTTGAATATTTCTTGTAGTTTAGCATTAGGCATTTTGAATGGTTCCACTACTGAAATGTGAATGTCTAAATACTGGTGCTCACAAACAGAGAAAAAGAATGTCCAAAGCAAGATCGACAATATTGAACTTTTAGCACACTTTGCAGGGAGGACCAAGCCCCTGCACCCCCCGACAAACTTATATATACCAACCCTATGGCTGCATCAACTTAAAGAAGGGAGAAATCTCCCCAAACAATGGAATCACTGCTTAGGAATCGCAATGAGAGTGATTTCCTATGGAAAACAGCTAACATCATTCTGTTCCTTGGTGTCTTGTGACTTGGACATGACGCTCAGGGAACTGAAACTTGGTGACTTGTTGAGAAGCCAGTTTGCATTACTTGCTACACAACATAGGAGAATGTTGCTGCACTGAATTTGCTGCTCAAGCATTTCCTGTATTGCAGTTATAGCAAGTAAAATGCTTGCAGATAGTGACATGGTGCAAAGTCTAATTAAGTGCTTTATAGGTTTCTTTTTTTTTAAATCTACTTATTTAAAGTAGAAGAAAGAAGTAGTGCAAAAGTTGTGACACAGGTACTGATAATGCATTACATTAGTGCTGTAGTACACTATACATGCAATGCTTGAATACTTTGTGCACCACACACTAGTCCATTGGAATTCATTGCTCTGTAAGGTGGTAGAATGTTAGCACTGTAGTTATGTGAGTGATATGTGACAGTGGTGGCAGATGTAGTGAATGATATGCAGTTGCACAATGATTGGGCATGGTATCAATATTACTGTGCAAATGCTTAAATCATCTTTGTGAAATTAATTGTAATTATTTGCTATGCAAAGCAGCGGAATGTTAACTAGTCAGAGAAATGCCTGCAACCATTTGTGCTGCCTCACCTGTAAGGAGTGGAATGCCTATACCAAAGGGCACCTTCCTTTCCTAATCACTGAATGAATGCCAAACATCAAAACACTTATTTGGTCTTCAACACAAAATAAGATCTACATGTTAACAAAATATTGAATAAAAAAACTTGATAAACACAAAACATTGTTCTTTTCAGCCAAGTACCTGAAAACCACCCCTCAGCCTATAATTCATCTTGATGGCCTCACTGCTTTAATTCACCATTGCATTCCTTTACTACTTCAACTATCTGGATGACTATAATGACAAAACACTGAAGATTATATTACCAATCAACATGCTGTGATGTTAATCCCTGCATTTATTCATAGATTCATTCAGTCTTAACATCACATACACCATGGCATTACCCACCCAAAGACTGTATCCCCTTTCTCATGGAGGACTAGATCAGTCATTCCTGGTTTAAATTTGTAGGGACCCATCCAATCATCCAGGTTCCATTTGAAGGATGATAGAGAATTATTTAATCTGCAGAGGAAGTCCATTCCATTATTGGGGGTAGGTGCTGTCTGATAAACCTGCCTCTCCACCATGATTTATTTATCTGTTGCTGAAGATGTAGGCCCTTGTTTCTGATATTAGTGGAGGGTTTACATTTGTCAAGATACAGGCGATCTAGGTCAGCTTGGTTTCCAGTGTCATGACATGTTAGTCATAGTCTCCTCTCAGAAGAAGAAGAACAGTGCTTCTATCCTTTCCTGGTAGCTCAGGGTCTTTAGGCCTGTGATCTTCTTGGTTAGTAGTCTATGTGTCCTTTCTACTTGTTTGATATGTCTAGTGAGGCACATCCCAAAGAGGGGCTTTGCACTCAATAACTGGTTTAATCAATTCTGAATATAAAGGAATGATGACCTTCTTACATCTGGGTGGTAGACCCTTGGTGATTAGGTGTGCTAGGTAGGAGTTCCTGACTACTGTTGTCACATGCTGATCAAAAGATAAGGAATTATCAACCAAAATTCCAAGGTCCATAACCATGTTTTTCTTTTCTGGTGGTATATTGGAAATCCAAGCAGTCACAGTAAATGAACGTAAGTTTATTTTTAATTGACAAACGTTTTCGTTACTGTGCAACAGTAACTTCATCAGAAAACTAGTTTGCATATAAGCTGAACTTTTAAATAGTAAGTGGCGCCAAAATAGAACCTAAAATGTCACAGTAGCATCATACTAATTAAAATATGTTCGCATTTGCCAGTTAAAGTGCAACAGCAGTATTTTTAGTTATATTCAATAAAATACTTTTTAATTAATGTGTTAAAAACGTCTTATGAAAAAAAAATGTATAAAAATTTTTTTGTACTTATTAAAACAGTCAAACACAGTATTTAATATTAGTCATAAAATTTATAATGTAATTAGTTGGTTTTGTGTAAATCAAAGTTTACCTTTGTAACCTTGTATCACAGTGTTAAGAGACAAGTCATGTAAGATACCATCTGTGCTAATGAGTCCAGTAATTGTTTAGGGAAGATGTAATATTCCATCTCATGTTGCATGTTCCTCTATTGTGTAAGTCTCAAAGTATTGTTAGTTTGTCATCAGTTAAAATCTTTTTTAAAAGATCTTTTATCAAAAATAGAAAAACTACCTCTGAGCGCTTCTCAATTTCAGCACACAAGCAATGTTACAATTTTCATTGAGACCAGATGCAGAAAACACATCTAAAGTTAGTTGCCACTCCAACTCTCGAACCTCAAGTTTTAAAGAGAGGGGACCACCTCTAATGTCAAAAGGGATGTGGTCAATAGCTAAAAAATGAAAGCTATGCCCAGGGTGGACCCTTATATGTTTAGCCAGAGCATTATCATCTTTATTCTTCCTTATGGCATAAATGTGCTCATAATGTCTTTCCCGTAGTTTGCGGTCAGTCTTTCCTACGTAGAAAGCTGGGCAACAGTCACAGGTCGCTAAATACACTATAGATTTAGACTCACAGTTAAATCTATAGTTAATGTAGTATTTCTTGTCTCTAATTACAAAAGAATTAGCAGATCTTATGTGGTTACACTGTTTACATGTACCGCAAGGATATGTTCCCTTTAATTTCAAAAAGGTAGGAGAGTCATTTCTCCTTTCCAGTAGTAACTTGAGGTTACTCCCTTTTTTATATACAAATTTAGGAAAAGACCCTAGTTTTTCCTCCAGTTTAAAATTACCTTTAATAAGTTGCCAATTCTTGATTAAAATAGATTTAATTTGCTCAGAATCAATGTTGAACGTAGTGATAAAGCTAGTGTTGTATTGTTTGCCTGGGTTGATAAAAATGATACTGCCATGGTCAGAGGTTGCCGTGTGGTTACTACCTGCCTCAATGTAAGTGTCAGTAGCTCGTAGGAGAGTTACTTCACTATTACAAAGTAAAGGAAATTATATTCTATTTTTCCTTTTACGTTCGACTTCTTGATATGTCATCAATCAGTGGTATTGGATAGTTCCGGTTGATAAACATTTCCTTTAGTAAGTGACACTCAGTGTAGAATGCTATATCTGAAGAGCACATTCTCGCAGCCCTAATAAATTGGCCTTTAACTATGGACCGTTTCTGTTTAAATGGGTGTGCACTATTGTAGTGCAAAAATGAATTGCAGTATGTAGGTTTCCTAAATATTGTCGACCCATATGAACTATTACCTATGTCCTTACTTAGTTTTACATCAAGGTAGTCAATTTGCTCAGTGTTAAAGTGGTATGTGAATTTAAAAAATTGTGTAGTATAATGCTCTGGCTAAAAATATAGGGGTTCACCCTGGGCATAGCTTTCATTTTTTAGCTATTGACCACATCCCTTTTGACATTAGAGGCGGTCCCCTCTCTTTAAAACTTGAGGTTCGAGAGTTGGAGTGGCAACTGACTTTAGATGCGTTTTCTGCACCTGGTCTCAATGAAAATTGTAACATTACTTGTGTGCTGAAATTGAAAAGCGCACAGAGGTAGTTTTTCTATTTTTGAAAAAAGATCTTTTAAAAAAGATTTTAACTGATGACAAACTAACAATACTTTGAGACTTACACAATAGAGGAACATGCAACATGAGATGGAATATTACATCTTCCCTAAACAATTACTGGGCTCATTAGCACAGATGGTATCTTACATGACTTGTCTCTTAACACTGTGATACGAGGTTACAAAGGTAAACTTTGATTTACACAAAACCAACTAATTACATTATAAATTTTATGACTAATATTAAATACTGTGTTTGAATGTTTTAATAAGTATAAAAAAATTTTTATAAAATTTTTTTCATAAGAAGTTTTTAACACATTAATTAAAAAATATTTTATTGAATATAACTAAAAATACTGCTGTTGCACTTTAACTGGCAAATGCGAACATATTTTAATTAGTATGATGCTACTGTGACGTTTTAGGTTCTATTTTGGCACCACTTACTATTTAAAAGTTCAGCTTATATGCAAACTAGTTTTCTGATGAAGTTACTGTTGCACAGTAACGAAAACGTTTGTGGATTAAAAATAAACTTATGTTCATTTACTGTGACTGCTTGGATTGTTCTGCCTACCTATTTACTTTTCACTAGTTTGGCTTTGTGTTTTCGAGTGCTTGGTATATTGGCAATGCAATATGGTGTGGAGAGGATTGTTTACCAATACAACAATATTGCATTTTTAGCATTTAATTTTAGCCCATTTTTGGTACAGCATGTGTTTATGAGTGAGAGTTTTTGATAAATGATTTGAGTATCAGTGAAGGACTTAACAGTAGTTTCCAGTTTACAATATTCTGCAAACTTAGTGAGCTAGAGGCCCTGGTTCCCTGCCTGGGGACTAGGAAAGCAAATGCAGAAAAGGAAAAGTCCTAGCAGTGAGCCCTGAGGGACACCACTGGTTACATTCATACTTTCTTATGAGGTGCCTTCAGCTTATACTGTATGCTATTCATCTTACCACATAGAAATCTGTTTTTAAATCATTTAACTTTCTTGTGGTGCCTGCTTTGGGTATGGCATTGAAATCCTTGGCCAGGTCTAGATACACTGTGTGCATCGCATGGTCACTACCAGCTATCTGTGTAACTCTTTCAAAGAAGTTGACCAGATTTACTAGGTAGTACCTTCCCTTGTCAAACTCAAAGAGTTACGGGCCAAGTCTAACAAGATTTTTGATATCATAGTCTTTAAGATAAGTTATAATACATTCTTTGGCCTTGCAAATGAGGGGGTCAGGCTGATAGGTCTATAATTTTCAGGGTTGGTGCTATGTAGGGACATCACCACTACAGTATGTCACTCTTCAGGGACAAAACCAATAGCTAAATAAGATTAGGTCAAACAGTTTCTGGAGTGGGTCAGCAAAGGCATACTTAGCACAACTTATTACGCATTCAGGAATATTATCAGGGCCCATGGAAGCATTTCTGGTCTTATTCAGTGCTTTTAGTACCAGCTCCTTAGTGATAAAAAATACATAAGAGGTTATGGGATTGTGCTGTATGGACAGTAGTCTCAGTGGTGAAGATAGCACGGAATTTGTTGGCAAATACATTGGTAATGTCAGTTGGGTCTGAGTAAGAGCTGCCTTCATTTCCTGACATAGGTAAATACAGATTTATAATTGTCTTTACTACTGGTACCAGTCTAAGTTCATAAGTTCATTGTTAGCATTAGTTGACCTGATGGTGATTTTCAGTTTCTTTCTAATATTTTAACTTTCTCCTTAATGCAGAAGAGGTTAAATCAGTTATATAATTTTAATTTTTTTTTTCTTTTGTTGTAAAGCTTTGTAAAGCATAATGATCGGGAGTCAAGAGGGTGATTTATTTTTGAAGTTCCAGTGATATTTAGCCCTGGTAGGGGCTGCCATTTCCATAAATATATCTAAATGGGCATATAACTCTTTGGAGAAGCTAGCCACACTGTCTAAGTTGGGTTTAGTGCAATCTTTTTAGAGAAAGATGCAGTTCATATGTTTGTAATCCTTGAATTTGGAGATATTTCCTATGAGGGATATTGCCATTTTGAAGATGAATGTTTACAAGTCTGTTATCAGACTGGACTGGGAAAGTAGATACCAGAAGAGTACCACATGAGGCAGAGATATTCACAAGGACCAAGTCCAGAATATTGCATACACTTGGAGGTTTATTTACAATCTGCCCCAGAGAGTTTTTGTTTACTAAGCCTAACAATATCTGGACGTACCCTATATTGGAGGTATAGATGTTCCCTTTTATAGATGGTTAATTAAAATCATAGAATATAGTAACATTTTTGTTGATAGGGTAATCATCAAGTATATTGTGGCATCTTGTTTTCTTTAAAATGTTTTTATTAAATTATTACTTAAGACTTTATTATTATTATTGTTAAATAATAATTTTACTTTTATAATTATTATTGTTATTATTATTAGTATTGTTAAATATTTCTAACTGTATAATTTTCCTATATGCTAATGTTCCATTGTTGCTGTATTGTGCCTTTTTACAACATATGTGCTGCTTAGATAGTTTTCTGTATTATTTCACTTGCTTTATAATTATAATTTTGTTTCCTTACAAATTCATGTAATGATTTTCATGTAACTTGGAGCTTTTCTCCCTGGGTCTCCACTGAAAATAGGTCTCAAGCCCAGTGGACTTTCCTGGTCAACAAATGTCAATAAATAAATAAATAAATAAATAAATAATGAATATGACACAGACATACATTAATAAAAAAGAAAAAAAAAACATATTAACGTTTTCCATTTACACATATTACATATGATTTGTCATATGGTCTGAATGCCTCTATTTATTTCTTTTATAGACATTCCCGGTGCAAGTATGACTATAGCCCATATTAATTGTGTAATGAATGCCTCTGTGCTGTAAAGCCAGCAGTTATATATGTAAAGGTGACCGCATTTGCATGGCTCCGTTAACTGGATTCCATCAAAGTGGTACTGTCATAAGGAATAAGGCACATGTAATCCTAAAGACGTGCTTGTAAACATATGTAACTCAGAATAAGTAGATGCAAGTGGGCCTGCGTGGGTGTACGCAGCTATTAGCATAGCAAATGTATGTTGTCTTCAACAGCTGTAACTTTCATATATATATATATATATATATATATATATATATATATATATAGTTAGATAGATGTGTGTATAGAGAAATATCCATAGACATAACAGAAATATGCAATTATATAGCTACATATCTATCTATATATACACACACACACACACACACACACACACACACACATATATATATATATATATATATATATATATATATATATATATATAGATATGTTAGGAACTCTGAAAGACGAAAGCAAACCTAAGGGTTGTGAAGGGAATCCAGAGCAAGTTAGGAATTATGAAGTGCTCGCAGTGTATGTCACATAAAGCTGCACAAGTGTGGATAGTGCACCGCTCTCCACACCAGAGGCAGGGCTATACCAGTGGCCATAACATCGTTGAAGTGCTATGTCAACAATGTAAACAGACGGAATGTAGGACATGTTGTGACCACCTACACTTGTAACCCGCAAATCGTTTGTAATCCATAACACCAGGAAAGGCACGTATGTGCAAATATGAATGGATGGTGAGCCTGTGAATACACGAGGCGGTACAAAATGTGTGTAGGGCCCCAACGCTCATGAGAGGGCAATGTGTAAAGGTGTGTCATAGCTGCAATATCAGGTGTATAATGTCTGTTATGCGGGGAAAATCAACACGGGTGTGCAGGAGAAACCATGGATATGCGAGTATGGACACAGGAGTGATAGGGTATGTTGCGCCGGGTGCAATGGAGCGGCCCGTGGAGGTCAGCTAGTACTAGGGTTACCACTTTTTCAAATGCTCAAAGTGGGACATTTTCTGTAGAAATGCCAGATTTGCAGAACAAAACATACCCATGACCAGTACAAAGGATAGAACTTCACCTTTTTGCCAAAATAAAAGCTTATTTGTGTAGCATTTCAGTTGCTTATGCTATTTCATACAACATTTAGGTGTTTCAGATAAAAAAATAACTGTTTTATGAAACTATGAAAAAAAACTTAGGAAATATTTCCGTACAAAAATCTCAGGACATCTGCCATTTTTTCAGTTTTTTCGCAGGACACAACTGCTCAAAGAGTGAATGTCCCTCACAAAGTGGGACAGGTGGTAACCCTAGCTAGTACATAGTTGCAATTCCCAGATAGAGCGTCTTTTGCATGGAGACATGCGTGAATGGGCATATCATTGTCAGACGTTGTGCGTCAGGTCTGGCAACCCGGCACGTAAAACCTATACGACACCCATGAGCGGAACGGAGTTCTGCTGTGACAACCCCAAACCGGGAAAAGCAGAAAGATACAACTACATGAAGACAACAATTTGTCAACGTACAGTCACAGTATTACAAACACACATCCTATCAACAGTAATAATATGAATGTGTACAGAAACAAACACAGTAGCAGGAATAATAGGCTGCGCATATGAGGAATAGGTCGAATGACACTATCACAACCCAGTTAGCAGTGACACCCCAGACATGAAAAACCTGCGACATCTGTCTGCTGCATAATGTGCAATATACTGAGCACAAGTTCACCAGAGTGAAGTGTCGATGTCAGAATGACTAAGGCAATAGTATGCTGTTGAAGCAGGGATAAAACCAATACGCATGTGTAAGTGCCCATGTCTGGGAAATGTATAGGTTAACGGACACACAGATGTATATATAGATAAAAATGTATATATACACATAGCTATAATAATTTACATACACATATATATCCATACGGATATATATATATATATATATATATATATATATATATATATATATATATATATATATATATGCACACACACACACACACACACACACACACACACAAGGATATACTACGGATATATATATAGATAGATATATATACACAAACAACAGGTAGTGATATATACACATACACACAAAACAAACTATATGTCAGTGTAGATATACACATTCACATAAATAGGTTACTTCACAGCAATTAGGGGTAACACATTTACAGCCCGGGCATTTGTGACTGGGAGGTCCAATAAGGAAATGTTGTACCTCCCACATCGCCCAGCTAGGCCGGACAGACATACAGACAGGCAATACAGATCAATACACTGCCG
Organism: Protopterus annectens; assembly: GCF_019279795.1. Taxonomy (NCBI): domain Eukaryota; kingdom Metazoa; phylum Chordata; order Ceratodontiformes; family Protopteridae; genus Protopterus; species Protopterus annectens. Next base: position 793,165,443 of record NC_056727.1, read on the forward strand.
CTGTCCAAAACACCGGTAGGAAAGGACCAGTGGGAGAGTTCTACAAGGTCTACACTTTAAACATGGATAACGGTGTCCCTTGCCTGACCCAAAAACATCAGGTATGAAAGAATCTGCCGACACTAATACGAGCAGGATGTAGTTGTACATGGAACAGTAGGTTGTGCAAGTGTGATAATACATGGGTTGACAAAACGTTTGACATGTGTCCTGAGATGGGGAGAGTGGGCAATGTGAAGGGGTGTGCTCATACCCCAGCTGCGCTCGCAGTAAGTATTTGTCACGACTGCTGTAGAGGGGTGCCAGGTAGGTGGACAATGGGTATGTATTAATGGGCTTAAATGTGCAGGTGCTGGTTGGCAGAGATGTAGTAGACCTGCCCAGTGGAAGTCATTAATATTCCTATGTGGGCATAGAATATGCCTACACCTCCCAAACCTGAAGAGCACATCTACCAGATAGTTTGTAAACCATCGGGGAATACATAGAGACCTACACAGTGCCGTGTACCCGAGTAGCATGGACGTCCATAGTTATGTATCAGAATGTAACAAAGTCCAAATAAACACTGCCAGAACTACTGATATTAGGTGAATAGGTGGCGGAATACAGGTAATGACAGATGACAACATGTATGTGTCATAAGCAGCATGCACCTTGACAAACTTGAATGAATACATATGTTCTGTGACTGTGAATGTGTCTGGTTAATAGAACCAATCATCTAAATGTGTCCCGCAGGGTGTTATGCATTGTTCCTGATATGGTGTTCAGTCACACCCATTAGTATGTGAGTTCTGCTATTGATGGAAAGTGCATAAGTTGCTGACCACTTCAGGTAGATGATAGCATAACAGAAGAGGTTAAACACCCGTACGCCTGCGAGTAACACACCCGTCTGGGAAGTTGTGTCTTGCAAAATGACAGTTATGGCACATGGCCTGTGCATACCTCTCAACTGTCCCTGATTTTCACGGATGTCCCTGATTCTGACTCAAATTTTAACTCTGTCCCTCTTAATCCCACCTAAAACTAGTGACGTTTGGAGGAAAGGTGATGAATTACACTTAATGAATAATGACAATAATTACGAGTTATAAACTTCTTTTACTTCAGAAAATGTGTATTAATTCATGTAGTAGGTAGTGTCACTAGTTTTAGGAGGGATTAAGAGGGACAGAGTTAAAATTTGATTCAAAATCAGGGACGACCCTGAAAAGCAGGGACACTTGAGAAGTATGATGTGGATATGTGTTGCCTCGACACATGTGATAGCTCTACATATAGGGTCTACAGGGCCGCCACACCAGTCTGAATGGCCAAAGTGGAACCTGCTCTGTAGAACTGTCAGATGTACCAGGGCAGAACATACTTACAGCCATGCATAGTACGGAAATATACATATCAATGCGTAGTCTAGCAGCAGTATAGTTGCTTATGCTACTACATATGACATATCGACGTGTCAGGTATACAAGACCTGTAACAAGCAACCAGTACAGACACCTACAACATGAGAAGGTCCCCTAATCAGGACAGCTGCAATGGCTAGAGTATTGTCCATACCACTCAACTGTCCCTGAATGTCAGGTACGTCCCTGAGTTTGACTGAAAGTCTAACTGTGTCCTTCTTAATCCCTTCTAAATGTAGTGGTTGTTGAAGGAAAGGTGGTGAATTACACCTACTGACTAATGGCAATAAGTAAGAATTATAATCAACTGTTACGTCAGAATATGTGCATCATGTCATATGCTCTGATTCTGTCAATGTGTCAAGTTAATAGCACTACATTTGTAAAAGTGTCCCTGTTTTTCATGACCTGTCCCTGATTTTGCAGAAATGTGTCCCCGATTGGTGGAGAGTTCTGGTATTGTCACATGTGATGTGTGTTGAGGGACTGTCCCATGCAAAGTGGGAAAGGTGTCACTCCTACAGTCTCCCGTCGTGCAATCTGAAAGGTGGTCAACATGCAGTTGGTATGCGGTAGCATGACTCGGCAGACAGCTGCATTAACAAACTCAAGTCACATGTCAGCATTGCAGAGTATCGGTTCCCATGTATCAGACAGATGGGAGCAGATTGTATGAGGAACACACATATAATATGATTACGTCACTGGACAGGCCACCGAGTCCGTACAGTCGAACGGCTGCCATCGCAAAATGTTTACACATACCCGATACTGTAGTCATGTAGTCCGATGTAATACACATCACAAGGGATCACACACACCCAGCATGAGTAACAAATGTAAGCGGAAATGTTGGAGAGCGAACGGCTGCAAGCATGTCATATGATCTGAATGCCTCTATTTATTTCTTGTATAGACAGTTGAAAGTAGTTCTGATGAAGTCAGAACAGACAAACATAATTAGCTTTATATTTTGTTGGGAATATTTTTACTAAACTTTCTTGTGGATGCATAATTTTTGGTTGTTATGTCTTTTACATGCATAGAAAATTCTGATGTTTATTTGCATGTCCCTCAGGGTATTGCATTCTTAAGTCATTCATCCTTATGTGACTTAATATGATGTCATAGTCATATTTATCAGATAAAAGCATCCTTAGGGCCCTTGTGATATCTGATATATTGGCACCCAAAAGAAAACACACTCCCCGGGATTCATGAAGCTCGGCACAAGGACGGCGGTAGGCTTGCACCGACAGTGCGGCGTGAAGATGGCGCAGTAGTGCCAAATGCATATTAATGAAGGTGCACTGCTGCCACAGCCACGTGCACAGGAAAGGAGCGCGAGTGCATAGGGCATGTCGAAGTGCCGCAAGGAGGCATTGAAATGCCAGCTGTCAACGTGCAACCTAAAATGCTTGCATATAACAAGTTGCAAGATAGTAATCACATCTGTCAGTGTCCGTGGATACTGAAACGTATGCAAAGCATGCAAGAAAGTTCCTGCAAACACAAAATGAAGAAGCAAACACAAATGCACGGTAGGGAATAATGGGTCCCTATCCCGCGAGCAAATGACATGGAAGACCATGTGGCCGTAGTCCAACGCAGTGTAGATAGCTATACCAAGTGGAAGTGAAACGCATCATATGTTAGCGAACCACCAGTAGGTACGTACAGCCCAATGGTGATGGTCACCAGCTGACCCATAATGTGAGGGAGGGTACACAGCTGGGCAGATGTGTCCATAACAAAATACATGAGAAATATAGATATCTAGCGACAGTATGTCTGAATCATATCCCACAAGGCATGTAATAGTCACATACAAAAGGTATGTCTGCATTTCACATACCAAATGTAATAGGAAATATAATAAGCATGTAAACGAAACAGAAGGAGCATGCAAACAGCCACAACAATAAAGACACATGTAGGCTGAAAGGAACAGTATTATCCATACCATCGACTGTGGGGACGTGTTGTCCAGTACAGTCAGATATGTGTATGGAATATATCCCATCCTGGACATAGGAAAAGGTGGCATCCTACCAATGAGTAGAACAGTCTGCCAAAATCTGGAAATCAGCGGTACAAGCCGAAATTGTCAGGATGAGTCACAGTTTAACGGGTAGTACCCAGGTATACCAAACATGTAATGTAAGTTAAGTATGGGCGTGTACTTATGTGCATGAGGTATAGCATGTGAAAAGCAAACATGGCAGGGTAGTCCACACAACCATACAGGTACCCGACACATGTAGGGTATTCAATGTGTTACTCTGGCCGTGTCATGGGCCAACAACCAAAGCAGTGATGTATGGGGTGTGAGGAATATGTGTGTGTGGGGGGATGGGTAAAGATACAATCCTCCAAGGCGATACTGTGTCGTATGCAGAATAGGTGAACTGGAGGTGTATGAGGGAGCAGCGGGTGAAGCTTAAAGAAACACAAACACATGTATAAACAGCTGCAATACAACCAGACAGGCCATACTGTAGAACACAATCCCACAAACATATGAATATTGAAATGTGAGATGCAAATGTATAGACATGTCACCGGCACATACCCACAGATTGGTCCTGATGGAACTGGCCATAACAAATGCAACACACCTGGATGCATAATGTACTACCCAGCATCCCCTCCACATCACACAACCTGCTCCCTTACCTGAACGTCCACCAAATCCAGCCATACTTGGCTTACTCATTTGGTGCAGCCACAGCTACACATAGTGACCACTTCGCATATGTAGTAGGTAGTGTCACCCTAGGCACTTGCAGGATTGCACACTATGTATCCCTTGCATGTAAAACCCCCAGCACATTTTTGTAAAGCTAGAAAAATCTTCAGTATTCGTCTTGTTTTGGACCGGTCCAATTTTTGGGATATCCCTCATGGGATATGTAACCTGTGTAAACATTAGAATGGAAGATATGAAGTCCAGTCCTGTAGATATCTGGACACAAGTTGAAATGTGCATTAGAGGTGCACGACACTGTCCAACCCTAAATGGTCATGCATAACCTACTACCCAGAATAAAACACCTGCCCGTGATGCACGTGTCCCGACATGAATAAGCGGGAGAATATATTGAACATATCCACATAGTGGCACATGGTATAAGGGTGATGAAGGCACTGATGTAAACAGGATATCCCTGATCAACTGTGTGAGGGACAATTATTGTGTGTGTAGGTGTGACCTGGCCAACAATGGTACAATGCCAAATGTCTTGTGACCATAGGGAATAACTATGCACCATACTGAATGTAACAGTTGCCGAAAGCGGTCAAGTCAGGATAGAATAAATGTAATTCATACAAGAAACAGGCAAACAACAAAATTGCCAAAGGTATAAGGCTTACAGCTAGGAAACAAATGACTGTTCTAAACCTGCAGTGACCGTGGCTATGTGTTGGGCGAAACAATCTGGTGTCCGCAGTAGGGTTCTCATCTGTCCTGCTTTGCGAGGGATAGTCCATCATTGGACAGTTGTGTCCTGACAAAAGACATTGCAAATGACAAATGTCCTGGGATTGTAGGTTATAATCATGTCCCATATGTTATGTAATAGTAGCATAAAATAATTATTGCAGTATCTACAATACCTAAATGTTACAAGAAACAGAATAAGCGAATAAACCGCTACAACAATAGGCTTTAATGTAGGCAAATAAGTAAAGTTCTATCCATTGTACTGACCATGGGTATGTGTCAGCTTGTAAAACCTGGTGTGTTCCGAAAATGTCCCATCTTGGCCATTTGAAAAGGTGCCAACTCTAGTCACCGGAATACAGCACACCCGTACATATGATAATGTCGATACCAATGGTCAGAGCATTCGCACAATAACTGGCCAGACCCTTAAAAACTCACAAAGCCAGTGCCCTTTGGGGGAAAGGTGTTGAATGAGAATGACTACTTACAACAATGAAGAGTACTAGATGCATTTAACTGCAGACAATTAGTAGTTTTACGAATCTGACAACATGTTCCAATTTAATAGTACTAATATGGTAGAAGTGTTCATGATTGTCCCTGAGTTGTGATAACCTTGTCCCTGTCACTGTAGACACAAGTCCCCGAGTATCAGAGTGGTCCGTACACAGAAGTAGACCAACCAACTGTCCCAGCTGTTGACAAGACTATTGCATACCTGTAGTGATTTCATAACAGATGTCCAGAATAATATTCATTGTATGTATAAATTAATGAAATAGTTAAATGGGAAGGGAAACCACCCCCCCAACCTTCATTATGTAGTGGAACCACTCTCCACACTAAATTATGTAGTGCCGACCCAATAATGTGGTCAGAGGTGCCCAAACACCTGCGTCTGTAAACAAAGGTAGAATGTTAAACTCTGGACTAACTCTGTCATGTGCCATGTCTGATCTTCGAACAGTGCCAGGGCAGTGCTAGTCACCAGATGGCTGAACCTAAACCCAGACCAGCACATGAAAACCCTGACAATAAAACACGCGTATGTGCGAGGACTATAAACATAGGGGTTATGAATATCCTTGGAGTGAGTAGACTCGCAGCACAGGTCCAGAGCAGTAGGAAACAGGGAATGTCCTAATTGTAGTACTGCGGTTTTCCCAGCAGGAGAATGTATGCCTGCTGTGTAAGGGAAGCGGTGAGGCATATGTCAGAGTAGCTATGAACCATGGGCATACATATAAATGAGCCAGAACACCAATAGTGTAGTGGTTATAGCATCCACCCAATGTAAAGGCATTCCCGGTGCAAGTACGACTATAGCACATATTAATTGTGTAATGACTGCCTCTGTGCTGTAAAGCCAACAGTTATATATGTAAAGGTGACCGCATTTGCATGGGTCCATTAACCGGATTCCATCAAAGTGGTACTGTCATAAGGAATAAGGCACATGTAATCCTAAAGACATGCCTGTAAACATATGTAACTCAGAATAAGTAGATGCAAGTGGGCCTGTGTGGGTGTACGCAGCTATTAGCATAGCAAATGTATGTTGTCTTCTACAGTTGTAACCTTCATATATACATATAGTTAGATAGATGTGTGTATAGAGAAATATCCACAGACATAACAGAAATATGCAATTATATAGCTACATATCTATCTATATACACACACACACACACACACACATATATATATATATATATATATATATATATATATATATATGTTAGGAACACTGAAAGATGAAAGCAAACCTAAGGGTTGTGAAGGGAATCCAGAGCAAGTTAGGAATTATGAAGTGTTGCAGCGTATGTCACATAAAGCTGCACATGTGTGGGTAGAGCACCGCTCTCCACACCAGAGGCAGGGCTATACCAGTGGCTATAACATCGTTGAAATGCTACGTCAACATTGTAAACAGACGGAATGTAGGACATGTTGCAACCACCTACACTTGTAACCCGCAAATCGTTCGTAATCCATAACACCAGGAAAGGCACGTATGTGCAAATATGAATGGATGGTGAGCCTGTGAATACACGAGGCGGTACAAAATGTGTGTAGGGCCCCAATGCTCATGAGAGGGCAATATGTAAAGGTGTGTCATGGCCATGATATCAGGTGTATAATGTCTGTTATGTGGGAAAACTCAACATGGGTGTGCAGGAGAAACCATGGATATGCGAGTATGGACACAGGAGTGATAGGGTATGTTGCGCCGGGTGCAATGGAGCGGCCCGTGGAGGTCAGCTAGTACTAGGGTTACCACCTTTTCAAATGCTCAAAGTGGGAGATTTTCTGTAGAAATGTCAGATTTGCAGAACAAAACATACCCATGAGCAGTACAAAGGATAGAACTTCACCTTTTTGTCAAAATAAAAGCTTATTCATGTAGCATTTGAGTTGCTTATGCTATTTCATATAACATTTAGGTGTTTCAGATAAAAAATAACTGTTTTATGAAACTATGAAAGAAAACTTAGGAAATATTTCCGTAGAAAAATCTCAGGACATCTGCCATTTTTTCAGTTTTTTCGCAGGACACATCTGCCCAAAGAGGGAATGTCCCTCACAAAGTGGGACAGGTGGTAACCCTAGCTAGTACGTAGTTGCGATTCCCAGATAGAGCGTCGTTTGCATGGAGACATGCGTGAATGGGCGTATCATTGTCAGACGTTGTGCGTCAGGTCTGGCAGCCCGGCACATAAAACCTATATGCCACCCATGAGCGGAATGGAGTTCTGCTGTGACAACCCCAAACCGGGAAAAGCAGAAAGACACACCTACATGAAGACAACAATTTGTCAACGTACAGTCACAGTAACACAAACACACATCCTATCAACAGTAATAATATGAATGTGTACAGAAACAAACACAGTAGCAGGAATAATAGGCTGCGCATACAAGGAATAGGTCAAATGACACTATCACAACCCAGTTAGCAGCGGCACCCCAGACATGAAAAACCTGCGACATCTGTCCACTGCATAACGTGCAATATACTGAGCACAAGTTCACCAGAGTGAAGTGTCAGTGTCAGAATGACTAAGGCAACAGTATGCTGTTGAAGCAGGGATAAAACCAATACGCATGTGTAAGTGTCCATGTCCGGGAAATGTATAGGTTAACGGACACACAGATGTATATATAGATAAAAACGTATATATACACATAGCTATAATAATTTACATGCACATATATATCCATACGGATATATATATATATATATATATATATATATATATATATATATATATATATACATACACACACACACACACACACACACACACACACACACACACACACACACACACACACACACACACACACACACACAAGGATATACTACGGATAAATATAGATAGATATATATACACAAACAACAGGTAGTGATATATACACATACACACAAAACAAACTATATGTCAGTGTAGATATACACATTCACATAAATAGGTTACTTCACAGCAATTAGGGGTAACATATTTACAGCCCGGGCATTTGTGACTGGGAGGTCCAATAAAGAAACGTTGTACCCCCCACATCGCCCAGCTAGGCCGGACAGACATACAGACAGGCAATACAGAGCAATACACTGCCGCTGTCCAAAACATTGGTAGGAAAGGACCAGTGGGAGAGTTCTACAAGGTCTACACTTTAAACATGGATAACGATGTCCCTTGTGGGACCCCAAAAAGTCAGGTATGAAAGAATCTGCCGACACTAATATGAGCAGGATGTAGGTGTACATGGAACAGTAGGTTGTGCAAGTGTGATAATACATGGGTTGACAAAACGCACTACATGTGTCCCGAGATGGGGAGAGTGGGCAATGTGTAGGGGTGTGCTCATACCACAGCTGCGCTCGCAGTAAGTATTTGTCACGACTGATGTAGAGGGGTGCCAGGTAGGTGGACCATGGGTATGCATTAATGGGCTTAAGTGTGCAGGTGCTGGTTGGCAGAGATGTAGTAGGCCCTCCCATTGGAAGTCATTAATATTCCCTTGTGGGCATAGCATACGCCTACACCTCCCAAACCTGAAGAGCACATCTACCGGATAGTTTGTAAACCATTGGGGAATACATAGAGACCTACACAGTGCTGTGTACCCGAGTAGCATGGACGTCCATAGTTATGTATCAGAATGTAACAAAGTCCAAATAAACACTGCCAGAACTATGGATATTAGATGAACAGGTGGTGGAATACAGGTAATGACAGATGACAACATGTATGAGTCATAAGCAGCATGTACCTTGACAAACATGAATGAATACATATGTTCTGTGACTGTGAATGTGTCTGGTTAATAGAACCAATCGTCTAAATGTGTCACGCACGGTGTTATGCATTGTTCCTGATACTGTGTTGAGTCACACCCATTGGTATGTGAGTTTTGCTACTGACGGAAAGTGCATAAGTTGCTGACCACTTCAGGTAGATGATAGCATAATAGAAGATGTTAAACACCCGTACACCTGTGAGGGACACACCTGTCTGGGCAGTTGTGTCTTGCAAAATGACAGTTATGGCACATGGCCTGTGCATACCTCTCAACTGTCCCTGATTTTCACGGCCGTCCCTGATTTCGACTCAAATTTTAACTCTGTCCCTCTTAATCCCACCTAAAACTAGTGGCTTTTGGAGGAAAGGTAGTGAATTACACTTAATGAATAATGACAATAAATAAGAGTTATAAACTTTTTTTACTTCATAAAATGTGTATTAATTCATATGCTCTGATTCTGTCAATGTTTCAAGTTAATAGCACTAATATTTTAAAAGTGTCCCTGATTGTCCCTGATTTTTTCCTGACTTATCCCTGATTCTGTTGAAATTTGTCCCCAATTGGTTGAGAGGTCTGGGCCTGTGAGTTCGGGAATGGAGGCTATATAGTGTGTGTAGTGGTGTCAGACATCAATTTGTTGTATCAGTAACAGCTACATGTAATAGGAAACAGTATTATCAGTTATAATGCTACATGAATAACCTTAATGTATGCAAACCGTGGAGGTCGTCCGTGTATTACTGGCTGTGGGGCAGACCTCTCAACCAATTGGGAACAAATTTCAACAGAATCACGGACAAGTCAAGAAAACACAAGGACAATTATGGACACATTTAAAATATTAGAGCTATTAACTGGAAACTTTGACAGAATAAGAGCATATGAATTAATACACATTTTCTGAAGTAAAAGAAGTTTGCAACTCTTAATTATTGTCATTATTCATTAAATGTAATTCACCACCTTTCCTCCAAACATCACTAGTTTTAGAAGGGATTAAGAGGGACAGAGTTAAAATTTGATTCAAAATCAGGGACGGCCCTGAAAAGCAGGGACAGTTGAGAGATATGCTGTGGGTATGTGTTGCCTCGACACATGTGATAGCTCTATATATAGGGTCTATAGGGTCGCCACCAGTCTGAACGGCCAAAGTGGAACCTGCTCTGTAGAACTGTCAGATGTACCAGGGCAGAACATACTTACAGCCATGCATAGTACAGAAATATACATATTGGAGCAAATCAAAGCGTAGTCTAGCAGCAGTATAGTTGCTTATGCTACTACATATAACATATCGACATGTCAGGTATACAAGACCTGTAACAAGCACCCAGTACAGACAACTACAACATGAGAAGGTCACCTAATCAGGATAGTTGCAATGGCTAGAGTATTGTCCATACCACTCAACTGTCTCTGAATGTCAGGTATGTCCCTGAGTTTGACTGAAAGTCTAACTGCGTCCTTCTTAATCCCTCCTAAATGTAGTGGCTGTTGAAGGAACGGTGGTGAATTACACTTACTGACTAATGACAATAAGTAAGAGTTATGTTATGTCAGAATATGTGTATTATGTCATATGCTCTGATTCTGTCAATGTGTCAAGTTAATAGCACTACTTTTGTAAAAGTGTCCCTGTTTTTCATGACCTGTCCCTGATTCTGCAGAAATGTGTCTCCAATTGGTGGAGAGTTCTGGTATTGTCACATGTGATGTGTGATGAGGGACTGTCCCATGCAAAGTGGAAAAGGTGTCACTCCTAAAGTCTCCCGTCATGCAATCTGAAAGGTGGTCAATGTGCAGTTGGTATGTGGTAGCATGACTCAGCAGATAGCTGCATTAACAAACTCAAGTCACATGTCAGCATTGCAGAGTATCGGCTCCCATGTATTAGGCAGATGGGAGCAGAACGTATGAGGAACACGCATATAATATGATTATGTCACTGGACAGTCTGCCGAGTCCGTACAGTCGAACGGCTGCCATCGCAAAATGGTTACACATACCTGATACTGTAGTCATGTAGTTCGATGTAATATGCATCACAAGGGATCGCATACACCCAGCATGAGTGACAAATGTAAGAGGAAATGTCGGAGAGCGAGCAGCTGTAAGCGTGTTTGTCTACCAGTATGCCAGTAGTGCCCTGTCAAAGAAATGTGGAGTGTAAACGTGTATAAGGTGCTGTGACCAGAGGTCAGCAGTGCTTAACACTGTGCAAACCCACGCACAACAGCTCCCACGTGCTGGACTGTGCCTTACCCGGTTTGTATCCAAAGGTGTCGGCCTGTCCACAAACAAAGAACCGCCCTATACATGTGATGGTAGAAGTACCCTGTGCACATAGCTCATGTGAATGAACAATAGACTATGGCATATGTACAGACAATAGACCACAAACACCATACAGCGCAGACATCCAACAGTATAGCAATGTACTGGCAGATTTGTCTGGACCACTGGTGTGTGCATGCCTGGCCGTGTGTTTCAGTGTGTGAGCATGCCCAGTATGACTGTTGCGCATTTTGTAGACTGACAATATCGTCATGTGTGTGAGCATGCAAAGTATGGTCAACTGTATTGCATGTGTCACATGTCCAGAGAGTTAGTACTGTGTTGCTGACCCCTCCGTTCTACACAGACAGGTGACATGCTGTGTCTGCAGGGTTGCTAATGTTCATGTGGCATTGACAGTTGCTACATGTCTGTATAGCATGGGGGGACATGCAACCACAGTCCTACACAGCACCGTGGGTGGTGCACATGACTCTCACATGTGTAGGTGTGATGGGGGCACAGCCAGCAGTTGTAAACATCTGCCGCTACTGTACTGGTCTTCCGGGTATTCCATGTCAGTGTGTGGACCTACCTTAATGGCTGGTTGGAGGGATACCAGGGTACGTCAGTTCCCAGCATTAATTACCAGCACAGTGGTGTTGGACATCCTATTACACATCCTACATCAAACAGCCTGGCCTGCTGTCATCTGTGTGTGTCATACGGGGTTGGGGTCAGTCATTGGGCATATCCATAGGCCATCGGATATCATTTGTCTGTGTTGGTCCACATCTGTCCAGCTGCATGGAACGTGTGTGGGCTGTATGGACACACATGATGGTCAGCCCATAATCTGCAGTGGGTAGGACACCCTGTGTACTACAGGATACCATTGTGACCCCAGTATGTGCTACAGAGGTCATGGTGCCACTATGGATGTGTACTGTCTGCTGCCCTAACATTTGGCCACCACAGTCACTTGTATGCTCACATACATAACAGAGCAATGGGTAAGTACACATTCTAATACAACCGCCACATGTTAGGTCAATAGACATACCCTGGTTGTGTTACAGACTTGAGGACGGTGCTAGAGTGCTGCCTATGTCGGATGCACACAGTGCACCTCCCATACATGGCTGAGCACAGGTATTGTCATGTTTGGCATCCATTGTACTGTGTGCGGGTCAGACAGGGGAAATCCGTGGGTACCTACTGTGTCAGTGCATATGCCATGTGTTGCCTCTTTGCCAAGGGCAGGTCATACTGTGCATGGGCTGTCGCCGACTGTGCCCCACTCAGGTAGTTCCTTCACCAAGCCACACTGTGCCTGTACAGGCCTTGGCAGTGGTGTTGGGCTGTGTGGCCCTGCCCCATGCTGTTCCTGCTGCAACTGTTACTGCAGGTTAACATTGTGTAGCATAGCAAATAACATAACAACATGTATGCATGTATCTTGTGAATACTGCAGAGCCCCAACAGATGTGTCCGGATACCAGAACTGTGAACCGAGCATCCCAAATACATGCACATGTAAATGTCTTGCCTGTGCATCTGCCTCAGTATGGTGTGAGTGTTCAGATGTGTGTGCATTGCTGATGTGTGTTATAAGCCACTACATCAGTGTTTACCTAGCATCCCCCACTAGGAGACTGTAGGGGATGTCCACATAGGCACTGGTGTGCTACAGCTGTGTTAGACACCATATATCGGACACATCACAGCTTCCAGGGCAAACAGCACACACATTCAATCTCATGCCCTGGCCATTGCATAGGGCCTAGCTGCTGGAGGGTATGCCCCTGCACTGACTGTAGGCCCTACCCTGCTCCCCGGGTGGTGCTATGTGTGCAGGCTATAGCACCCAGTACCCCAGGGTACTCATCCATGTGGTTGAACAGATTCATATTGCTGGTCCACTAATCACATATGTGGAGGACCTGTATGTGCTCACTAGCATGTGTTGACATGGCATCTGTGAACTGGTGCAATACTCTGGATGCAGATGCCTGTGTGATACCCATGACATCCCCAGTTGTGCTGTGTGAGGTACCTGTGGCTAGTACACCTAGATCAACACATCCCATGGTATCCACTGTGATGCGTTCCCCTCGACCTGTGTGATGTGTTAGGCACAGGTCAACAAGCTGCTTTAGGAGGTCTCTGTCCACCCCATAGCGCTCCAACATCCCCAGCCCATGTAGACCCTGGTAAGTCACCCGCGGTCTATAAAGTCTTATGTCACCCCAGTAAGGGTTGTTCGGCAGCATACACATCCGCACTGCCCCAGCTCCCTGCACATGTTGGTATATGTTGTCTGCTGCAGCCCGTGTCATTTGGTTGGACTTTGTCATGAAATGTCCCTGCAGGTATACACCGGTGGTATAGAGTGTGGATGAAACATGTGTGTATGCTGCTTGCTCGCATTAATGTACTGTTTATGTGCGGGCTGGCCATGTCATCAGCTGATTGTGCTGATCAACAACTGTTTGTGCAGCCTGGACACCCTAACTACCCACCACTGCTGTCATCCCTCCCAACATCACCAGGCAGGTATAGACACACCCCTAGCTTAGGTTTGCTAAGGCAGGAGGAGTCCCGAGGCACAGTTCTGCAATGTACGTACAGTATGACTGACCCCCCCCCTCCCATGCTGTCAACTATATGTGAGACCTGCACCTGGCTGACTACACACATACACTCCAGGGACTGGCAGCACACCCTGGTGATAAATGTGATACACCATAGTCAACCTCATCTGCATAGTATAGTCTTGTAATGAATAGTTATATGACCCATACCGAACCTCCAACATATTAACCACTGCTCAGTGTCACTCAGATCCACACACAACTGGCAACAGGTGCCTTACCATCACTATATTCGATGTCTCATGGTCTTCCCAGCAACAAAATAACTGGTGTCTACACAACTACAATCCGTGGCCCTGCACACCACAGATGATGTGCGTTAACACCATGCCATGGCAGATATACATAGATCCCAGGTTATCACGTACAGATCATCCAGCACAAATAGTCAATAGTGCTGAAGTCCCCAGACATATGTTCACATCTATGTCCACCTCTACATCTACATATATCACATATATTATTTGTAGACATATATACATGGACATATATATGTATAGATACATATACACATATACATGTACACATATGTAGATATGGCATTTATGTCACAACAGCGAACCACATGACAGCAATGCATTAGACAGGAATGGAAAGGAAACTACATGTGCCACCTGCATCATGTAGTGTTGTTAATATCAAGGCACGTGTGTTATGCTGTGTCACATGGGTCAGACCGTAGCAAGGGTAACAGTAGGGCTGCTGACAGTTACTCATCAGACCTATTGGTGACTGTATGTGTTCACAACCCAGTGTCTTGGCAGAATATGCGGGCTGTGGACATTAAATAGGTCAGCAACAAAACAAACTGGACACATCCTGCAGCTAGCCACCCACAGATACCAACACATACGGTATAAATGCCAAACACACACCTGCCATGCCCTGGAATTCAGCATCTACCTGTCTAGTCTACCACAGTACAGCATTATGCAGTAACAGAATGCGCTACTGAGATCCGGCATCACCGCACTCCCACAGGCATGCTTCTAGGCAGATGACATCATCTGCAAAGGCAAAGATGCTGATAGGGAATGTATGTGGTGTGAGTCATCTCAAAGCATTACTCTGTCTCCAGGCAACTGGAAACACACACACACACACACACACACACACACACACACACACACACACACACACACACACACACAGGCACACACCTGGCAGGGCTGGGAGTTGAACATACACCTAACTACCTTATCACACTACAGCAATACACAGTTACAGAACACGCTATCGAGATTACTGAACACAGCACTCCCAGAGGCATACCTCTAGGTGGGTGACATCATCCGCAAAGGCAAAGATGCAGATAGGGAATGTATGTGGTGTGAGCCATCTAAAAGCATTACTCTGTCCCCAGGCAGCTGGAAACACACACACACACACACACACCTGGCAGGGCTAGGAGTTGAACATGCACCTAACTACCTTATCACACCACAGCAATATGCATTTACAGAATGCGCTACCGAGATTACTGAACACAGCACTCCCAGAGGCATACTTCTAGGTGGGTGACATCATCCGCAAAGGCAAAGACGCCGATAGGGAATGTATGTGGTGTGAGCCATCTAAAAGCATTACGCTGTCCCCAGGCAGCTGGAAGCACACACACAAACACACAGGAACACACCTGGCAGGGCTGGGAGTCAAACATACACCTAACTATCTCATCACACTACAGCAATACGCAGTTACAGAACACACTACTGAGATTACTGAACACAGCACTCCCAGAGGCATACTTCTAGGTGGGTGACATCATCTGCAAAGGCAAAGACACCGATAGGGATTGTATGTGGTGTGAGCCATCTAAAAGCATTACTCTGTCCCCAGGCAGCTGGAAACACACACACACAGAGGCACACACCTGGCAGGGCTGGGAGTTAAACATACACCTAACTACCTTATCACACTACAGCATTACGCAGTTACAGAATGTGCTACCGAGATTACTGAACACAGCACTCCCAAAGGCATACTTCTAGGTGGGTGACATCATCCGCAGAGGTAAAGACGCCGATAGGGAATGTATGTGGTGTGAGCCGTCTAAAAACATTACTCTGTCCCCAGGCAGCTGGAAACACACACACAGAGGCACACACCTAGCAGGGCTGGGAGTCGAACATACACCTAATTACCTTATCACACTACAGCATTACGCAGTTACAGAACACGCTACCGAGATTACTGAACACAGCACTCCCAAAGGCATACTTCTAGGTGGATGACATCATCCGCAAAGGCAAAGACGCCGATAGGGAATGTATGTGGTGTGAGCCATCTAAAAGCATTACTCTTTTCCCCCGGCAGCTGGAAACACACACACACACACACACACACACACACACACACACACACACACACACACACACACACACACACACACACCCCTGGCAGGGCTGGGAGTTGAACATACACCTAACTACCTTATCACACTACAGCATTACGCAGTTACAGAACGCGCTACCAAGATTACTGAACACAGCACTCCCAGAGGCATATTTCTAGGTGGGTGACATCATCCGCAATGGCAAAGATGCCGATAGGGAATGTATGTGGTGTGAGCCATCTAAAAGCATTACTCTGTCCCCAGACAGCTGGAAAAAAACACACACACACACACACACACACACACACACACACACACACACACACACACACACACACACACACACACACACAGAGGCACACACCTGGCAGGGCTGGTAGTCGAACATACACCTAACTAACTTATCACACTACAGCATTATGCAGTTACAGAATGTGCTACCGAGATTACTGAACACAGCACTTCCAGAGGCATACTTCTAGGTGGATGACATCATCCACAAAGGCAAGGACGCCAATAGGGAATGTATAGAGAGTGAGCAGTCTGAAAGCATATTTCTGTCCCAAGGTAGATGTAGACATACACACGGCAGTGGTGTGATCGGGGCAACTAAATATCTACGGAGCACTATAACAACACTACATAGATACGGGATGCGCCACAGACAGTACACCCTTCAAGACAGTCAACCAGTGTGTTCAATATAGGCTTCCATCGTGACATTGTAAATGGACATCTGTTGCCTGGATGACCACCATCACTATACAGGATGTCAATGGCCATGCCCATACAGAGAGGCACATCACCGACACAAGGTGTCACTGGGCATGCCCACACGCTTAGTATTACACGTCCATTTGGAATGTACTGTGTGTCCATCTACGCAATGGCATACTGGGCATGCTCACACACTTAGCAGTTGCAAAGTGCCGTCTTGCATGCACACGGATTCTAAACACGGAAGGGCGCAGTTTGGAATGTACTGTGTGTCCATCTACACAACGGCATACTAGGCATGCTCACACACTTAGCAGTTGCAAAGGGCCGTCTTGCATGCACACAGATTCTAAACACAGAAGGGCGCAGTTTGGAATGTACTGTGTGTCCATCTACACAACGGCATACTGGGCATGCTCACACACTTAGCAATTGCAAAGGGCCGTCTTGCATGCACACGGATTCTAAACATGGAAGGGCACAGTATGGTGTTACTGTCCCCACGTACATGAAGGCCACTCACATGTACTGACCAGTACACACTCAGGAGCCATCACAGATGTCTCAGGTGCAGATCACAGAGGTACACACTGCAATCTACAATGTAGTCCTCAGACATCACCATGTCGTTGGACCAGCAATACACAGCCATACATTACCACAACATTGTGTGACTCATGACCAGTGGACTGTACATAGGTCTACAGCAACTGTGCAGACTACACATGTACCGACAGGGTTCCATCATGTGTTATGCATTGCAATGATACCACTGTAATAACCAGGTCAGCTCTACACATACCAGGGGCCCTGGGTCTTACACAGCTGTGACAGATGACTGTCGCTGTACACCCAAGAATACACATGTTTAGATATGACATACATGTAATTGCAGTGGATATGTGCATGGACCACACACACAACACATATGTACATAGCATAGCTTTTGCTGTCCTCTGTGCAGACAAGTGGCTACAGCAATCACATGCACACAAATGGAAGGTGGGTCCATGGCTGTTGAATGCTAACAGGACATGAGGTAGCAATGTTGAGTGAGGACACATTCCCTCTGTACTAGTTACCCATGACACCCATCATATCATACAACAGTCGATGTGCTATGTATGTCATCACACATGTCCACCAATTGCAATGCATATAAACATGGCTACATGACAGGCATGTAGGAACAACACACATGTACAACTTGTAGTGTGCATGCAGCTACCATGCATGTGCAGTAGCTGATGTATGTAACTCATCTGTGCCTAGCTACAACATGCAGTTGCAATACAGCCCCATCATTGACACCTGTATATGGTGACATACTGACAGTACGGTAGGATGTACATCAGGTATGGATGGATGTGTGTACATAAAGTGGTGATCCACCTGTGCAGATGGATGTTTGCTGGGGACGGCTCACAGGTGTGTCACACGCCATCCTACCATTACATGTGCAAACAGTATGCTATGTTACTGTTACTTGAC
Organism: Protopterus annectens; assembly: GCF_019279795.1. Taxonomy (NCBI): domain Eukaryota; kingdom Metazoa; phylum Chordata; order Ceratodontiformes; family Protopteridae; genus Protopterus; species Protopterus annectens. Next base: position 793,184,082 of record NC_056727.1, read on the forward strand.
AGTGAAGACATAAAACCTACACAGCGGTCAGGTGTTACTGACTGTACGTCACTTGACACCTGTAACACTTACATCCTCCCGTGTGCATATAGCAGCACAATTGCCGGACGTAGCATTGGTACACATAATGCGGCCAATACTGCTGCATGTCTGTCAGACATATCATCATATAGCAGGTGTATCATTCACAGTACTGTCATGTGTGTTTGCTTGTGTGACCATATATGCCACATATGGTGGGGAATACATCCCAATTGTTACACACCCCTGTACACTGTTGTAGAGATCTGTACATACTGCAGTGTGGAAAGCATGACGTAGGCAGAGGTGGTGTGTGTATCACACACATCAGCTATCCGTATGTGTGTGACATTTGTGGTCTTCACAGTGTGTGTGTGTGAGTGTGTGTGTGTGTGTGTGTGTGTGTGTGTGTGTGTGTGTGTATGTATGTATGTATGGCTGTCTGGTGCATGGAGTGAGGGTGTATGCTACCATGCAGAACACACAGGATCCCTAACCCCTCATGGTGATGCAGTCTACTACCCTGTTGATGCCATCGGTCTCAGCCGTACTGGCTACCTGTACATGTTCTTACTCTGTGTCGCATCATGTGGGTGCACAGTACTGTGAGGGTGATGACCACATAGGCAGGGGTCCTCACCTCAACACTATAGGGTGTGCGTTATAGTGTTGTTGACCCCGTGAGTGTGGGCATGTTCCTGTAATGTGACAGGGTATTACTGCTACACAGTGAGGCCTCATGCTATCAAGTGGCCTCTAACGTTTTCATCGGCCAGACCGCTGTGTACAATCCCTGCACCATGTCAACATACCTGTGATGTGACCTGGTATGGATGTCAAGTCTCTAGCCACTGTAGGCTATTAAACTGCCCACATGCTTCTGGATCAGTATATGTGTGGACATCTGTGGTATGTTAGCCTTTCCAACAGTCAGGTTGAGGCTACGTATAGCATGTTGATATTGCCATACGTGCCTGTGAGTACTCCACAGTTACACATGGGAGACTGCAAACACTGCTACCTGTAGGCACATGCAAGTAGACCATAAGGAGGGAACCAGGGCATCATTACCAACATGCTGTTACTGTTGTTACTGAGACACATACTGTGAATATATAACAATGCCTTGAATTGAAAAACTCTGTAGTGCAGGTCAATAAAGGCTGTCTTCCTTGTAATATTGCTGTATTCACCACAATCAGAAACTCCAAAATTCAAGCAGATCCTCTTTATTGTTACATCAACAAAGACAGATTTAGCGCTTTCATCTCCAAAAACCGGAGACCTCATCAGAATCAGTTAAACAACACACCCACCCTATCTTATATACATACTCAACCCAATCAAAAACGGTTAATTAATTAATTCTATTATCTAACAATAAAGTGGCTAGCCTATAAAACCAATAATGACATCAACTATAGTCGTCACAGATAAATAATAAAAATATTAAACTGTAAGTAATAAGTACAAAATGAAACTTGAAGGACATTTCATATTCATAATACTTGGTATAAATATATGTGGATGTATACGTACACATCAACAAAATTATATATCTATAAATAATAAAAATGTATGTTCTATAAATAATGTATATCTATAAAGGATATGTTGAATGAATATTTAAAACCATGTAGATCCTAAAAAATATAATTTAATTAATTAAAATATTGTATTTTAAAAAAAGTAGATAATCAATAAATATATTTTTGAGATCATGTTGTTGTTACATGTGCTTCTTAGGGTCATTGGCTAATAGTTTTAGGGCTGGTGATATGGATATGTGGTCATTTAAACCCTTACCACTACAGGCATCAAGCCTAAGCTGCCATATCATCTCCCTATATGACAGTTTCTAGTCAACAACCTCAACCACCCAAAATTTAAAATTGGCCTTCTCACAAGTTAAGGAATGTCTATATAATGCATTATTTTCATTTTTATGGTTTATATCTCTCATATGTTCATATATCCTTTTTCTTAAGTGTTGTTCCATTTTGCCAATGTAGAAACCCCAACATGATTTACAATAAACTAAATATACCAAACTCTTAGTGTAACAGCTGTTATATTTTTTTGCCTTTAATGTAATATTTAAAAAAATGTTTAATGAAAGAGATTATCCTGTGGAAATTACACAACCTATAAAAGAATATGTAATTAAGGGATGGGGTAAAAAATATATACCATTATTAAACCAGACAAATGATAGAACTATGGAAAGAACTGAGAAAATACTGGATAATAATGTTTTACCCTATTTGACTCTTACATATTACCAAAACATAGGGTGGTTACACAAATGTATCAATGAGACATGGAATATGTTTAAAACAGTGGCCACAAGGACTACAAGGACTACAATTTTTTCAAAACAAATTAACCTATAGTTATAGGAGAGGTTATAATATAAAAAACATTTTAGAGAGAAAGAATTGTTTAGTCCAAGATGAATCAGTCTCTAAAAAAGTTGGTACTTTTAGATGTGGTAGATGTCCCCAGTGACCATTTATAGCTGGAGAAAAAGAAGTAACATTACCTAGTTTAAATATTACATTAAAGGCAAAAAAAAAATATATATATATATATATATATATATATATATATATATATATATATATATATATATAACAGCTGTTACACTAAGGGTTTGGTATATTTAGTTTATTGTAAATCATGTTGGGGTTTCTACATTGGCAAAATGGAACAACACTTAAGAAAAAGGATATACGAACATCTGAGAGATATAAACTGTAAAAATGAAAATAATGCATTATATAGACACTCCTTAACTTGTGAGAAGGCCAATTTTAAATTTTGGGTGGTTGAGGTTGTTGACCACTTTGATAGGGAGGGTGACTGGGAGATGAAACTGTCATATAGGGAGATGATATGGCAGCTTAAGCTTGATGCCTGTATTGGTAAGGGTTTAAATGACCACATATCCATATCACCAGCCCTGGAACTATTAGCCAATGACCCTAAGAAGCACATGTAACAACAACATGATCTCAAAAAAATATTTATTGATTATCTACTTTTTTAAAATACAATATTTTAATTAATTAAATTATATTTTTTAGGATCTACATGGTTTTAAATATTCATTCAACATATCATTTATAGATATACACTATTTATAGAACATACATTTTTATTATTTATAGATATATAATTTTATTGATGTGTATGTATACATCCGCATATATTTATACCAGGTATTATGAATATGAAATGTCCTTCAAGTTTCATTTTGTACTTATTACTTACAGTTTAATATTTTTATTATTTATCTGTGACGACTATAGTTGATGTCATTATTGGTTTTATAGGCTAGCCACTTTATTGTTAGATAACAGAATTAATTAATTAATTAACCATTTTTGATTGGGTTGAGTATGTATATAAGATAGGGTGGGTGTGTTGTTTAACTGATTCTGATGAGGTCTCCGGTTTTTGGAGATGAAAGCGCTAAATCTGTCTTTGTCGATGTAACAATAAAGAGGATCTGGTTGAATTTTGGAGTTTCTGGTTGTGGTGAATACAGCAATATTACAAGGAAGACAGCCTTTATTGACCCGCACTACCGAGTTTTTCAATTTATTGTTATATAACAATGCCTGCTAAACCTGTACTACATGGTATGTCTGGTGCATGTTAACAATACACAACTAATGTTATATACACTTCTCTCACTGTTCTGTTCACCCTGTAAATCAGACCATTTGAGCATGTCCCTGCACCGATGGTGTGGATGACAGGGATGTGGCACAGGCTTCATCATATGCATAGGGTGATAATGTTTGCCAGGGACATAGGCTGCACCAATGGATGACATCATGTGTGTGGGTTAGGGTCGGTGATATGATTGGACATGTCTGTTCAGTATGCATGTAGGTGTTGTGGTGCCCTACAGATGTGTTTGCTGTGTGCGTGTATGTGTGCACACAGTTCTAACTTTTGTGAGGCCTACACAGGGGTATTATTGACAGCTCCAGATTTTACAGACCAGGTTGTACAGCTCACTGTGTCCGGCCACGTGACCTGTGCCTGCCAGGGGTTGCACGAGCACTACCAGGTGGCGGTACAGATTGGCTACTGTATGACAACACATGTCCACTGGAACCGTGTCCCCACTGGGAACATCCAGGGCCACGTCCACGTGGTTTGCTGTGTCCAGGTGTGGACAGCACAGCACCAGCTGCACTGCTACTGCTACCGGCACTATGGGAGCGGGCATGTGAGGTGGCACACTCATGTTGACCTGCACTGGGTGGTGTAGCTGGCCTACGTCCACATGGCCTATGCCTCACTCCTACCAGATATTCCAGCACAGCCAGCTCATGCTCACGAATTGCCATGCCACGGTCAGGGATTCTGACCATGTCACCCAATCTCCTGTCCAGAACATCAACAATCTGCTGTTGAGCATTTGCCAGTGCCTGGATGTTGTTGTTTAGGGTATGGATAGCAGCCCTCTGCAGCCTCTGTCCTTTTCTGTTCTGCCGTTCAGCACGTGGCTGTGCCACCATTACAGTCTGGAACATGCGTATGGTGAAGCCAGCTGCTGCGCTCTGTCCTGCAGGTGTATGTCTGCCAGAGGTCCTTCTATGAGCAGCACTGGCCACATGCCTGTGTGGCACATCTGCAGTCATTACACTGACACCATGGTGTGGAGACACAGCTTCTGTAGCCACCACACATTCCTGTTCCACACTAACAGATGCTGACGGTCCTTCCTCTATGGCCACTGGTGATGCGGTATGTGTTGGCAGCAGAACTGTGTGCAGGGAAGAGGGGGACATAGCTGGGATGGCAACCATTGGCACAGATTCTGCCCCTGACAACCCTGCCTGTACCTCATGCATATGTTCATCACTGCTAGTATCTGTGGGGACACTAACATCAGATGGACCGCAGGAGGGTAATGCACCTACATCACCTGTGAATGCAAAGAAAGACTCTAAATTACAATAGACACACACACATAGACTTACACACAGACACACACACACACCATGCATGTGATTTGACAGACGGCATGCAGCATGCCTGTGATACAGCAGACGGCATGCAGCTCAGACATTAATAGTGTTAGTTAGCATACCTCCCTGGGGTGCACACTACAGCAAGCAGGTGTCATATCAGTAGCCATGCAGTTCACACAATCATGGTAGTATGCATGCATCCCCATGATACACCATGTGGACAAGAACAGGATAACAGTACACATGGCTGATGTGACCTTGACATGTAATCTGCTGATGTGTGCATTAACATGTCTGACACAATGGTGTCCTTACACATGTAGAGCATTATAATGGGCATCACATTGCAGTGTTGTCTGTATGCATGTTTAGCAAATGTGCATGAGCATGGAAGGGTAGTGCGAGCTGTCTACATTGCTATACAGTGTGAAGTACAGACACTGTGCCATTGCATGGCATCATGAGGTGTCTATATTGCTATACAGTGCATAATATGTACACATTGCATAGCCATAACTGCATGCATACCCATGACATAACTGTGGATTGTGACCACAATGCTGAGGTGTATACACAACAAACCATGCTGTGTCATGTGACAGGTCACTGGAGAACCTACAGAGGAACCTCTGCACAACTACTACAGAGTCTTAGCTACCTGGCAACCATGGCCAGACATAGCAGACTTGTCAATTAACCATATTCCACATGACATTGATGTACCACACACACGAGGTGCATAGCTAATGGTGATGTCCTACAGCAGCAAGGGAAATGTACAGTATCTGTGGCCTGATGTGGTGTCAATGTCTGTAGAAGCTGTAGAGGTGACTACTGTCATGCTATGACACAGTCTTGATGTTCAACACATCTTATATGGTAGACTTCAGTGACACCTCCACTAGCTGTACACAGGCTTTTAGGATGTCCAGTGTACCACATCAACTGTATAATCAGTCAATTAAGGCTATAATTGGATCATGTGTGGACAATGTGCAACAGGGTGTATACACATCACATCTACTGTGTGGCTACATGTCTCAGGCCATTCCCCCATGGCCATGTGTGCACATGTGTTGGCCAAATGTGTGTGATGGCAATCAATCTCACATGTCTGTGTTGCCCCATATGACATACACCCATAGATGTCAGATATGTCACCATCCACAGGGCTATGCAGACAACGGGTTGTATGTTTGGTATGTGGGGTATGGGTTATGGGATAGTGTGACAATATTGCAGCCAGAACACTATGTGTCTGGGACATGTCAGATGGCACATCACAATGTGTGCACCCATTGCAGGGCATATAACACAATGGTGACTCCTGTGGGCTGCCCATATCACAGCTCACTGTGTGGTACTGTTTGCGTACCACACGTGTTGTTCCAATATATAGTACATATGCCTACATTGTACAACACCTCCACCGTTGTATGCACAGCTGTCCACACATGTAGCAATGACAAATACTGTGGTTTCATGTCGGTGTATCATTTCATTTGTACATATTGCACATGGGTGGCCAGAGTGAATGATGGGTGATGCGACCTGTATATTGTGACTGGACCAAACATCAAGTGTACAGGTGTTAACTGGCCACATGGCGAATAGATCTATGCTTTAACATGCTTGATACTGATGACAGTCTTACCTGCAATGGACTGATGTCTGTGCGGCATGCCAAAGGTACCTGTATAGGGGGTGACACAGCAGTTTTAACATTATCCATGACTGTATGACAGCCACAGGGTGCTCTGTGCATGTTAACACATTCACCTGTACAATAGCATACAGTATGCACATGTGTGCATACACAGGGTAGCATACTGTAGTATGCAGCATGTGTGTAAACATACCTTGCATATGATGTTACATTACATTACATAATGTACAGTGACACATGCAACTAAATGGGATATAATAGCCATATGTGCAGTAGTGACTTACCAGACAAATCCAGGCTCATTGGTTGGGAGACACCCACCTCCACGATGGCAGCTAGTGTTTGTGGATGCTGTTCTGAGGGTGTCCCCAGACTGGCCAGTAGCTCCTCAGTGTGTGTGAGTGGGGGCTGGGTTGATGGCCCACCACCTGTTCCACCTTGTTCCCTGGTGATTGCAGTGGCACGCTGTTTTGCATGTCGTATCAAGTCCGTGCAGTGTCTGTGCACCTGCTGGTAGGTGCGGTTATGGCCACCCACATCATACACCCTCCTGCGAAGATCCTGCCACAGGTCGTCACGCTACTGGGTATGCTGTGGCACATGGCTGAACAACACCTCATAGTTCTCATGGAGGTACGGGATGAGGACATCATCCTCCTGGCGGCTGTACGCTGGCAGGCGTGTATGAGGCATTATCTGTAAGACATAATGATGGTGACAGGTCGCAGTATCAAAGATGTACAGAGATTCTGCTGCACATGCATTTCTAGTAAATCTAGTACATCTGCACAGTTATCTTTGCAAATCATCACAACATGACTGACATGTTTGTGTCACACACATGTAACACCCGTTATGCATTGGATATCATCACCATATATGTGTGTCACCTCATTACATTGTTCATACTCCATGTGAATGCTGTCTTGATGTGGTCATGTCTGTTTGCCTGCACTGGTGTTCTTACCTATCAGCACATGCCTGGATGTGTCCACGGTAATGCTGTTGACCTTGATGCTGTGTATATGTCACATATCAACACATACACTGCCTTAATGGACTTGAGCAGTGACAATGCACTCATATGCATGGAAACCTTTACATGCATGTGTTTTGCCATATACATCTACATGGCACTGTACAGCTGTTCAATATCCTGCCACTGATCATCTGTGTTGCACATGTGATAGACATGGGACAATGGCTAGTCGAACGTCATTCGCAGGGATGGTTATCAACTATAGCATGTACGGGCAAGGTTTCCTAGCTATATCCGACAGCCATTTTGCCACCGCGAGGTGCATCAGTGCCACATTACTGATCCAGACAGTTGATACTACATATATCATGCGGCCATCACACCATGTATGACAGAGATGACATGTGCAGCTTTGATGGACAGGGTTGCATGGGATGGCAGGAGTATGTCACATGTATGGCACAGGGATCTGTCCAGCATGTGGCGATCCTAGTAGTAGGATGGTGGCTGTCCATGACGTATGTCTTTCAGATCAGGATATGGACATGTAGCATGTCCAACATCATAGTGTAGCACATGTCTTTATGCAAGGTAGACAGCATGCTGCATAGTGAGGGTAAGGATTGTGAAGGCTGGTATCGCCCATCCACGCATGGCCAATACCCCTTAAAGGTGATATGTGATCCAATATTGGTCACCTGAGTGCTTTGTATGCCTGTCCAATGATCTCCATGCTCATGGATGGCACCCTGTGATGACATGGGTACCTTGTGTGACTACCTAAGGGGCCTGGAGATGTCACCAACTCAGGGAGGTGAACTGCACAGCACCATCCCTTACACAGTGTCCATAATGTTGACCGCAGCCTAGGTGGTAGTTAATGGGTACAGAGATATTCACCTAGCGGTGACAATGCTGATATCATCCATCAGAATGTGCACATATGTCACACACCTCACCCACAAAGCACATTCTGTATGTTGTTCACAACACTGAGACAGCTATTGCTCATAGGTCATGGCCATTCACATCCTTACATACACAGATGCCTCACATTTGTCTGTGTAGTATGGGCTACAATGACGGTGGAGTACAACACATTAACCCTGTTTTACTGTAGCTGGCATTGGTGTGATATGCACATGTCACTCTGGCACCTTTTGTAGTGTTGATTCTGTCAACAGGCCACTGGTAGAACACTCCTGTGACATACAAAGGTATATGTAGTCAAACATCCGTACTATCATGTACATTTGTACTGCTAACATCTACATTGATAATGGTTCATGGACTTGCAGACCATACTCAGCAGGGTTATAGTGCGGTGCCACCAATTATGACTGTCGTCACCACTTGTGGGTTGATATTATCCAACACCCTATCTGTATTGTATTTCCATGCCCAGCACTTGTTCAGAACTTGTGAGCACTTCATGAGCTACTGATTAATATATCACTCATTCCACACCATTTCTCACAAGTGCACTGTCTGTCCTTACATTTCCAGCTTGCTTACAGTACAACAGCTATTGTACACACATAACTCACATATCTTGTGAGACATGGTTGTATATACAGGCATGTCCAACTGTCACGTACCAGTGCTATTGCCTGCCTATATGACGAATATGTTGTACATGTGGCAATAGAGCAATTGTGTAATGTACACAGTCAATGCTCACCTCCCAACATACGACACTACAGCCTGTGGGAGATGCACATATGCAGCCCTGCTGGGGGTAATGCTGTCACCAACCCTGACTGCACCTGACAATCATGTGGGGATGTGTAACATTTGCGACACACCCCACTCATCACATAGTCTCACAAGATCTCCACCACCACAGGCCACACATACGAGTACAACTTGTGCAGTACCTCTCCATACTCTGAGTAGGCACCAAAGGCAGCCCCCATCACCAAACACAACAACAATAACTTATAGCCCACAGACTCATGTGTGCCCATCACATCCAGCCAATAGGGTGTTATAACATACACAACACACCTGTCACAGGTGACTCTGTAGGCGGTCACACTGATGTTCCACTCAGCAGGCTACACAAGGCGATAGTCACTTACATCTTGCTGTCGGGTAACTGGTTCTGCAATATAACCTATGCACCCATGCCACACCTCACAAGGTACAATTTGACTGTCATTCTCCATGTTAGTGTGACTGCCCTGAGATGCAACTTCACAGACTACATGTGCAGGGACATGCAGTAGCTCACCGGTCTTGTAGCCCTGAAGGTATGGGCCAAGCCTTGAGGAGCATTATGCATTCATCTGGACCTGATACCACTGTACAATGATTGATTGTGTCACTTCAACAGTTGCCTATGCTTCTGCTGTCATTCCACAGGCATCTGGTATCTGTCCACTTTGACTGACATGGTCAACAAAACACGATGCTTTGGCACAGATGACATGCACCTGTCAGCCCTGGGAGTACAGATAACATGTAAGGCTCTTGCTGCTTCTATACTGCCTGTCTTGCACAGTTTCCAATAACATTCACCACCAGAATGGGAACAGACAAGCAAAACATGGGGTCGTGACGCAATGCTTGACATCTTCATCTCTGACGCACGCAAGCAAGGAACTCCTTATAATGGACCACTTCAATATCTCTGCAGTGACTGGGACCTGCTTCTAGGCTCTGCAGAGCACACCTCCAATGACAGGTTATACACAAACCATACCTTTCAGTCATGTAACCTGGACCGGCACACCCACGGCTGAGGTGTTCCCATATTCCACTATATTGTACACACATCCTGGCTAGTTACTTAGCACAATGCATCAGAGGTGCTCCACGTGCAACTAACTGTGGCCAGAACTGCTATACACATTGTAAGAAGCTACGGATTCAACAACATACCCCACGGTTACCAGACGTCATTTCTTGGTGTACTGGATAGTAGGGCTCAGACTGATGTGAGACTGACACTACTCCACACTTAACTGGGATAGCCACTCATGTACCGACACATTAGGCCAATGCTGTCCGGAATTCATAACCTCCACTCGGCTGCATCAACCCATACACACCACCTCCAAGACCAACAATATCCTTGACATGGACACTACCAACATGTGACTGGTGTTCCACACCTGGGGTTATCCCCTCATTGGTGGATTCTGAACATATGCTAATCACCCTTGTTATCCACATCCTGGCACCACACCCTTCACGGCATACACAGTGCAAGAGTACTACAACGCCTACTACAGACGTCTTATGACAGCAGTAGTTAACGTCATGACACCCGTGCAGATGGACAATGCACATACAAATGTTGAAACATACCCCAGTGCACTTCATTAGCACTTACACAGCTGCATGGATCATACTATTCCACAAAGAGCCATGATGGTACCCACCAGATAACGGATGCCACTATGGGCGTCCAGTTCCATGGACATAATTTACAACAACAGGTGGAGGCTGTTGCAAAGTGGAGTACAATCCCATGGGTGGGGTAGCTCACTGGTCAGCCTCAGTAGGGCTACAGGATCCCTCATCACATACTGTGAAACTAGCTACGTAAACATTACTGCGACACATTCCAGGGTGTACCACAAGTCATTATGGAGGTATGTCAGTAGTCAATGACAATACCCACATCTGCTCTGACATACAACAGTTACTCAGGAACATTACAGAACCAGGTGATGTTGGCAACATGCTGGTGGATGGGTTCAATGTTAACATTACACCCTGTCACTCCCTACAGGGCCACAATCCATGCAGGAACATTGTGGTGTCCCTGTGGTCACACCTACACAGTACTAACCTGCACTCTATATGGCCTGGAACACTGGCCCCATGTGACCGTCCAACATCCCAGGCTGTGATTTACACAAAACTCTGAACAACATGTCTCCCCACTTGGCCACCATATTCAGCAATATGCTTGTATCAGACATTGTGGCACCTGAATGGCACACAGCAACAGTTATCACACTCCACACAGGTGGCGCCACAATGCACGAGGGGGACTATTGCCCTACACACCTGACTGGACTGTTCTGCAAGGCTATGGGGCACATCATCATGGAAGTCATTCACAGAGACATTGGTGGGCTCCAGTCCTTTGATGCCACCCAGGTTGGACTTGTTAGGGCCACAGCATGGCTCCTACACCTGGTGGACTCCTTTCATACAGTTACCAGGGTAGTTGATGATGGTAAGGGGGTCCACACAGCCTACATTTTCCTCTCATTGCCTTGCAGCACCGTTCTCCATTTTGGTATTGACAACATATACATTCACCTGCACATCGACCCCTATGTCTCAGGATGTTATGCAAAGTGGCTCACGGACAGGACACACACAATGAGGGTAGCATATCATAGTACCTACTGTATTTCAGTTACACTTGGCATACCACAGTCCTCAGTCATAGGGCCACTCATGTTTGGTATATGCTTCCCTGAGGCACAGGCTAACACAGAGGGACTTTCCCTGCCTAGCTTTATGGACAACTGCATACAAAGTACCATGATTGATCAACCAGCTGATACTGACCCCCTCCATACGTGTGTCACTGTGACGGATACCTGATATCAATATCATGGCCTCAAGCTGCATGACACAAGGTGCATGAACATCCCCTTTGCATTACACCATTCACCCACTGACTATCACATAGGTGGTAGTTCCCTAAATACATGTCACATTGTACATGCTCGTAGTACACACGTATGTCACACCCACTCCTTTGATAATCATATTGCTACTGTAGCATGGATATCCTTCTATGTGGCCACACTTATCTGTACTGGATTTGTAGCTGAAACATAGGCACTCATTGTACCTCTGAACTCCAGACATATACACACATTCAAGGGTACAACACCTAATTTCGGGTGTACCTTACACAACAGCTACGGCTTTACATACCACTACATTAACATGCCATGACATTTATTGAGCTCCGACGGTTGAAGTATGCAGCAGAACTATGGACACCACGTCTGTACACATTTGCATACTACATACTCAGGGGTGACCTCTGCTGAACAGACAGGGCCCATGTCAACAACAATATTCATGGATATACTCCACATAAGTGACATAAGCGAAAGCTACTGTGAGCAACATGCTCATGGATATGTGCACACATGCAATGATGAGTGGGATGTGCTTGAGGATTACATTCCCAAACCAGACACTCACCATGCTTTGGAACATGATTCCTATGTACATCACACAGGGACACTCAGTAGCACTGTTCATGTGATACCTCACTTGGTGGATGGGAGACACATGTACGCCAGGGATCACTGCAGTGGCTGTACTATGCAGAGGTGCAGGTAACACATGGCTCTGCTGTTCACAGACAGGACACTACCCTAAAGAGGTGCCGCTGGTGTTAACACTGTAGTTGTGCTTACACATAGACTTGCCAGACTGCATAGTACCCCACTATGAACCTGTGAAGCTATTACATGTCCTTTGTGCATGGTTAATTGAGTAGCCCTTCCATTTAGATTAGCTATCATGCTATTACAGTGTCCCGTGACTACAAGCTATGTATCCTGTTATTGTATATTGTACATGCCAATATATGATACCTTTGGTATGCATGATATGCCTGTTATGCTGTGTAGAATACCCTGACATATCTACCTACAATACTGTACATTACACATATTTTACATAGTAGCCCATAATGCAAAGTATACTTGCACAGCGGGACCACCTTCGACGTGTCATTATATGCCCATACACATGCCTACTGTGACGGTATATCGACATATACTATCCCCTGCTATGGCACGTACTTGTTGGACATACCCTATCACTGACGGCGGGTGGTATGGAATTGTTCTGTTTAAAGCCCTCATGTAGCATCCCTTGTGGTGTCTGTGATGTTTACCTTGTGGCCCACTGCAGGACACACAATTTCTACAAGCATTACTATGCTCAGCAAGACATCACTACATAATACCTTTTCCCACTTTATGCATTGCGGACACTTTTAATTAATACAAAACAGGCTATACATACACTGACATAATTAATACAAAACAGGCTATACATACACTTACATACCGAGTGTTCTACAAACCTTGTTATTGTTCCGGACTTTCGTAACTATCTCTCTTACACTGTTTAAACAGTTCTATGGTACGAGCATATGGTTTGAATGTCTGACGAGTCATCCTTATATACGTCAATACCTGTAACATGTGGTTTCCTGCTGCCAATTGGTGTTCCTGAGTGACTTATTACTTGCACATCAGCTGTGCAGCTACTCCATTTGCCAATTACGCGGCAACAGTGGGGTATAATTGAATTCTCCACTTGGGTGTTGCCCATTTGCCCTACCTTCGGGGAGACGGCCTGTATTGTGTTTTGTTGTGTGTAATTTGCAACTGCTATGTGTAGAGATACATATAGTTTGGATTCATGTCCCCCATGGATTGTGTGTGATGGCTAGAGTATGTGGTTCTACATGTGAGTGTACCTGTCATCCAAACTGTCTGATAAGGGACTATTGCAAACAAAACCTGTAACATCGCCGTTTGTTCCATTATACAACGGCTACGATTTCACATGGCGCCTTTAAATGTGTCTCTCTCACAAGGTATGTTAACCCTTCTGCAGATGTAATTGACTGACTGGATGTTTGTGCTGTAATTACAGTCTGTATTGCTATAGTTTTGTGTATGGGAGATGTAGGTGGGTGTACGTAGCATATACAGGTTTGTGGGGCTTGCATTTCTACATATTCCATATATGTGTGTGGGCTCCTTCCCTAATTAAAGAGCTATCAGTTAGTAGACTTTTGTTATGGGATTATACATTGGGCCGTTGTTAATTGGTTTCTATATAGTATGCAGTTGGGGTTCATACTTCCATACTTCCGGAATTACAGTGATATGTAAAGGGATGTTACTAACTGATAGCTGTCCCGTGTATTTCTGTCCCAGATATTTGCAGTCATTGCAGTTGTGTTGGTAACTGAACCTCTTTGGCATGGGTTGCCACCTTTTAAAATGGCCATTGTGGGACACTTGCGAGACACATATCGGTGTTTACAGGCCAACACATACCCACGGTCAGTACACAGGATAGCACATACTTTTATCCTCAATACATACTTATTGTTGTAGGACTTTGGCTACTTATCCTATTGCATGTATCATTTACGTTTCTTACATACAGGCATAACTATTTAGTGCAACTATCATATAATATATGGGACATAATAATGTCCTACAGTCTTGGACAGTTGCCCTTTGTAATGTTTTATGTCAGGACACAACTGCCCAGGGAGGGGCTGTCCCCCCTAATGTGGGGCAGGTGGCAACCGTAGGCCTACAGCTAGTTATAACCACACCTACTGTAATGATCTACCTCCGAGTTGGCACTAACAGACACACGATGCAGACACACACACACATTACAGTCACATGGAAATGCACACGGCACCCTCAACACACACACATACACAGACTACGGCAATCACAAACACAGTTGAACACAGTACCTACGTGGACCGCAACACCGACAGCGGTAACTAAATGTCCCTTCATATCGTGATAATATTACTCGCAGTTCTAGTGTTCCGGTACTGTATTCTTTTGGTCTTTCAGCCTTGTGGTTACGTGTGTCGGTATGTGACACATTCCATAGTTGGCGGTGTCCTATTTATTTGTACCTCCAAGGTTTTATGAATGTCGTTGACCTATCTATATATTTGCAGATATCGGTGAATCCATATATATCAACATATATCTCTCTATTACCCTTTCTATCTGTATTATATATATATATATATATATATATATATATATATATATATATATATATATATAGATATATCTTTGACAAGGAAAGTGACAGGCAAACTACACCTTTAATTGTGTACTTGTCGGTGTATACTGTTTCTTGGACTCCGCACGTTTGTGTCTGAACCTGTCACATTACACACCTGCCGTAGGTACTTCTTGGCTACCATAGTGTTAGGTGATTGTATACATGATTGCGTGTTCTGCTCTTGGCAGTGGTCGTTTTACCCTTCATAGCAGGCGCTATTAGTACAGGGGTGAATAATGTTGGTTTCACCTGTTCTAGACATCACTGACAGTGATCTGCGCAATATTCAGAGAAGCTTAGCCCTGTTTCATGCATATCTGTATACTCATATTTAAACGACGCTTACCAGCACTGGGCAACGCATATTCCTGCTAATGTGTGCTAAACATGATCTGATGCCCTGCATCTGACATGCATTATTCGTGCCTTCGGGATTACATTACATCCCTTGCAGGACATGGGACTGGAAACATGCACGACAATCACTGCATTTACCACTTGGCCATCTGGGATTTGTACACGTGTTATGGCGTTTTGTATGTGGAGTATACTACGTCTGTTACTCCATACTGCACTCACATGGGTAACTCAGTTAGTTTACATATGGATGAGTCCAATTACTGGTATGTCCATGTGATGTTTACTGGATGTGCTCCAGCATTGGGTATGTATATCACAGTGAGCCACACACGATAATGTGCTACACCTTCAAATGACTGTAGGTGGAGCATGCTGGGGTGACGAATACCTGTCATGGGTACTCCCCATGCCTTGACACAACATCCATGATTACATTATGTGGAGCCCCTCATTAATGCAGCAGGGAATCCCTGCAGAGTGTGTGCAGAACAGTGCTTACACACATGTGATCCCGCGATTGCCTCTGCTCCACTTAGCGACAGTTGGTTACTTGATGTTGTGGCAACAGCAGACACTGTTTGCCTCCTTTGGTGTATGGCCTTTGACAATTGGGCATGTACCTACCGATGTACCTAGGAACCTATACACACAGCACCAACATATGCTGATAGGTGCATGTACTGTTCAGGTGTTGACATTCCTTGTTCCAATAGCTGTTGTGTGTACAATTTTTGAGGGCTGCCTATGTAGGATTCACACAGTAGGCCACTTATACATTAAAATTTACAGGTGGACACGTGTGTGTGCCATCCATTTTACTGTGTGTGCGGTGGAGAGGTGTGTCAGTCCATAGGGGCCTACACTGTCAGAGTATGTGCTATACGTTCCCTCTTTGCCAAGGCATAGGCATATTGGGCATGCCTCCATCTGCCTACTGGGGCAGGCACAGGGTGTTCGTGGTCTGAATCCCTCTGTGCCTGTGATGGCCTTGGCAATTGTGGTGGGCTATGAGGGCCTTCACCATTTTGTCCCTGCTGCAGCTGTTTCCACAGGATCATATTATGTAGCATGGCACATACTATGAAGATGTGGGCACACGTGCCTGGAGAGTACTGCAAGGCTCCACCAGATGTGTCCAAGCAACAGAACCGTGATTTAAGCATCCCGAACACATGCTCTATGATGATTCTGGTTTGTGCGTGTGCCTCATTATGGTGTTCTTGCATGGGTATGTGTGCATTTCTGATGGGAGTCATCATCCATGGCTCCAGTGCATAGCCAGCATCCCCCACAAGGTGGCCATGTGGGATGTCCCCCCTGACAAATACTTGATACAGCTGTGAGGCATGCCAGATATGGGAGTCATGGTAGCTTCCAGGGCTGCCAGCACACACAGCCATGATAATGCCCTGGGCATTGCACACGACCTGGCAGTTGATGGAGTGGAATCCCTTGCAGTTTATGTAGTGCCTACCATGCTCACCGGGTGGTGACTTGATATGTATGTGCGTGCAGTCTATCGCACTCAGTACCTCTGGGTAGTGTGCCACATGGTGGAAGTGATGCATATTGCTGGCCAACTTCTCCTGAGTTCGGGGCAAGTATATATGCTCATTGGCATGTGGTAACATGGCATCCAGGAACTGGTGTAGTACCCTGGATGCTGATGCCTGTGAAATCCCCATTATATCTCCAGTTGGCCTTTGAAAGGTACCTGTGGCTAGTATTCACAAGCTTACACATACCTTCGTGTCCACTGGGATGGGTTCCCCTCTGTTGTTTCTGGTTCTCAGGCGTGGCCGGCACAGCTCAACTATTTGCTGTAAGATGTCCCTGTCCACCCTGTAATGCTCTACTATCTCCAGATCATGTAGCCCCTGGTAGGTTACCCTTGGTCTGAACACTCTTCTCCTCCTCCGGGCCTGCGGTGGTTGTCAGCATCACCCTTCACAAAACCGTCAGTCTCTAACACATGGTGATGAATCACAGCTACGGCAGCTCCCAACATGTACATTTTAAAAGTTCCCCATGTGTTTACACCTATGGTGCAGTGTTTGGGAATACACAGGTGTGTGTAGGGTGCTTTCACACTTTATACTATTGTGCTGTGAACACCGATGATGTCATAGGGTGTGTATGTACGATCGTAGCTACAGGGTATCTTATGTGTTTTACTACAGGAACTACTATTGTGATCCCTTTGGTGTTGAATTACATTTGGCTGCCGTGGATTACCTCTTGCCCTTCCCTTTACATTTCTTCACATTTCACATACCATTTTCTGGCATGCATCCAGCAGCCTGCTTTCATTTGTACTTTCCTAGACCTGGCTTATCTTGCATAATGTGTTCTATTGCTGGTCTACTGTAGGTTTGCTTTGCTCTGCTATGACAGTTCTCCTTTCTTTGCAATCTGATGCCTCCCCTATCCTGTTTTGCAGGTTTCTGTGAGCAGACTTGTCAGCTGCCGTCGATTGCCCGCTGTGAGTTAATAGGTGTTAATTGCTCAGTTGTACTCCAATTACCCTACTGCAGCATTTCCTTCTTTTCTTCCCCTGACCTTCCTGTTTGTGCTATGGTTCGTGGTGCGCGCATCTGCTTACTGGGTTTCGGGCACGTTTTCATCCCCGCACACATGCGCTTTCGGGCACCGTGTGTGCTCTCAGCTAAACGATTCTATACCTACCTCCCCACCCCTGCCCTGCAGCTTTGCTTAGCAATGGCCAGGCCAGATTTGCATTGCTCCAATGTGCTTACAGCTACAGTGGCACACCCCACTGCTGATGTCATGTATACCTCTGAGCCACTCCTTGGTGTTATAGTGCTGCACCGTATGGTACATCCTTAATCTGGCGGGACGTTTGGGAATCAGTATTGCCTGCTTCATTTGCATGGCATAGCCTACTAATTCATAGTTACCGTGCCGAACACTGTCACAGACCCTTAGCAACCCTTGCAGCTTGGTTGTGGTGTACCATGCATACCATTGCGTATTATGGTGAAATCCTGATTTGTATTACATTGCAATTTTATGACATTTGTATATATTTTCTTTGTGTTCCAGTTTGCACACACATGCCCTGCTGTTGTACTTTGCGTTACTGTGGACATGACATTAAATGTTGTTTTTTAGGTGTTGTGCATCTTTTCTTATGCCATTAGCTGTGTATTTGGCCATTGGCATATGTTAACTTTGTAATACATGAGTCTGGGCCACTTACATAGCTCCGATGTTCTGTTTGGGAAAATGTAAACCGTGTTTTTTGGTTTACATTTCCGTGGGCTTTCGCTACACCTACACCACTTCATGAATCGCTATATACCTTCATTTGCATGGTGCGGCACTGTGCATGGGGTGATTAGCATACCTAAGCCGAGGGCTGCGCAGTTCTATTGTACGCCAGTAGTGCACATGGAATTGGATCATACCTGAATCGCTCAATGGCCATATTTGGCGTTATACCATCTACGCTACGCCTGCGCCTGGAGTAAGCTTCATGAATCCCAGGGACTGTTACACTCTTTGTCCAACCTTGTGACTGGTGAGTCTGTATACCTAACTATAGAATCATCTATCACTAGAATATTTTTCTTACTACTGTAGTTAGGAATGACATATTTGATATGGTTTGGCTCAAGGTGACTGCTGAAGGATTGCTCAAGGGAGATGAAGTTTGATTTTCTCTGACACCTAATGTTCTTAGTTCTCGAAAGTTTTGTTAGGGATTTTTTTTACAGTTTCAGCATTAAACAATTTAGCATGATTTGAATTTGACTGTGTTGATGGAGTGTGCTAGTCACAGAGCATGCTCACTTGTGAGAAGGAAGCCCTCAGATTAGTTAAGTATTTGTATCTCTCACAGACAGAATTGTTTATGCTGAGCAACAGTTTACTATCTATAAGCATTAGACTCTTGGTACACTGTATTAGGAAACCTAATGCTATGAGGCTGGGAATGGGGTAATATAGGCAGGAAAACTATCCATTCTGTCCAGTGATTAGTGAGTTAAGGGGCAGTGAGTACATTTTACAGTGGGCTACTTTTATAGCAGGATACTTTATGAGAAGTGTTGTTTTTATAGGTGGGATGCACAGACTAATTACAGCAGAATGCACATAAAAAGCAGTAGAGCTGCATGTTAAAAGGTTATATTTATAGTAAAATGCATAGGCTACACTATAACAGAAGACAAGGAGAATATTTTTAATAGAGAAGGCTTGACTAGCATAGCTCCATGCAGCCTATTGTTGTCTTTCGGCTTTTCCCGGTTAGAGGTCGCCAGAGCGGAACTCTGGTCCGCTAATGATTGGCAGCAGATTTTAATAGTGCCAACTTGCCAGCTCGATGCCCAACCTTCAACGAAGGCACGCCCATTCACGCATGTCTTTCGGAATGCAACTCGACCTGCGGGGAGGACATGCAGACTCCACACAGAAGGCACTCCCCACATACTAGCTGAGAAGCTCCATGCAGCCTAAGGGTGCCTATTTGCTAAAACAACTTTGAAATGTGAGAACTGGTGGAAATCACTGTACAGATGTATGCCTGTTCAGAGTACATTGCAGCACTCAGCAAAGTTCCACACTAAAGTGCCTTATTTATAGCACACAAAAGACACAGGCTAAAAAGCTCAATAGAGCACTTTAAGAAATAGCAACATAATTTTCTTCTCCCTAATAGAAGTCACTAGCCTAGAATTACTCTGGCCTTCTCTTCTATCACTAGAGGAAAAATATTAAAATTAATTTCCTTCAGGATCACCAAAATAGTTAAGATCAGTAAAGCAATAGTTATATACTTGATATTAAGTAGAAAACAGTAAACAAAAATAAATAAATAAGAAAGTAAGTAAGTAAATAGATGAAAGTAACTTAACCCAGTTAGTCTTGACTGCAGTACAGTCAGTCCAGTATAAACTGGTCACAACAGGAGTTCTTGGCTCCGTTTGTAGATTCTTGTAGAAAATCAGAGGCTACCAGAGATAAAATGTCTTATATATAACAGACAAAAAATAATAAAAGAAGCTCGATAGAGCATGCTAGGAAATAGCAACATACTTTTCTTCTCCAGAATAGGAATCACTTGCCTAGAAACCATTCTGGCCTTCTCTTCTGTTACCAGCGAGGAAAAAAACAGTAACATTAATTTCCAGTGAGGTCTTTAAAACTGTTAAAATCAGTTCAGCAATAGCTACACATTCAGCATGAAACAGGAAACAGATAAATAATAGATGAAAGTAAGAGCCTAGTTGTTCTTAGCTGCAGTACCAATTCAATACTTTATAAACTGGTCACAGTAGGAGAGCTTAGCTCAGTTTATAACAAATCAGAGGCTACCAGAAATAAAAAGCCTTATTTATAACAAACAAAATACACAGGAAGAAATCTCAATAGAGCACACTAGTCAAGAGCAACATACATTTCTTATCATAAATAGCAATTACTACTACAGAAATCATTCTGGCCTTATTTTCTGCCACCAGAGGGAAAAGAAACAATAACATTTATTTGCAGCAAGGTTAGGTTACTAAAACAATAAAATCATGAGGGTTATTCATAAAGGTTATCATGAGGTATATTTGATGTGTAGATCTTGAGGGTTTTGTTTGTTTGTGTCTTTCGGCTTTTCCTGGTTAGTGGTTGCCAATGCAGTCCTAATACAGCACTTTACCATGAAGACAGTCAGCACAACATACAGATGTCTCTGAGGTTGTGTATGCTAATGAGCCAGTTTGGGGGAGACGCATATGCTAATTAGCCATCTGCAGGGCATCCATGTGCTGTGCAATGGCTGTGTAAATCAGCATGACATCTCCTATCACATCCCAGTAGAAATCACTGGAGAGGTAAGTGCTGGGATGTTTGATGTTAAGGTAGGGTTAAGAGGTGTGTGTCTGAGTATATATGAGGGGAGTGAGAGTGTGTACCTTCCAGGGAGTTAGTGATCAGGGATTAGTGAGGGGGCACGTAGGTCTGTGCATGTGTGTTTGAATGGATGAATTGATGGCAGTGTGAACATGATCAGGTAAGTAGGGGGCTGTGAGTATGTGTGTGTGTGTGTGTGTGTGTGTGTGTGTGTGTGTGTGTGTGTGTGTGTGTGTGTGTGTGTGTGTGTGTGTGTGTGTGTGTGTGTGTGTGTGTGTGTGTGCATGTGTGCGTGTGTGTGCGTGTGTGTGTGTGTGTGTGTGTGTGTGTGTGTGTGTGTGTGTGTGTGTGTGTGTGTGTGTGTGTGTGTGTGTGGGTATGAGTGTGGGAGTCGATGTGATCATACCGTCTATATCATATCATCGACAGCTTAGGTTGTCGAATCCTAAAACATCGACACCTAAGCGTTGAAAGCTGACAATAGCGAACGGCCACATAATCAAATTCTTTCCTCAGGAAAGAATTCATGTGGCCTTCCATAAACAAAATAAACACACACCCAAACATAGTGGGGGGCTTTGCCCCCACCCCCCTAACTAAATATACCAACTCCGAGATCGCTCTACACTGGAGAAAGGGCAAATCCCCGATAACGGCCATGTGAATTCTTTCCCGAGGAAAGAATTTGATTATGTGGCCATTCACTATTGTCAGCGTTCGACGCTTAGGTGTCGATGTTTAAGGATTCAACAACTTACGCTGTCAATAATACAATATAGATCCGTGAGCACATATGTGTGTGTGTGTGTGTGTGTGTGTGTGTGTGTGTGTGTGTGTGTGTGTGTGTGTGTGTGTGTGTGTGTGTGTCTGTGTATGTGTTTGATGAATATACATGTGTGAATATGGGTTGGGTTGGCTGTAATACCTCCACACACCCCCTAGACTAACGAGCATAAGTCTACAACTTTGGGTGGGGGATCACTAGCCTGCTATGTTAGTTTTCTTTTGTCTTTGTACACCTTGGAGAAGGTGTTTGATTTTTGTTCTGGTGGTGATGACAATGCTAACATTAAAGATTTTTGTCACAACTGGAATGTAAAAAATTGGAAATTAAATGAATATAGGCAGGTGTATGTGTACTTTTAATGACTATGACATAAGATGTCCACATTAAGATCTTACACAGTGCTGTTCATGGAAACTTGACATGCTACATATCTGTTTTACTAACAGGGCCCATAGCATTTCAGTTGTCAACAACTTATGTACTTAGTAACAAATATGTCATTATCAAATTTAATGGAGTTGGCTACAGTTAAAACTCGTGTCAGAACTGTTTGTTCAAATTCAGTTTAGCTGCACATTGCCATTACAAGTATTTCTGTCCCTGGAACCATATATCTAAGGTGTGCTGACCTGATAAATTTGTCTTATAACTTGTAAGACATCCAGCATGAAGTTTCACACTCTTGATATATTAGTCTTTTTTATGTTGGGAAGTGCAAACCCTGCCTATTGATATCCCTTCTCCAAGGGCGCCCGCAGGCAGGTGCAAGGGGGTGCACTTGCACCCCCCTGGAATCGGCTAGTTGGGATTAGTTTCATTTTCAAAAAAAAAAAGTTTTTTTTTATAAAGGGCAGGCGTTCCTCCTTAAGAGCGCCCGGCGTTCCTCCTTAAGAGCGCCCTTTGCATCCTGTCCCATCGCACAGACGCAACAGGTGTTTGCAACCTGTTTCTATATCGGGAATTTGAATTCCAGACTCCAGCGTGGACTATGGGCGGAAACGTATGCTGACATCATCGCATGGCGCGAGCGGGAACTGAAACGGATGGTTTTAGAAGCAGTTTCTGCTGATGGTCTGACGGGTTTTTCTTTTGCGAGGACTGACTGAAGATGGAGTGGAGTGGAAACAGGTGTGCTGTGGAATCTGGACGCTTTTCAGAGTGAGTAAGCTGGCGTGTGTGTGTGTGTGTGTGTGTGTACATACATACTAGAAAGAGTGAGATTTATATTTGTATTTGTTTACTACCTTAGTTACCTAAAAAGAGGGGGTGCCAATGTGCCATACAGGTTCTTAGACAGCAATTGTAAGTTATGCGTTGGTAGACATTTGAAAAGATACATACAGGTAAGAATATACTGACAATATTATTGTGGGTTTTCACAAAGAAGGGGGTTTGCATGCACTGTATGTTTTTTTGTTGTCATGTCTTTTATTATACTCCAGATTTAGAGGAGTTGAAGGGACTGTTTAATCATTTTATATTGCAATTTTGTGTAGCAGGTCTAATGAGATCTTGACAATAGTTATATAAATCTTTTGTATGGGTCTTTTGGGGAGTCTGGTCATTTAGTGCTAGTTCTTTTGTCTGTATAGTTGAGTTTTATTCAAATCTTTTGTATGGGTCTTTTGGGGAGTCTGGTCATTTAGTGCTAGTTCTTTTGTCTGTATAGTTGAGTTTTATTCTGCCACTCACCATGTTTGGTCATCTTTTGGGTTTTTCACAGCCCTTACTTTTGCAAACTTTCAAACTGCAGACCTATTTTTATTACCTTACAACAGAGCCAATGTTGTTCAGAAATGTATTTTGTCCTTTGTTTTTATGTCTATTTGAAGGATTTGGTTAGTCAACAATCTTAACAGTTCAGTTGAATATTTTGACTGATAGATCTACAGAAGGAAGACACTTTAGGAAGTACCATTTAATAGACTAGAGCTTACACTCAATAACTTCTATGAGCTGGTGTCTAAAAGTGTTTTTTTTTTTTAATTCTTGTAAGCAGTGAATTAGAGTAGTGTGAGCTTGTGTGTGTGCACATGTACATACTCTTGTGGGTTCATGCCCATTTGAGAGCGAGCATGCTTCTAAATCATATATGGTGGTAAATAATTATTTTTCTAGTTAAGGTCTGTGTCTGTGAGAGGAGAATGGATAGGGCATTTAATTAATTTCTGTCATGTACCAGTGCCTGTTAAACTTCCAGACTCAGCCTGGGTCTGAATGACTTGAAAGTAACCAAATGCTTGGTCAAAACATTTAACTCTATTGGTTCCCAAGGAGTACTAAAATTATTGAGTCTGACAATATCACAATCAGCATGTTCTTCAAACTACAGAATGGTAGACATGAGTAAATGGCATCCTGTGTGGGCTCATGTGTGATGTTTCAAAAGATATAAGGTACACAGATATACGTTCTTAACGTCTATGCACTGGGATCAAAATATACTTTTGGCATAAATGGGAGTTCCCTGTCATTTATATGCAGAGTATAAAAATAAATCAGATAAATGAGCTGGTGAATCTTATGCTGGTTTTACTTTTTATTCTTCCTTGCACCTTTCAAGTCCATAGAGTATTACTTGAATCATGTTTCTATTAGTGCTAGAGTCTGAGGATTTAAAATGAGATTTCCTTCCCTTGAGTAGTTATTCCACTACATAGCCTTCTGGTATTTAGGTAAACTAAACAAAGCTGCGTTTTAAGTGTTTGAGTGCTTTTCAAAGTTGTATTTTTATAGCTGCTGTTGGATTTAAAATAATAAGATAAGACCCTGCATGTGTTTCAGTGCCACCAGTGTTCTATAGTGGAATGAGTAACAAATACACAAGTCATTCTTTTCTGTGATGCTCTTTTTTGAGGCTTACTGAGATGTTGAAAGAATGTGAGGTTGTGTAAAAATACAATAACTTAAATGCAGTCTCATGAAAAGACTTGAGGTTAATCATGTCTTTTCAACCTCCTACAAAACTCACTATTCATTCTATGTTTGGTACATGAAAGAAAAATGCTGCCAAGTGGAATGAATGGTATCATTTCTATTATTATTCTGCATTCATCAGGCCCATAATTGAGTACAATGCCCCTTTTGGGATGTACCTTACCAGACACCTGCAGCAACTGGAAAGACCCCAAAAGTACCTCATAAGAGGATCAAAGGGCTCAAACAGATGCCATATGCTGCCCGGTTAAAGAAGCTGGATACCT
The DNA here is from genome assembly GCF_019279795.1 of Protopterus annectens. Classification (NCBI taxonomy): domain Eukaryota; kingdom Metazoa; phylum Chordata; order Ceratodontiformes; family Protopteridae; genus Protopterus; species Protopterus annectens. Next base: position 793,209,787 of record NC_056727.1, read on the forward strand.
ACTGCTGTTTGCTCCACAAACTGTTTTTCTTTTAACTTTTTTTCCCCTTTAAACAAGTGCTTTTTCTTTTAACATGCACACCACTTATGAAAACACAGCACACCAATGCAAGGTGTATTGGGACAGTTGCAGCTGCTCATTTCATTTTTTTGGGGCAGGTATTTTTCCTTACCTTTTTCAGTAGGCTTACCTGGTTTACAAATAAAAAAGAATGTTTAAAATTTGTTCCTTTTTTGGGACTCTGTCCATTATTTTTGGCTTTGCCCAAATTTCTTGAATAAAAAAGGTGAAACATTTTTGACTGCTCCTTTTAAAGCAGGCTATAATTACTTATAGTACCCCCAAGATTCAAGGTTGTAGACCCCACCTTTTTCCAGACTGGCAAAATTTTCATTGCATGCATAATGCAGGTAGGAGCTGAGAATATTTTTGATTAGTAAGAGCTTATTTTATGTCAGTGTGCAGGGGATTGACTGCTGCTTTGCTGTATATGATACAGAGTTCTTGCCATTTTAAGTACTGATTTTTTTCACAGTAAGCTGTACGCTGTTAGACAGACATACCCACACCTGCAGAGTATCTCACAAAGGTTACTGTAGCCAACATGCCTATGGCTTACACTACTGTGATTCTGTATTTATGTATTGTGTGTGGAAGTAGACTGTTATCATGAAAATGTTCTGACTAGGGCAGTTTTGTCATTACTGGTGCATGCATTTTGCTTCATTGCCTACTGGAAAAATGTTCAAACAATAAATTTAAAATGCAGTTGTGTGTGGACGTAGACTGTTATCATGGAAATGTTCTGAATAGGGCAGTTTTGTCATTATTGGTTAATGCATGTTTGTTTCATTGCCTACTGGAAAAATGTTTAAACAATAAATTTAAAAATGCACTCTAACAAGTCTAATGTGTGCTGTATTATACAAGGAATATAATTTAATACAATCAAGAAGGTGAATCAAGGAATGCATACATGTATGCATGGCCCTAAAATATGTTTGAAAACAGCCCAGAGGAAAGTGTGAAAGGCTCAAAATCATGAGAAAATGTTATGCTTTACTCTTAGGTTCATAGGTTGGTACTAGGCTATCAGCCCTAGGGCCTATACAAGCCTAGCCATAACAATTCCCTGGCTATTTCTTCCCACATTATTTACTTTCCTGGACCCCTGTCTAGCAGGGCGACTGACGTGATCCCTGGGGTGAATTTCCTTTCTCCCATCCAATCTTCAAGGTTCCTCTTGAAGAGGTCCAAAGAGGCACTCTGCTTGACATGTATGGGCAATCTATTCCAGAGTCTGGGGAGTCTCTGGGTCAGGAACCTATCCCTCCAGCATGTTTTGTTTATTGTGATGACAAGGTTTAGATCCCTGGAGCGTGTAGCTCTGATGGATTGGGATTTCTTTAAGTGTAGCATGTCCAACAGCTTTGGGTTTGAGATGGCCTTGTATGTTAAGCAGAGATCGCCTCTGAGTAGACGATATGCAACAGAGTATAGCTGGAGTTTTTTAAGGCGGTCAGCGTAGGGCATCTGCTTTAGGCCTGTAATTCTTTTAGTGAGGTATTTCTGAGGCCTTTCCAGTTGTTGCAGATGTCTTGAGAGGTACATACCAAATGGGGCGTTGTATTCTATAATGGGTCTAATGAGGGATGAGTACAGTGGGACAATGACCTCCTTTTTTCTGGATGAAAAGCCCTTCGTGATGAGGTGTGCCACATAGAAGGATTTCCTGACTGTTGTGGCGATGTGGTTATCGAAGGTGAGACCACTGTCCACCTGTGTCCCTAAGTCTCTTATCACACTTTCTGTGTTTAGTGTACTGCCACCTATATGGTAATTCATGGATACATGTTTTTTCCCAAAGGGATAACAATACATTTCTTGGCATTGAGCTTGAGCCCATGGCTCTGGCACCAAGCATCTGTTTCTGTAAGGCCCTTTTGTAGAGTATCCACATCATTTGGGATTCAATAATGGCTCCCAGTTTGCAGTCATCTGCAAACTTTGTTAGCCAGAGTCCCTTAGTGTTGACCTGTACTTCAGAGAAGTAGATGCCAAACAAGAGCGCCCCAGGACTGAACCCTGAGGTACTCCACTTGTCACTTGTCTGGAGCTGGATTTGAAGTCGGCTACTTTTACAGTGTGGGTTCTATCAGTAAGCCATTTAGCAACCCATTGGGTGACATAGGGATTAATGCCCAACTTAGTAAGTTTATCTATGATTCCAGAGTGGGGATGGTATCAAAGGCCTTGGCAAGGTCTAGATAGGCTGTGTGGACCACCTTACCCTTGTCCATGGCTCTGGAGACTGATTCAAAGAAGTCAATCAGGTTCAGGAGACAAGATCGGCCCTTCACAAACCCAAACTGGGTGGGGTCCAGTGTTTGAAGGTTGCCAATGTCTTTGTTTATAAGTTCCATGATAATACGCTCCATGGCCTTGCAGATAAGGCTTGTCAGACTGATGGGATGGTAGTTTCCAGGATCCAAGGTGGATCCCCTCTTGTGGATTGGGATAACTGAAGCTCTGCGCCACTCAGTGGGCACGAAACCTGAGGTGAGGCTATGATTAAACATGACACTTAGGTGAGGTGCCAGTTCATATTGTAGTTCATGTAGTACACAGCCCGGGATGTCATCTGGTCCCATGGATGCTGTATTCTTGGCTTTAGAGAGTGCATTTTGTACCTGTGTGGCCGTTATTACTGGAATTTGGCAATATTCCGGTATTGAGATGGGCCATTTAGGGGGTGAGAGGGGGTGAAGTTGGCACTGAATTGATCTGCCAGGATATTGGCAATATCCTTTGGATCAGTATATTTAATGCCATTCTGTTTTAGCTCAGAGCAGATCTGAGCATTGCCATTTAGATTCTTGACATAGTTATAGAATGCTTTGTGGTTGTCTTTGGAATCTTTGGCAATTTTATTTTTGTAACTAGCTTTGGAGGATTTTATGAGGCATCTCAGTTTCTTACTGAGGCTAGTAAGGGAGTTTTTGCATCCTGGGATTTTCCTCTTTTCTGCAAAAGTTTCTTCCTTTTGTTGTAAAGTTTGTTTATGGCAGGGGACCACCAGATTGGCTTCCTTTTTTTGGATGAGAGCATTTTGGTTCTATTTGGGATGGCACGATTCATGCATGAGTGGATGTGCTCATACAGTGCCTTAGTGTAGGATTCAGCAGTTGAACTTTCAGTTCCCGTCTGCATGGGTGTTATGAAGTTTGTCACTTCTGACTTGAGTAGCATGAAGTTGGCTTTGGAGAAGGTTTTATGGTGGTTTCTTTACTGGGGGTGGGATGTGGATGTTAAGGGTGATTAGCTTATGGTCAGACCTGACTAACGAGGGGGTGACCATAGGTATGGAGCATTGATTTCCCATGTTGGTAATGACCAGGTCTAGGATATTGGAGCCCCTGGTGGGACTATGGATTAGTTGATCCAGGGCATTGGAATTTATGAATTCCAAGAACCGTTGCGCAAAGGTGTTGGGACATGAGACTTGTTATCAAAGCAATGGATGAAGGTAAAAGTTTACACCATATTACCTTGACCTGGCCAAGCCTTTTGATACAATCCCCTACTCAGGTGTAGTACAAAAGATGAATAATGTAAAGGCAAACACTTACATCGCCAGCTGCATTGCCAGCTTGGCTCACAGGATGCAGGAGATCAAAACAGGGGAAGAGACCAGTCACCAATGGAGTCCCCTTGGGTTTGGTGCTGAGACTTTCTGTTTGGCATATACATCTCAAAAGTAAAAGGAAATACCAAAGAGCTTTGGCCAGCTAAGTTTGAGATGCCTGCAAGCTAGAAGTTATTGAATCCCCAAATGACTTAACCAAATAATAACTGGTGTCAAAATCATGAAAATGCTCTCTGAGAACTGATCCAATTGTTTGGCATTTGGGAACTTGTGTGTACAGTGACCTAACTTTTGACCAACATGTGCCCAACATCATAAAGCCTTTCTATATTGCACAGCTTATAAACAAATTGATTGTGACTAGATCTAGAGATGTTGTTGTCCCCCTTTAGATAGCTCTCATTATGTCAATCATTTTGTATAATGCTCACTTTGGCATGTATCTGTCCAGCCCCATGCAACAATTGGAATATTTTCAGAGATACCTTACTAAAAGGATACAAGTCCTAAACAATAGGTCTTGCATGGACTACCTCAAAGATTTATTATTATACTCAGTATCCTACAGAGTGCTTAGAGGTGACATGTCTGGCATACAAAGCATCCTCTGACATAATACAGATGGACCTAGTGAACATCAGCAAGTCAAATGGCATCAGAAATACTCAGTCCAGATATCTAAACTGAATGTTGTGGAGAGATGGATCTATATCACAGACTACCACTGCTGGAACAGACTATCCATAAAAATAAAGCAAAGCTCATCCATCCATATTCAAATGCAACTTGGATCTAAGGATGGGTAATAGAAAATGTACTCCAGGGTTTCCCCTCATGCCACTAATGGACAGAGGCAGTTCCTAAATGCTGCATCCCTTACATGGCCCCCTCAAATTATCTATGGTATGATCACAGTTGTTCTTACTAGGGCTAATATACAATTATCAGCCATGGGGATAGCTAAGACCAATCAGAAATCGTTAATTCAAGCACCAAAAGGGAATTGGCAAAGCTTAAAATGTCCTCCAAGTGAACCTATGCTGTGGTACCAAATAGTTATAAAAAATTACCCTTTTTAGTTCACTAAGTGCCCCTGTCCCCCTCCGCCCCCCCAGCCTTTAACAGCTTCTGGCGCCTATGGTGTGTGTGTTTAAAAGGTGTGTGTGTGTGTGTAAGAGGGAGGGGAGGGGTGTATGGGGGGTTTATACCTCACAATTATCCAGATTTTTGCCTCATATTTTCAGATTGTTTCTCATAAAATTGTCTTTTTTCTGGCAAATCATTGAAGACTGAAGTTGAGTTTTAGACTTCATATCCTCAGAAAATGCATACTAATGCAACAATTTTGTCCTATCCACTTTCTAAGGAGGTCGGGGTATGTATGTGTGTGTCATACCTCTCAACCATACAGATTTTCACAGAGGTTGAGGTATGTGTGTGTGTTTGAGAGAGAGTGAAATGCCATATTTAAAGTCAGCAGGTAGAATTTATTTTCAAGGAATTGTGAGCTTCAAGGGAAGAGAAGTTTACTACTGCTTATGCTAAGTCTGCTTAAAATGTGCAACTGTTTTGTTTAGCAAATGGTATCACTGTTGTGGTGTAGAAGTTCAAAACAGTCTTATTAGCACAGTAGGTAGCATACTTGCATCTTAATGTAGAGGGCTGTAGGTTCTACTCCCACCACATGTGTATTTTAAGGGGGTGGAGTGCTGCAGTCCTCCTTTGGATGAGATGCTTTGTAACTATGAACCTGTGTTTCCGCTTGCCACTTATTTCTATTGCAATATACAAGCTTAGCATTTTTTTTAAATGTAACATAGGCAATTTATTGTTTAAGGGCAGTAGGCACTGAATTTGTAGATGAAACACTGAAATATAAAGCTGTTTTCTAGCAACAACCTCTCCATTAGTTTCAGATCTCTTTAATGTGAAATTATTCAGATGACTTTTACTTCTGCAGAGATTATGCATATTGACTGATATTGGTAGATTGTAATGATAGACGTTTAAGTGGTCTTTTATGGTTGAAATGTTCTGAATTGGGCAATTTGTCATTATTGGTTCATATGTTTTGTTTCATTGCTTAATGGAAAATGTTCAAAACTATAAAACACACTCTAAGTGGTGCTATATTAACAAGGGATATAATTCAGTTATTGTATATTATAATTAATACAATCAGGAAGGTGAATCAAAGCAGTTATGTATGGTTCTGAAATGTGTGCAAGGGGCCTATGATTTGAAAACAGTCCAAAGGTAACCTTAACCTGCCACTGGCCAGATGCATTTTATTTGAATGTGGGTTTCAATGCTGTTTCCGTGCATGTGAGTTTCAAAGGTAGAGAAGTTTTAATGCTAAGTCTGTTTTCATTGTAAGACTATTGCTTTGTTTAAGTTTAGCAAATGTCTGTCAGTGTTTGTGCTATAAAATATAAGGTTACTAGGCTATTGGCCCTGAGGCCCTAAAATTTGAAATAAAAGTTGAAAATTAAAACCAAGTATCTGTAATCATTGCAGAAGTAATGCATAAAACAGTATGCACACAGAGTTTTGAATAGTGTTTATGGCAACTGGGGAGAAATAGCCAAGTAATGAGATACTGGAATGGCTGCGTGTGTGCGTGTTGGGAGGGCTGAAGGGGGTGGGGTTGGGGGCGGTGCCTTGAAGGGGAGGAGTTGGGGCGGTGCTCCGGGTTTGCACCCCCCTGCAAAAATTCCTGCGGGCTCCCTTGCCCTTCTCCCTGTCTGATTTATTAACCTAGCTGCTTCTTACCAGTTGTCTGTGTTTTGTTTTCCCTTTATAAACTCTTCTTCTCCTCTCAAAGCATCACATGGGAGAATCTTATCAGTGATGCTGGCCTTTACTTTCTTGGATCCTCACTGTCCTTCCCTGTCTTTGGCCTATACCACACATCCTTGAAACTGATGACAATAATCTTCTACCTTCTCTGAGTTTGCACCAGTCTATCCATACTAATTTATAAAACTACTCATGAAACTCATTGTATCCTCCCATTTTCCAATCGTAGGCCTTTCCTACTGCCTTTACCCTCCCCTTTTATGGTCACGTCACTTAGTGTTTCATTATTCTCTGTAATATTTACCTGAGATCTCTATGGCCAGTCTCAAGTATACTCACACAAGATGCCTTTCATTCCTTTTATATAATTTGAGATATATTTTTAATCCTGTCCAAAATTTGTTTGCCTTCCCTGATTATGTCCTCTAAAGATTCCATGTTTTCCTAACCATGTTCACTTAATTTCTTTCTTTAAACTTTCAGGTCAGTCACTTTCATGTCTTTTCTCCATATGTCAGACAGAAATTCTCTCTGCTTAATTGCTTCAGCTTCTATCCTGCTAATAATAGTTGCCTTTGTCTCAAACTAAATTTTCACATCCGTCTTTACCTTTCCTGTTTTATTTTCAGGTTCACCCTGCCATATTACATGCAGTAGTTCTAGTAATATCTGCTCCATCTATTTTACTTTATCCTCCCATCTTCTCCTTCTTATGACCTCCACTCTTGCGATTTCTTTGGCTTTCACTCCATCTCACCACCTATACTCTCTCTCTCTACTGCTAGCATGCTCTGTTAACTAAAACTTTACCAAACAAATTTTTAGTCATTCTTTGTTCATTTTTTCTCTCCATGTGTAAGTTTAATCTACATTCTGAATTATCACGCCACCTTTTTAAACCCTCAAGCCTATATGCCACTGGAGTACCTATTACATGCAACCTCTTTAGCATACTAGCTTATACTAAATAATCCCTTGTGCCACTGCCAGAAAAGTAACTAAATTGCAGGCTTTTGTTCAGGGTTTTCTTTTGTAGTTTGAGGAATTGATTCTGCAAGGTTCTCTCAGTGCAGTGACCTCTGCAGTAGTGCGGGGGGAGGGGACTCTCACTTTTTCTTGAACTACAAAAGAAAACACTGAACAAAGACCTGAAATTTAGTTGCTTTTCTGGCTGTAGATGGATAACATCTAAGTATAGTGAAAAATCAAGGTCTGAGCAAGACATAAATGAGGGTGAAGGTAAAGAAAATATCAGTGACCCTCCCAAATCCCTTAATATGTTAATGGAATGGGAACTCAAAGCTACTTCCTTATGTCTGGCATGAGTCATACAAAGTATTATGGGAAAGAGAAAGGCTTGAGGGAGTACAAGATCACATTGATACATCAAGCCCCATTAGTAGACATGTTGTGGAAAACAGGCTAAAATTACAAGTAGAGCACTTAGAGTGATTTTTGAGGTGTTAAAATAGGACAGGAAACAAATATAGAGTGAAAAAATATTTTTTTTAGTTCTAGGGTGGAGTTTTCCTTTAAATTTGGTAGCCTGGCCCCTGCTGGTATGAATTTAGATTGCAGCTGGAAGGTTTTAATTTGATTTAATTGACTGCTTAATGAATATAGTTATGTACTTAATTATGATATATAAAAGGTTGATGTGTTAGTGTCTTTTACTTCTTTGAAGGCATTTGGTGATGAGGTGCTATTGTTCTTAAATTATTTTCAGATATTTTGGGTGCTGTTCATTGTCATATTTTGTTATTTTACAGTTCAGCAGGTAATTTAGCTTAATGCCTAACACCACTGCTCATGTTAACTGGGCCTGCTTGCCGTATATTCTGATTAACTAGTCTATTTTTCTTCTTCTTTCTGATCCTGCTGATCCATATCACAGTGTCCTCTTTCTCTTATCTCTCTCATATAACCTTCTGTAATATTCTACCATCCTTCTTTTCTACACATGGCCTACTATTTCCTGTCTCCCTCCTTTGCACATTTTATTCACCCTTCAGTAGCTATTTTAAACTTGAGAATTATTCCAGTCCCTTGCTCTTGGTAAATAAATATACTGACGTTTTGCCTAATCACCCAATGGAGCATTTTTGAGCACCTGCATCCACTTCATTCATGGCCTCTAGTCTGCCTTTGCTTTCAGTCACCTTTATGTCTGTTCTGCCTACTGTTCAGCTTAGTCTTCCTCTCTAGAGTGGATATATTTAATTTCTGTAGCTGAGAATCTTCATGTTACTCAATTTACCTGCATTCTATCATGGACCAACATGCATTACCCATCAGCTCTGTCATAGTGAGGACTGCTGTTATGTATGTAGCTCATCTCTTCCCCATTGTTGGCTTGTAGGGGTTCAGCGCACAAATCACCAAGTCCTTTCCTTCTGTAGAGAGACATATAGTGAAAACATTCATTGATCACCATACCGTAAAACTTAACAAGCATGACTATTTTCCCTACAACTTCTCTCTGATCAGTTCATAGCATCTTTAATGAATCAGTCATACTTCATAATGCATTACAGAGATTTGTTGACCAGGTAAGCCTCACTAGGCTAGCCCCCTCTTTTCAGGAGAGACTCAAGATGGTATTTATACTATTAGGGGAAATTTGTCAGGCTATCGAGGAACTTACCTTACTCTTTTTGATAGGTACCATGGGGTCTTTTACCTCGACATGAGCTACCACCAACTCAAGCAGATGTGTCCTCGATTTAACATCTTCTCCTTAGGATGGCACGCTCAGAAGTGCAGTATCCTTATACTGCACTGCAGTGTCAGTAATCAATCTACTTGGTGTGGGAGTAGAACCTACATCCCACTGATACTGTACAAGTCATTAACTTATGCATAGAAGAAAAATACATGCATTATATTACTCAATGAAAAAGCATGCTGAAAATATTTTCATAAACTCACTTTCCTGTCTTTTTCAAGTTATCCTTTCTCAGTTTACATCAGTAATGATTATTAATTCCCACTTTTCTGTTACATCCTCATTTGATTTCATCTCCTGCCACTGTCTTCCATTTGCTGAAGTACACCTTTCTATTCTTCTCTTTGCACTCTTCTCTCAGTCTTATCTTGCTGAATCCTGCCATGGGATCTGTCCAAGAATTGGATCAATAGTATTTATCCAGGTCTCTTAATTCTTTCTAAGAGATTTACTGACCAAGTGTTGCTTCACCAGCTTCATTTCTCAGTACTGTGTCATCTTCTCCTTGGATATTCAGGCTTCTTCCAAGATGTGTATCATCTTTCTATGTTTTCGATCTCCTACGTGGTCCTATGTATCTGAATAGAGGATTTTTTCCTGTGGGTCTCTCCCTTAGGACATAAATTCTGCATTTATATCACGTTATCGAAAGATGAAAATAGCGAAAGCTATTTCATCGAACCTAAAATATCTAAACCACTTAATATCGAACATTCAGAACAGCGAATGTTTTCCTTCGGAAAAAATTTGCTATTCTGAAACACGTACCCACAACACAAGCACACCTAAAAAACATCAATACACACACATACACTTATAATCCTACAACTAACCCTGCACTAAACTATACATACACTACTATCTATCCACTTACCTTAACCCAAACCCTAACCCTAAGGTCCGTCACTATCGCACACTCACCTAACCCGTGCCCTAACTCTAACTCACTTAACCCACCCCTAAACCTAATTCACCTAACCCACGCCCTAACCCTAACTTACCTAACCCGCGCCATAACCCTGACTCACCTAAACCCCGCCCTAATCTTAACAACCACACAATCGCACACTTACCTGAACCTGACCTGTAAATCTCCACCACAGCACTGAAAATAGTGAAGCCTCAGAACCGGCCAACCAAATTCTTTCCCTAGGAAAGAATTTGGTGTTCTGCAGCTTCGCTATTTTTAGCGTTCGATTAAAACGGGTCAATATTAGAAAATTCGAAGTTTTAAAACTTCGATGTTCTGATATAGACCCTAAATTTTTTCTTTGGTTACCCATCATGACTCGTGATCATTCAGATTCCATCATTTGTGATTTTCTGCAAGTCTGTAATTCTTATGCTCCTGCAACTATTTGGAGATAGTACAACACCCATTCTTGTCTGTCTTTACTCGTTTTATTCCATCTCTGTGTTGTTCTGGGAGTCATGCATTGTTTTGTTAAATTAGAATATGTTATTATATATAGATTTCTGACAAAATTATGTTTTTTATGTATTATATGGAATGTTTGCTTTTCTCTCCTCCTTTTAGATACTATTATTGATGTATGTATTAATCTGGTACTGATCCCCTCTTTCCAAAGAACTTGCCAGTGGTACCCAAATGCTGTCCTTTGTCTGAATACTTCATTTGAATAATGTTTAAATATCCATATTTCATTGCCATTCATTCACATGTCTCTCATTTGCTTACTGTGTTTCATAAACCAGTTCTTTGAGAAAAAAATACAATATTACTATTACGTGCTTTCATTTCTGGAACCTCTGACTGTGTAAATTCTTTCAGCTGCTGCAAGAAATCCATCCAGGATTTCCATAACTCATTTCAAAAAGTTCCCGAATACTTCTTTTAAATGATTATCTGGCAAAACTCCTGATATTCAAACCAACCTGTCATTTTGCTTGTAAGATTGCATTTCGAGGTCTTTCGTTTTTTATTTGCAATTTGGCTATTTTACTCTAAAGCACCTATATTACTTTTTTTTCTTGTACAACTGTCCCTACATTTCTTCTTATTGATTTATCTGTTAGATCATTGTGTTCATATTGGTCTGGTGGCTTTGCACTGTGTCCTTTATGGACCCATATCCTCAGTAACAGCTAAGCAGTCCAACATTTGAGTTTAAATTTGCGTTTAAGTCAATTTGTTTTGTCCTCAAGAGGGGAAAATCTCTTATTACTAGACCAAGCAAAGAGCTCAGACATCAGGCTGCTAGCTGTTTAAAAACAGAACTTCAGTTCGGGTCTATATCATATAGTCGAAGTCTGACAACTTCGAAGCTCTTAAGGTTGAACTTGAAAGTTCGAAGTCTGACAACAGCAAATGTCAAAAAAAAAAAACATTTAAAACTCAAAAAAAAAAAAAAACGCTCTATGCAGGGGGGCAAGCCCTATTGCACCCCCCACACCCCTCATTACTTAAATATACCAACTCCAAGATCTCACTACAGTGCAGTAAATGGAAATCTTCCCTTCCCACACTCTATGGCAATCGCCGTTATATGTTTTGAAGTTGTGCAACTTTAAACTTTCAAGTTCGACCTTTAGAGCTTCGAAGTTGGCAGACTTCGATATTATGATATAGACCCCTTCAGTTCACCTGTGTTAAGTGTAACGCTTTGTACCTGAGTCATGCCTGAAAATTTCTGTAGCCCACCTGCTCCACTAGCAAACAGAGACAGCCAAACAGCATAAAATATTTATGTAGCTATCTCTCTGATGTTTTATAGGAGAAGATTTCATGATATATTTATTGTATTGCAGGATGTGAATAAATGTGTCTCTGTTAGGTTTGATTCTCACCTAATACGTGTAAACTGACATCTTCTAATCTTTATGCAGATGATATATGTTGGACAGCTGCATGATACATTTAGATTTCAAAAGCTTGAACATTAGTTCCACATTTTTTTCTCACTGGATGGAAATGAGATAGCAGCGCTGAGCCCTATGAATGATCTTCATTATTTTAACATCTTGTTTCTGAAAAGTTAGTCTTTACTATGACTCTTAATGGAACTTCCTGCTAATGTCTGAGGGACTCTTCTCATTAAAACTCAGCCTTATCACCTCTGGGAAAGTCCAATGGATTGCTAAGACGAGGGGGGGGGCTTCTTATCTACAGGACTGCCAGTGAACATCTCTTGGTTCACAACCATTCCATTCTTTTCCTTGATTATCAAAAGATGTCTCACAAAAATATACTCTCGTTACTTTGAGAAAATGACTTAATATATAATTGGAATCCACAAGACAGGAGGGATATCTGATTCTAAGCTCAGACTAAGCATCCTTTAAACATTTTGATCACATCGCATGAACCATGAGTCAAGGCAAGAAGGTACTTGACTCTCTTCCCGGTTGCAGAAGCCAGAGTTCCAACAGAATGTATCCATTGTTTCTCAACATTTGCAAACTCTACTTTATATACCAAGTTCATCAACTCTTTAACCTATCTTTCATCCAACACATATTTTCATCACTATGAAAAACTGCCATTGCTATAGCTCTCCATTAATTTTTCTCTTCTGTTGGCCTCTCAGACTATTAACCAAGCTCATTACTCAAACACATTGGAAAATTGCTTGAAAAAAGCTATCCAGCAAAAGTCTGCTCAATAACCTTATAAGTACAAACCTCTCTCCATACACAAACCTGTATTTACTAAGGTAGAAATATTCTGACAGTATCTCTTTCATTAACAGACAAAATACAAACCAAGCCTGACCAATACCACCTAGGTGATTTTTTTTGCTGTTGATTTCAGAAAGGTTTTGATTTAGTGAGTCACACACATAGCCTGGATGCATTGTATATTCAGTTTTGATAAGGCCACAGTAGCCTGGCTTTAAAGCTACCAAAATTGACAGTCATTTCACGTTAAAGTTGATACTTCAAGTATCTGCCATAATGGCTACCACAGTTGGCATGCCCAAGCCTAAGTAAAAATTTCCTCTGTTCTTTAAATGTCCAACTTAATACTTTATGCTAACACTCTCTTTCTCTATAGATCCCCCCCACTCCTTTGAAACCATTCAACAAGACCACCATACAGACCACAGTGATACTTTCAACTGTCTCCTAACCAAAGTATTATTTTAAATGCCAGGAAAGCCAAATTTATGGCATTTGGTACTCCATCCAGACTTATTACACTCAAAAAATATACCTTCTGACCTTACATATAGGAAAAATGTCAAATATATTACACCCTTCAGATACCTCATGCTAACACTTAATCCCTCCTTGTCCATCACTAAACACATAGACATGCTAAAAACAAAGATAGGTGGTACATCGTGTAACAAAACATCTAGATTCTTAATAACAGAGGAGATACGGTCAGTATATGATCACCTCTTGCTTACTCAAAAAAAAGTAAGACCTTCAAATTCTGTCTTAACTGAAGCTATAGATTTATCTTTTATTTCCATCTTGTTGTGTCTTTCGGCTTTTCCCGGTTAGGGGTCACCACAGCGGAACTCCGGTCCACTAATGATTGGCAGTAGATTTTTACGTGCTGAGTTGCCAGCCCTGACGCACAACCATCAACGAAGGTACGCCCATTCATGCATGTCTCCACCCAGAAGACGCTCTAGCTGAGAATCAAACAGGACAAGTCTTACTGTTAGGCGACAATGCTACCGCAGCACCACCACCGCAGTTATATTTCCATCTAATGGGCAATATTTATTTTGTATCACCTGAACCAAATGGACTCCAGTAAATCAAAGGGATGTCCTTTTCTCTTTTTCACCATTAACAACGTAGCCCCACTATAAGTGATTTACAAACTTATTTCCTCTTCCCAGTCCCACATGCTCAGATCCCACAGTGACCATGCCCATTCTGGCTCAGAACTCCAAATACTCTGCTCAAATCTTACCATACTTTCTCAGTTGTAGGTCTAAAGCAATGGAACAACCTCCCTGTTGTTATAAGGAATGCTGCCACCATATAATAAATCTACCATAAACTTGAGTGCCACCTAAGATCCAATTGCCCATGCAGTTTGTATCAACCTAATTACCTTGTACCTCCCTAGTCATCTGTAATAATTTAAGTAGCACAAATTAACCAAGCATAAAAATGTTAGTTTTACAAATAATTACTTAGTGCAGTAACACTATAACAACCAATTACGCATATATGCATAACAACCAATTATGCATATATATACTCTAACCACATACTGGCCAGTTATATGCAATTCAAGTTAATACAGAAGTAACACCTGGGAATTGTCATAATACTATACTGCCACAGCTAAGCATTCATCAAAAGCAATCACTTAACAAATCCAAACAGACAAGTTCAGCTTTATCCGTTTTTCTGAACCCTTGTCATCTTTTCGAATAACCAGAAATCCTTGCATGAAGAACCCAGGATCATTGCACTATAAATGCTATACAGTAATCTAGAGAAATTAATTTTTGTTTGTCGATTGTTCTCAAATAGTTTATTGTCTCATAGTTCTCTACTATATGGAAAATATTTCTCCTCTCATTAAATTGTATATATGCATTTACAGCACATGATGAAAATGTTTCCCACTTCAGTTGTATATATTCATGTATGATGCATGAGGTAAATGTCTAATTCTTAAGAACTGCATTGTCCACTTTTATGTAACTATTGTTTGTGAATAATACCGTAAGTCCTTACATGCTTGTAAACTTGTACTAAATGGAGCTTTTCTTCCTGGGCCTCCGCTGAAAAAGAACCTGTGTCCAGTCGGACTTTCCCCGGTAAACAAATGTTAAATAAATAAATAAATCTTGTTTGTAACATCAGCTTGCACCAACGTCTATAACAATTTCTATAAAAGGGTTATATTAAATGTGCAAATTAAAAAAAATGTAAACCCATATGTGAATATATATATATATATATATATATATATATATATATATATATATATATATATGTTTGTAAATTTGTAAAAAGTCTTTGTATTTTTTTATTCCCAGGCCGTGACTAGAATGGGGTCCACGTTTATCAGGCTACTACCCCCAATTAACAAAAGCCAATAAAAATAAAATTACATTTTCTTCCTAAACCTGACCAACTCACCTACTGGTGCTGACTACTGAAACTCCATGACAGCCCTTAACACGTGAACCTTGAAACATGAACCACTGACACAAAGCCCACTCCCATTAGCAAAGACTTGATATGACTGAGTATTTTACAACAAATTACAGTATTGAGAGGAGTTTGGACTAGTGTCAGATATGGGCTCATTATGTATCCTGATCAGCATTAACTGCCATCCAACTGCAAAGACACTCTCTCAAGTGTGACAGTATGCTGCAGCTGTAATGGTGCTGTCCTTTTCCTCCACTTTCTTGAACATTTCAGACATTGAAACACCACCCACTCCAACAGCATCTTAGTTAATGGCTTCTTTATAGAAACATTTTTTTTTTATCTGCAACAAAAGTCAAAACTGCCTTGTATTGGACAGTGACTGGTCCAACATACTCCAGTCAAAGTCTGAGCAGACCAACATGTGGGCTATCATGTACTTAGGGAGCTGGTGCTGACCCGTTGCCCTACTTGTTCAAAGCATGTTATGAAACTGACTGGAAAATCTAACAGAAATCTTGGGGTAATTTAAAGGTCAAAAACAAAGTGCCTCCATTGATGACAACTGTCTTCTGTGTAACTCCAACTGCTACTGCTCTTCTTCCAAACCAGCAGCAAAACTTTGATAATGTGTTATTCCTTAATTAGCACTGTAGTAAATGTGTCTGATTTAGGAAAAGGGTGCATCACTGCATTATATGTACTGCTGTATAACAGTCTCACATCCTGGAAGAGCTCTTGCTTTCACAGTTAACTGGCACTCACAAACTGTTGCAACAAGGAGACCTTCTGTCCCATTATAACTCCGAAGAGATGCACTAATTAATGAAAATGACTTACAGCATTACAAGGGGCATATCTTCTCCCTAGTTTTGATCAACTTAAAACTTAAGTCTCTGTTTTTAGACAGCAGCTTGTTTATATTGCAGTCACCTAGACACCTCATGTTACCACGCATGGTACTACTTGTACAGTACTACCTGTAAACGTCTAACTGACCTGAAGAGCACTCACTTTTATTTGCTGTTGACAGTGTAAACACTGTCGTTTATGATTCGATCAATTGCTTAAAATGCTACTACTACTGCTACTTATATGCTTCTATATCCTCTCACACTTTTGTATGTGTAACCTCTCTAGTTCCTGATAATTTTATACATCCATATTTATTATTCATCCTTCTTCTTTCTATTTCCCAAACACACAGGATCTTTGATAATATGTGAATATTTTTTATACATCATTTTTCTACAATTATGCAAATTCCTTAAAACATGCATATCAGATTGGGTTTACTTTTGTTTATCGAAATTACATAATCTTGAAAAAGAAAAGTAGGACCCCACTTTCGTGAAAGCCGATTCACTGAATCGGTAAAATAGAAAAACAAAGAAAACACAGTTTTTCAGGGGAGCAAACCCCCCCTGCACCCCCCATGTGGGCGGCTGTGTTTCCCACACCCTCCTACTTAAATATACTAACTCTGAGATCTCACTACAGTGGGAAAAAGGATATATTTCCTTCTCCCTCCTGTACCATGCTTCGGTGAATCAGCTTTCGCGAAAGTGCACTTTCGATATAGTGCACTTTTGCTTAAGTGGGCTCGACCTTCTGTTTGTCAATAAACTGTGTTTTTGACAAACAGAAGTAGACCCATCAGATTTTATATATATATATATATATATATATATATATATATATATATATATATATATATATATATAAACCCTACTGCAAAAATATCTCATCAAAAGGCATGTTCTGAAACAAAACAAACCATTTATCAGAGCACCAGCTTAATCAGCAATTAACCTATAGATGTTATATCCAAACTAGAAAGCATACTACAAAAAATAACCACATAGTATACATTTAAAAATAGCACCAAACATGATATGAAATCTGGTAGCTCTAAAACAATACATTATACATGATATAACTGTTACAAAATAAAACTATATACCCTGTCAACAAGGGTGCAGTTCACAGAACCAAACAGTTATATATCCAAATACACAAATGAACCAAACTGCAGCAGAATTCAGCATTTTAATGATAAAACCTTATAAAGGCAACAATTACCTGCAATTTAATAATATTCTTAAAAAAATGTTAAAAATACAAACGACAAGTGCTTTCGTTTGCAGTATATAACATTCAAACTTATTCAGATCCATTTTAAAATCACCATGTGAATGTGATTTCATAAGCTCTGACTGTCATATGACTATACTCAAAGAGAACTTGCCTTTAAAATTAATTATTAGCAGTTGAACCATGCAAAACACCTTGAAAATCATCTTTTACTGTAGTTGGCATGCAACTTTAAAATGCTTGCTGTAGATATTACATCATTTAAACCTGGATACATAGTAGCATTCAGGTAAATTTGCCAACATAATTCTTTTTTTTCTAAAAGAGTTTGCCGCATCCCACCCTTTAAATCAGCATGCACATTCTCCAATATTATAAACTGAAAGGTGTGATCTGTATATTGGGAAATGTCCTTATATAAAGCATTAGAGATTTTTGCAGTTTTTATGTTATAAAGATGTTCATATATTCTTGATCTCAGCTGACATTCAGTCTTCCCAATATAGTATGCTTGACATAATTTACAAACAGCAGCATATACCATGCTTTTATACTACACAAAAATATTTCACAGAATAAAGGATACATGCATAAATGTGGAGCCTGTCCACAGTGCCCTTATATAATGGCGACACCAAGATGTAAAATAAATTATAAGAATATAATAGTTAAGAGGCACTGTAACTGTCAGACAAAAGGTGTGGTATATGCTGCTATTTGTAAATTATGTCAAGCATACTATATATAGTATTATTAAATTGCAGGCAATTGTTGCCTTTATAAGGTTTTATCATTAAAACACTGAATTCTGCTGCAGTTTGGTTCATTTGTGTATTTGGATATATACCCTGTCAAAATAACTAACCTACCACAATCAGAAAATGACTACATAAACAATGAAAACCAAATCTATACACTATTTCAGAGATAAACATAAACATATATCTCTACATCTCTACAATGCACTACTATAATTGCTAACACCTGAATACTGAAATCAAAGTGAAAACATAACAAGATCTACTTGCAGGTGGGGGCAAAGCCTGCCATGCCCCCTTCAACACAACTACCTACCAGTTCCCATACATATTACCACTTATTCCACTTTGCACCATTCACTGATTTGCTTTGCACACTTGATGTAAATGATCTTATAATTCATCCAAACTATTTCACTTTTTAAGAAACATATATTGTTCAAGCCTACTGCTGATGCATATAATTAAGTTACATGAAAGTGCTAATCTGTATTTTTCCTGTTTTATTTAGTTGCACAGTTAATTCATTTTTATTTATTTTGTTTTTGGTAGGTATTGTGTTTTATTCTCACTCCTCTTTTATTATATATTCTGCCTTTTAAGTTGTTTGAGGACTTTATGATACTTTCCATACATGTGTGTCACTGAGGTGTTGCTAGAATTTCTGAATTTCCACTGTTTAGCTCCCTGCACAAGAATGGGTGGCCATGGTGGTGCAGTGGTTAGCATTCCTCACAGCAAGAGGTTCTCTGGTGCGATCCTCGGCTGGCGTGCCTTCTGTGCGGAGTCTGCATGTCCTCCCTGTGATTGCGTGGGTTTCCTCCATGTGCTCCGGTTTCCTCCTACATCCCAAAGACATGCTGCAGGTGGATTGGACACTCTAAATTGGCTGTGTGTGTGTGCCTTCTTTGGAAGGTTGGGTGCCGCACTGGCAACTCGACACTGTAAAACTCCACTGCTAATCATGAGCAGACAGGTGATCCGCTGTGGCGATGCCTAAACGGGAAAAGCCGAAAGAAGAAAAAGAAGATCCCTACACAAGAATATCAACACTCTCAGGCACTGCATGTTTCCAGACAGCACACCTTTTTCAGTTTAGTACAAAAAATGTCTTAGAGTTGACAGCTTGTAAAAAAAGAGGGTAATTTAACAAAATCTTTAACAATAAAAGTAACCATGATATATTCCAGTGTTTATTAAAATGTTTAATTCCTGGACATCTGACTGTTCTTAATAAATTATTTTTTAAATTGTGAACAATGGTGAGGCCATGGTGTAAATGTTACATACTTGGCTACACACTTGCCAACAATCATTTTTTGCACTGAAGGCTGTTAGATTTGCCAATATTTCTTTTATGCTGTCACTGTGGTCGTCATAAATATCTAAAACATTTCACTGTATCTCATGCTTTTTCAAAGTGCCAAAACATTAAGGATTTTTTTCCTATCGGCTTAATGGATTCATTTGAAATTACAGAAAAGCAGGATGTACTTAAGTCTTAAAGCAACATCTCCTCTGACTATTCTGCTAGATTACTAGCAAATAATTTGCTCAGTGTTGGTCTTTCTAAAGTTCCTAAGAAATGCCAGAGAGCAGTTGGAAAAATGACCTAGGTCATCTTCACCCTACATTCAGTGCATAAGTAAAATGACAATCCAACATGTGGCTACTTGCACTGCAGCTGCTTTCATGCTATCAGTGGCTGATGTCATAGTTGCAAGATCTTCATTGTGAAGAAGTTTTGTTCTGCATACATGGATTTGTTTGATTTGTTATAAGACTTCAATCACTTCTCTCATCCCCTTTTCACATTGAAGGTTGTACCACAGGCCATATATTTTTCATTTTCTTTCTCTTTCTGTTGGATACTTATTATACCTATGAAAAGGTATTCTCCCAGTCTTTGGTGTAAGTGCAGAATCCCTTAAGTCTCTTAGTTGGACCAATGCCAATGGAGTCTGGTACTGGACTTGTTGTTACTGCTATTTAACCAGTGACAATTTTCTACTACCTCCTATGGCACTGACCTTCAGTTATGCAGTACGCAAGCTGACAAAAGTACAAACAAAAATATGTAATTTAGCCCAAGCAAATGAAGTGGTGCTTTGTTGATATACTTGCCATGGTGGTACTACATCCTCATCTAACACCAGTACCACTCGCATCCATAAATCTACCAATTTTAAGAAACATGTTTCTAGAATACGATATTATTAAACATGTTCTGCCTCTAACAGAACATACTATGTACTGTACATGATATTTCTTGCCATGGTAGCATGAATTCTTTCCCTATAAAACATTAGTACCAGTTCTATTGTTATTGTGATATTGTCTGCTGTAAGGATGCAGTAGTTACCAATATGTACTGATATGTACTGGTGACCTCTGTTTGTCTTCAAACATCTGTGGGTGCATGCTCAAATGGTACTTCTCCTCCAGAAGAAGGTATCAGAGGGTTTCTAAACCCTGGACTAGGTGCTGTCGTCTGGCACTAAAGACACATCAAATATTTATTATTATTTATTTCCAGTTTGATGACCGGGGAGGTCCACTGGGATCAGGGAGCCCATTTTCAGTGGAGGCCCGGGGAGAAAAGATCCACATTACATAGTTTAGTTACATATACAATCATAATAAAGATGACACAATTACAATTTCATTTCATGCTAGAGAACAGGAACAAATTCTTCGGTTACATAGTATCTAAATATTTAGGATGGCAGTGGTAACTTAATTGAGAGGGAGAATAAAGACTTAGAAGGAAAAGAGAGAAAAAAAGGTGGGATGGATTATTTATAATACGTACAATTATGTTATTTACAATATGTACATTTATGTTAGGTTAGCTTGTACTCAGAGTAAGTCAGGAGTTTAAGGGGTGGAGTCATTATTACGCTAGGTGGGGAGAGTGCAGTTGCATTTCCTGTTAGAGGAAAGGTAGGAATGTAGCTGAGTTTTAATGTATTCACAAGTCCTTAGAGAGGAAGGAAGAGAATTCCATTTTTTAACTAAAGAAAAGGATAGAAGAAGCTGACCAGCAGGACAACTGGGTTTGCAGACAGTGATTAGGTTTTGGTAAGTAGATCTTAGAGATCTCTGAGGGGTGGAAGGTTGAAGGATGTTGGTTAGTGCTGGGCACTTAGTAGGTTGAAAAATTAGTCTGTGGGCTGTAGTAATTTGGAGATAGTCTAGATGGTTGGAGAGTTCAAGCCAATTTAACAAATGAAGGGCAGTACAATGATAGGAGGAGAATTTGGCTTTGGTTGCAAATTAAGAAATCTTATAACAGACTTCAGATTTGGAGGAGAGAGAGGCAGATAAGTTTGTTAGTAGAGGAGTGCCATACATGAGTGAGCGGAGTAGATAGGTAGTGGCGAGAGTTTGTCTAGTAGAAGGAGAGAGAAAGTGGATGTTTCTGTATAGCATACCAAGTTTTATATGGGTTTTCTTAATGTTTTGCTGGATGTGAGTGTCAAATTTTAGGTGTTCATCAATAGTAACCCCAAGTAGTTTAGCGAAGGGAACAACTTCTATAGTAGAGTTGTTTTGGCTAATAATTTGGAATGAGTTTTTATCAAGAGGGGAAGCTTTTGAGGGAGAAAATAATAGTATTTTAGATTTGTTGGCATGTAGCGAGAGGTGGTTTTGGAGCATCCAGATTTCAGTGGTGGAGAAAGTCACTGTTTGTAGCTCTGAGAGGTTAGAGGCGCAGCAGACTAAAGTTGAATCGTCTGCATATTGTACAATTTTGGTGTTGGGTATGGCTTTTTAGAAATCATTAATAAAGATGTTGAATAGCATTGGACTGAGTATGGATACCTGGGGTACCCCAGTGGGGGTTGGAAGGAAGGTTGAGGTGCCTTTCCCCCATTTCACAGCTTGAGACCTGTCAGAAAGGTAGCTTGAGAATCAGGATAAGGTATTCTGGGAGAGATTAAGGTTAGAAAGATGATTCAAGAGATGGGTGTGGGAGATGGTATTGAAGGCCTTGGACAGATCTAGTAAAACTGTTGATATTATTTTTCCAGAGTCACGGGCAAGATTTATTTAAAGTTTCCTCCTGGTGCTCTGGTTTCCTCCCACATCCCAAAGACATGCTGTAGGTGGATTGGACACTCTAAATTGTCCCTAGGTGTGAGTGTGTGCATGTGTGTGCCTTCTGTGGAAGGTAGGGTGCCAGGCAGGCAACTCAACACCGCAAAACTCCATTGCCAATCATTCTGCGGACCATTGTTCCACTATGGGGACCCCTAACTGAGAAAAGCCAAAAGAAGAAGAAGAGTTTTTACAACAAATAGAGGTGGACAGTGTGTTACTGCTTGATCATTTAGATGCTATGAGAAAACCAGGACTTAATGACAAATTATCTTTGAACTGTATTCTTAGAGGTAGACCTGAAAGATTATAGTAATCAAACTTTTTTTGATTTGAAGTTTTTTTTTTTAAGTATTTAAATGTATTTAAGTATTTGTTACAGTTTAAACTCATTTTTACTAGCTCTGCTTGCTGGCAGCTAACAGTGTAACTTGGGACAATCAGCCTCAACAAATGTATTTGAATTCTGATTGGTCATGTACTAATTAGAAAGGTGTATTTTATTTTGAACACAACTTGCAGTTTTTATCTCTGATGATGCCTTCAGGTGGAAGGTGACCGTGCTAAGATACTCCCCGGGATTCATGAAGCTTGCACCAGGCGCACGCATAGCGTAGGCGTTATAACGCCAAATATGGCCGCTGAGCGATTCAGGTACGATCCAATTCAATGTGCACTACCGGCGTCCGCCAGATCTGTGCAGCCCCCGGTGTAGGTATGCAAATCACCCCATGTGCAGTGTTGCACCATGAAAATGAAGGCATATAGCGATTCATGATGTGGTGCAGGCATAGCGTAAGCCCACGGAAATGTAAACCAAAAAACATGGTTTACATTTTCCCAAACATAACATCGGAGCTATGGAAGAGGGCCAGACCCAGGTATCACAACGTGAACATATGCCAATGGCGAAATACACAGCCAGTGGCATAAGAAAAGATGCATAACACGTAAATAACAACATTTAATGTCATGTCCACAGTAACGCACAGCAGAACCGCAGGGCATGTGTGCGGAAGCTGTAACATAAAGAAATAATATAAAAATATCATAAAATCGCAACGTAATAGAAAGCAGGTTTACAGCATAACACACAATGGTAGGCATGGAACACCACAACCAAGGTGCAAGGGTTGCTAAGGGCTTGCGATAGTGTTCAGCGCGGTAACTATGAATTAGTAGTCAATGCCATGCAAATGAGGCAGATAATACTGAATCGCAAATGTCCCGTCGGAGGAAGGTTGTACCATACAGCGCAGCGGTATAACACCGAGAAGTGGCTCAGAGGAGATACATGATATCAGCAGAGGGGTATGCCACTGTAGCACTAAGCACATTGGAGCATTGCAAATCTGGCCTGTCTGTTGCTAAGCAAAGCTGCAGGATAGGGGTGGGGAGGAATCGTTTAGCTGAGAGCACACATGGTGGCCAAAAGTGCGTGTGTACGAGGATGAAAACGTGCCTGAAACCCAGTAATCGGACGCACGTGCCACAAACAATAGCAGAAACAGGAAGGTCAGGGGAAGAAAAGGAAATGCGGAAGTAGGGTAATTGGAGTACTAATGAGCAATCAACACCAATCAACACACGAAGGCCAATCGACGGCAGCTGACAGGTCCGCTTGCAGAAACCTGCAAAACAGGATAGGGGAGGCATGTGAATGCAAAGAAAGGAGGGGAGGTATTGGATTGCAAAGATAGGAGACCTGACACAGCAGAGCAAAGCAAACCGACAGCAGACCGGCAGTAGCACACATAACGCAAGATACGCCAGGTCCAGGAAAGCACAAATGAAAGTAGGCTGCAAGATGCACGCCAGAAAATGTTAGGTGCAACACGCAGAAATGTAAAGGGAAGGTCAAGAGGTAATCCACGGCAGGCAAATGTAATTCAACACCAAAGGCACCACAATAGTAGTTCCGGCAGGAAAACACATAACTTAACCTGTAGCTATGAACGTACATACACACCCTATGACATCATCGGTGTTCACAGCACAATAGTATAAAGTGTGTAAGCACCCAACACACACCTGTGTATTCCCAAACACCGCACCATAGGTGTAAACACACGGGGAACTTTTAAAATGTACATGTTGGGAGCTGCCATAGCTGTGATTCATCAGCATGTGTTAGAGACTGACGGTGTTGTGGAGGATGATGCCAACAACCACCGCAGGCCTCGGAGGAGAAGGAGAGTTTTCAGACCAAGGGTAACTTACCAGGGGCTACATGACCTGGAGATAGTAGAGCATTACAGGGTGGACAGGGACATCTTACAGCAAATAGTGGAGCTGTGCCGCGCCTGAGAACCAGAAACAACAGAGGGGAACCCATACCAGTGGACACGAAGGTATGTGTAAGCCTGCGAATACTGGCCACAGGTACCTTTCAAAGGCCAACTGGAGATATAATGGGTATCTCACAGGCATCAGCATCCAGGGTACTACACCAGTTCCTGGATGCCATGTTACCACATGCTAATGAGCAGATATACTTCCCCAGAATTCAGGAGGAGTTGGCCAGCAATATGTGTCACTTCCACCGTGTGGCACAATACCCGGAGCTACTGGGTGCGATAGACTGCACACATACAAATCAAGTCACCACCGGTGAGCAGGGTATGCTACATAAACCGCAAGGGATTCCACTCCATCAACTGCCAGGTCGTGTGCAATGCCCAGGGCATTATCATGGATGTGTGTGCTGGCAGCCCTGGAAGCTACCATGACTCCCATATCTGGCATGCCTCACAGCTGTATCAAGTATTTGTCAGGGGGGACATCCCACATGGCCATCTCGTGGGGGATGCTGGCTATGCACTGGAGCCGTGGATGATGACTCCCATCAGAAATGCACACACACCCATGCAAGAACGCCATAATGAGGCACACGCACAAACCAGAATCATCATAGAGCATGTGTTTGGGATGCTGAAATCACGGTTCCGGTGCTTGAATACATCTGGTGGAGCCTTGCAGTACTCTCCAGGCACGTGTGCCCACATCGTCATAGTATGTGCCATGCTACATAATATGATCCTGCGGAAGCAGCTGCAGCAGGGACAAAATGGTGAAGGCCCTCATATCCCACTGCAGTTGCCAAGGCCAGTACAGGCACAGAGGGAGTCAGACCATGAACACACTGTGCCAGCCCCAGTAGGCAGCTGGAGGCGTGCCCAATATGCCTATGCCTTGGCAAAGAGAGAACGTATAGCACATACTCTGACTGTGTAGGCCCCTACGGACTGACACCTCTCCACCTGCACACACAGTAAATTGGATGGCACACAAACATGACCACCTGTAAATTGTAATGTATAGGTGGCCCAATGTGTGACTCCTACATAGGCAGCCCTCAAACATTGTAAACACAACAGCCAGTGCAACACGGAATGCCAACACCTGAACAGTACATGAGTCTTACAGCATATGGTGGTGCTGTGTGCCTGTCACATTCCCCGCCAGATATAGATATATATATATATATATATATATATATATATATATATATATATATATATATATACATATATATGTATATGTATGTATATGGTTCCCATTCAGAAGCCTGAAACATCATAAGCCTGAAAATCAAAATCCTGAAACCAAAAGCCTGAAAATTCAGAATCCTGAAAACTCAAAATCCTGAAAGCCCAAAATCCTGAAAGACCAAAATCCTGAAACTCAAAATCCTGAAAACACAAATAATGCTAATATGTCACTATAAAGACACTAATATCTACCAACTGACCCTGACCCTAACCCTAACCCTAAGGTCCGTCACTATCGTGACACTCACCTGACCCGCCCTAACCCTAACTCACTTAAACCGCCCCTAACCCCAATATTTGTCACTATTGCATACATGCCTAACCTGCGCCTAACCCTAACTCACTTAAACTGCCCCTAACCTAAAATAAAACCAACCGCACACTTACCTGATCCCAACGCATGACCTAACACCACAGGGCTAACAATAGCAAAGCCACAATGACATCAGTATGTCTATTTTGTGTTTTCAGGATTTTGAGTTTCAGGATTTTGGTCTTTCAGGATTTTGGGCTTTCAGGATTTTGAGTTTTCAGGATTCTGAATTTTCAGGCTTTTGGTTTCAGGATTTTGATTTTCAGGCTTATGATGTTTCAGGCTTCTGAATGGGAACCATATATATATATATATATATATATATATATATATATATATATACATATATATACATGTATGTATATATATATATATATATATAGATATATATATATATATATATATAGATATATATATATATATAGATATATAT
Organism: Protopterus annectens; assembly: GCF_019279795.1. Classification (NCBI taxonomy): domain Eukaryota; kingdom Metazoa; phylum Chordata; order Ceratodontiformes; family Protopteridae; genus Protopterus; species Protopterus annectens. The sequence goes on from NC_056727.1 coordinate 793,236,300, forward strand.
ATATATAGATATATATATATGTACACATATGCATATGTATAATACAGATAGAAAGGGCAATAGAGGGATATATGGTGATATAGATGGATTCAGCGATACCTGCAAATATGATAGATAGTCCAACGACATTCATAACATCATGGAGGTACAAATAAATAGGATATCGCCAACCATGGAATGTGTAACATACCGACATGCATAACCACGAGGCCGAAAGACCGATAGAACACAGTACTGGAACAGTACATCCGCGAGTAATAGTATGATGATATGAAGGGACAGTGAGTCACCGCTGACAGTGTCGCGGTCCACGTAGGTACTGTGTTCAACTGTGTCTGTGAGTGCCGTAGTCTGTGTAAGTGTGCATCAAGGGTGCCGTGTGCGTTTCTATGTGACTGTAATGTGTGTGTGTGTCCGCAACATGTGTATGTTGGTGCCAAGTCAGAGGCAGACCAGTATGGTAGGTGTGGGTATAGCTAGCCATAGGCATACGGTACTACCTGTACCACAGTAGGAGGGACATCCCCACCCTGGGCAGGTGTGTCCTGACATAAAACAATACAAAGGGCAAATGTCCGAGATGGTAGGACATAAATATGTCCCATATATAATGTAACAGTCGTATTTAATAGTTATGCCTGTATGTAAGAAACTTAAATGTTACATGCAATATGATAAGTATCCAAAGTCACACAACAATAGGTATGTAGTGAGGATAAAAATATGTGCTACCTGTGTACCATGGCTACGTGTTGGCCTGTAAACACCGCTTTGTGTCCCACAAGTGTCCAACAATGACCATATGATAAGGTGGCAACCCATGGCAAACAGGCTCTTTTAACAACACAACCACAATGACTGCAAATATCTGGGACAAAAATACAAGGGATAGCTGTCACCTACACATATCCCCTGATATATCGCTGCAATTACGGAGGTATACAAGTAGCAAGCTCACCTGCAGACGATATAGAAACCAATTAACAATGGCCCAACGTACAATCCCGTAACATAAATCTACTAACTGTTAGCTCTCTAATCAGGGACGGAGCCCACACACATATATATGGATTATGTAGAAATGCAAGGCCCACAAACCGTATATGTTAAGTACAACCACCAACATCCCCCACACTAGAAACTAAAGCAATACAAACTGTAATAGCAGCACAAACATCCAGTCAGTCAATTACATCTGCAGAACCCTCAACATACCGTGTGAGAGACACAATTAAAGGCGACATGCAAAATTGCAGACATTGTATAATGGAACAAACAGCCATGTTACAGGTATTGATTGCAATACTCCGTTATCAGATGTCGGGATGACAGGTACACCCACATGTTGAACCAAATACTCTATCTGTCACACACAATCCACGGGGTACATGAATCCAAACTATACTTGTCTCCATGCATAGCAGTTGCAGTTACTCATAACAAAACACAATACAGACCGTCTCCCCGAAGGTAGGACAAGTAGGCAATGCCCAAGTGGAGAATCCAATTATACCCCACTGTTGCCGCATAATTGGCGAATGGAGTAGCTGCTCAGCTGATATGCAAGTAATTAGTCACTCAGGAACACCAATTTGCGGGAAGAATCCACATGTTTCTGGTATCGACGTATATAAGGATGACTTGCCAGACATTCAAACCGTATGCTCATACCAAAAAACAGTTGAAACACTGTGAGAGAGATAGAAACGAAATGCCGTAATGACGACAAGGTATGTAGAACGCCCGATATGTAAGGTTATGTATAGCATGATCTGTATTAATTAGTTTTACTGTATGTATAGCCTGGTTTGCATTAATTAAACGTGTCTGCAATGCATAAAGTGGGGAAAGGTATTTATGTAGTGATGTCTTGCTGAGCATAGTAACGCTTGTAGAATCTGTGCGTCCAGCAGTGGGACACAAGGTACATAGCACAGACACCAGAAGGGATGCTACATGAGGCCATTAAACAGAACAATGCCATACAACCCACCATCAGTGGTAGGGTATGTCCAACAAGGACGTGCCATAGCAGGGGATAGTATATGTTGATCTACTCTCACAGCACGCATGTGTATGGGCAAATAACGTTAATGACATATGTAAGGTGGTCCTGCTGAGCAAGTATGCTTTGCATTATGGGATACTATGTGAAATATGTGTAATGTATAGTATTATAGGTAGATATGATAGATATTCAACACAGCATAACAGGCATATCATGCATACCACAGGTATCGTCTATTGGTATGTACAATAACAGGAGACATATGGCCTGTAGGTATGGGACATAGTAATAGCATGATAGCTAATCTAAATGGAAGGGCTACCAAGTAACCATGCACAAAGGACAAGTAATAGCTGCACAGGTGCATAGTGGGGTACTATGCAGTCTGTCAAGTCCATGTGTAAGCACAACTACAGTGTTCACACTAGTGGCACCTCTCCAGGGTAGTGCCCTGTGAAGAGCAGAGCCAGGTGTCACCTGCACCACTGCACAGTACAGCCACTGCAGTGATCCCAGGCCTACATGTGTCTCCCAACCACCAAGGGAGGTATCACATGAACAGTGCTACTGAGTGTCCCTGCGTGATGTACAGAGGACTTATGTTCCACAGCATGCTGAGTGTCCAGTTTGGGAATGTAACCCAGAAGCACATCCCACTCATTGTGGCGTGTGTGCACATATCCATGAACATGTTGCTCACAGTGGCCTCTGCTTATGTTGCGTATGAGGAGTATATCCATCAATAATGTTGTGGACATGGGCCCTGTCTGATCAGCAGAGGTCACCCCTGAGTATGTAGTATGCAAATGTGTACAGATGTGGTGTCCGTAGTGCAGCCACATATTGAAACTGTCGGAGCTCAGTAAACGTCATGGTGTGTTAATGTTGTGGCATGTAAAGCTGTAGCTGTTGTGTAAGGTACACCCTAAATGGGGTGGTGTACCCTTGAATGTGTGTAGATGTCTTGAGTTCAGAGGTACAATGGGTGCCTATGTACCAGTTACACACCCAGTACAGATAGGTGTGGCCACGCAGGAGGATATCCATGCCACAGTGGCAATACGGTAACCACAGGAGTGGGTGCAACATATGTGTGTACTGCAAACATGTACAATGTGATATGTATGTAGGGGACCACCATCCATGTGATAGTCAGTGGGTGAATGGTGTAATGCAAAGGTGATGTGCATGCACCTTGTGTCATGCAGCTTGATGCCATGATAGTCATATTATGTATCTGTAACAGTGACATCCGTATGGTTAGAGTCAGTATCAGCTGGTGGAGCAATCATGGCGCTTGGTATGTAGGGGTTCTAAAGCTAGGCAGGGAAAGTCCCCTGTGCCAGCCTGTTCTGCAGGGAAGCATATACTTAACATGAGGGGCCCTATGACTGAGGACCGTGGTATGCCAAAGTACCTGACATGTAGTAGGTACTATAGTATGCTGGCCTCACTGTGTGTCCTGTCCATGAGCCACATAGCATGACATCCTGAGACACAGGGTACGATGTGCAGGTGGATGTGTATGTTGTCAATACCAGAATGGGGAATGGTGCTGAAAGGCAAAGAGAGGACAATGTAGGATGTGTGGACTCCCATACCATCAGCAACTGTCCTGGTAACTGTATGAAAGGAGTCCACCATGTGTAGGGGCCATGCTCTGGCCTTAACAAGCCCAACCTGGGTGGCAGCAGAGGACGGGAGACCAACAATGTCTCTGAGAATGACATCCTTGATGATGTGCCCCATAGCCACACAGAACAGTCCAGTCAGGTGTGTAGGACTATAGTCCCACTCGTGCAATGCGGTGCCACCTGTGTGTAGTGTGATAAATGCTGCTGTGTGCCATTCAGGGTCTACAATGTCTGAAACAAGGCTATTACTGAATATGGTGGCCTAGTGGTGAGACATGTAATTCGGAGGTTGGTGGACATCACAGCCTGGGACGTTGGAAGGTGACATGGGGCCAGTGTCCCAGGACACATAGAGTGTAGGTCAGTACTGTGTAGGTGTGACCACAGGGACACCACAATGTTCATGTATGGATTGCGGCCCTGTAGTGCGTGAGAGGGTATACTGTCAGCATTGAATCCATCCTCCAGCATGTTGCCAACAATACCTGGGTCTGCAATGTTCCTGAGTGACTGTTGTATGTGACAGCAGATGTGGGTGTTGCCATCGAATACTGACATACCACCATAATGCCTGGTGGTACACCCCGGAATGTGTGGCAGTCATGTTTACGTAGCTAGTCTTGGAGTATATGATGAGGGACTCTGTGGCCCCACCACGGCTGACCAGTGAGCCACCCCACACATGGGAATGTACACCACTGTGCAACAGCCTACACCTGTTGTTGTACATCATATGTCCGTGGAACATGACCACCAGAGTGGCGTCTGTTATCTGGTGTGTACCATCATGGCTCTGTGTGGAATAGCATGATCCATGCAGTTGTGTACTTGCTAATTAAGTGCACTGGGGTATGTGTCAGCATTTGTATGTGCATTGTCCATCTGCACGGGTGTCATGATGTTAACAACCGCTGTCAGCAGACGTCTGTAGTAGGTGTAGTAGTACACATGTACTGTGTATGCTGTGATGGGTGTGTTTCTGGGATGTGGCTAACACGGTAGATTAGCATATGTTCGGAATCCACCAATGATGGGATAACCCCAGGTGTGTAACACCAGTCACATGGTGGTAGTGTTCATGCCAAGGGTAATGTAGGTCTTGGAGGTGCTGTGTATGTGTTGATCCAGCAGAGTGGAGGGTATGACTCATGGATGTGTCGGTACATGAGTGGCTATCCCAGTGAAGTGTGGGGTAGTGTCAGTCACACATCAGTAGTAGCTGAGGCCCACTGTCCACTATACCACCATAGAAGGTATGTTACCCATGGGGTATGATGTTGACTCTGTCACTTGTTACAATGTGTATAGCGGTCCCGGACACAGTTAGTTGCACGTGGAGCACCTCTGATGCATTGTGCTAAGCAACTTGCCAGGATGTGTGCAAAACATAGTGAGATATGGGAACCCCTCAGCTGTGGGTGTGCCGGTCCAGGTATGTGCCTGGAAGGTATGGTCCGTCTATAACCTGTCATTGCAGGTGTGCTCTGCAGAGCCTACAGGCAGGTCCCAGTCACTGCAGAGATTTTGGAGTGGTGCATTATAAGGTGTGCCTTGCCTGCATGCGTCACAGGGGAAGATGCAAGCAATGTGTCACATGACCCCATGTCGCGCATGCCAGTTACCGCCCTGCCGGTGACAGTTATTGGAAACTGTGCAGGACAGGCAGTATAGAAGCAGCAACAGCCTAGCATGTGAGCTGTACTCCCAGGGCCGACAGGTGCAAGTCATCTGTGCCACAGCATTGTGTTTGACCAGGACAGTCATAGCGGACAGATACCACATGCCTTTGGAATGACAATAGGAGCATAGGCAACTGTTGCAGTGACACAGTCGGTCACTGTACAGTGGTATCGTGTCCGGACGAATGCAAAATGCTCCCCAGGGCTAGGCCCACACCCTCAGGGCTATAAAACTGGTGAGCTATTGCATGTCCCTGCACACGTAGTCTGTGAAGTGGCATCACAGGGCAGTTACACTAACATGGCGAATGACAGACATATCGTACCTGGTGAGGTGTGGCATGGGTGCATAGGTTATGTTGCAGAAGCAGTTACCCGACAGCAAGATGTAAGCGACTAATGCCTTGTGTAGCCTGCTGTGTGGAACTGCAGTGTGACACCCTACAGAGTCAGCTATGACTGGTGTGTTGTGAATGTTATAACACACTATTGGCTGTATGTGGTGGGCACACATGAGTCTGTGGGCTATAAGCTGGTGATGTTGTCTTCCATGATGGGGGCTACCTCTGGTGCCTACAGTGAGTATGGAGATGTACTGCACAGGTTGTCCTCGTAGGTGTGGCCAGTGGTGTAGATCATGTGAGACTATGTGATGGGTGGGGTGTGTTGTGAATATTACACATCCCCAAATGACTGTCAGGTGCAGTCAGGGTTGGCGACAGCACTACCCCCAGCCATAGCTGTCAGCCTCCTGTCCCCAAAATGAGGAACATTAGCCCTCATACCATGTGACAAATGGGCGAAACGTGGAACACTTACAACTGGCTTACTAACAGCGTCAACTAGGAAGGGCATATGATGGCTAAAATAGGCTGGTCTTACATATAAAACAGATATTCCAATGAATTAATATGATTCTCATCTAGTTAGCCATGGCTAGCAGGTAAACTATGTACAACAATGAATGTGTGATAGACCCTTTCAATGTGGAACCTTGGGGAACATGCACCTTTTAGAACCCCAAATGAGGTACGTTCCCCATAATGAGGTACACCTGAGAGCTATGGGCCCAGCACGGCTGCAGATGTGCATCCCCCGCAGGCTGTAGTGCCGTATGTTGGGAGGTGAGCATTGAATGTGTACATGAGACAATCGCTCTATTGCCACATGTACGACATATCCCTCATATAGACAGGCAGTAGCACTGGTATGTGACAGTTGGACATGCCTGTATATACAACCATGTCCCACAGGATATGTGCGTTACATGTGTACAACAGCTGTCGTACCTTAAGCAAGCTGGGAAGTGTAGGACAGCCAGTGTACCTGTGGGAAATGGTGTGGAATGGGCGCTATAGTAATCAGTAGCTCATAACATGCTCACATGTTCTGAACAAGTGCCTAGCATGACCATACAATACAGATAGGGTGTTGGATAATATCAACCCACAAATGGTGATGACAGTCATTTAGGGTGGCACCGCACTATAACCCTGCTGAGTATGGTGTGCATGTCCATGAACCATTAGCACTGTAGATGTTAGCAGTACAGATGTACAAGATAGCACGGATATTTGATTACAAATACCTTTGCATGTCACAGGAGTGTTCCACCAGTGGCCTGTTGACAGACTCACAACTACAAAAGGTGCAAGAGTGACATGTGCACAGCACATCAGTGCCAGATACAGTACAACAGGGTTAATGTGTTGTACCCCACCCTCATTGTAGCCCATACCACACAGACAAATGTTAGGCATCTGTGTATGTAAGGCTATGAATGGCCATGACCTATCAGTTTAGCTGTGTCAGTGTTGTGAACAACATACAGAATGGGCTGTGTGTGTGAGGTGTGACATATGTGCACAGTCTGATGGATGATACCAGCAGTGTCACCGCTAGGTGAACATCCCTGTACCCATAAACTACTACCTAGGCTGTGGTCAATATTATGGACACTGTGTAAGGGATGGTGCTGTGCAGTGCACCCCCCGACATGGTGATGTCTCCAGGCCCCTTAGGTAGTCATCTGAGGTACCCATGTCATGTCAGGGTGCCATCCATGAGCACGGAGATCACTGGCCAGGCATATACAGCACTGTGGTGACCAATATTGGATCACATACCACCTGTAAGGGGTAATGGCTATGCATGGATGTGCGACACCAGCCTTCACAATCCACACCTCCACTATGCAGCATGCTGTCTACCTTGCAGAAGGACATTTGCTACACCATGATGATGGACATGCTACATGTCCATATCCTGATCTATATGACATATGTCATGGACAGCCACCGTCCTAATACTAGGATCGCCACAGGCTGGACAGATCCCTGTGCCATATATGTGACATACTCCCGCCATACCATGCAACCCTGTCCATCAAAGCTGCAGATGTCATCCCAGTCATACATGGTGTGATGGCTGCATGGTAGATGTACTATCAACTGACTGGATCAGTAATGTGGCACTGATGCAGCTTGCGGTGGCACAATGGCCATCTGTAACAGCGTGGAAACCGTGCCTGCACATGCTATGGTTGATGACCATCCCTGCGAATGTTGTCTGACTATCCATTGTCCCATGTCTATCACATGTGTAATACAGGCGATCCGTGTCAGGATGTTGAACATTTGTACAGTGCTGTGTAGATGTATATGGCAAAACACATGCATGTACAGGTGTCCATGCGTATGTGTGCATTGTCACTGCTCAAGTCCATTACGGCTGTGTCTGTGTTGATATGTGACATATACACAGCATCCAGGTCAACAGTAGTACCGTGGACACATCGAGGCATGTGCAGATAGGTAAGAACACAAGTGCAGGCAAATAGACATGCCCACAGCAAGACAGCATTTACATGGAGTATGAACACTGTAATGAGGTGGCACACATATATGGTGATAATATCCAATGCATAATGGGTGTGACATGTGTGACACAAACACGTCAGTCGTGTCAGTGTCATGATGCTTTGCAAAGATAACTGTGCAGATGCAGTAGATGTCATAGAAATGTATGTGCAGCAGTATCTCTGTACATCTCTGAAACTGTGACCTGTCACCATCATTATGTTTTACAGATAATGCCCCGTACACGCCTCCCAGCATACACCCGGCAGGAGGATGATGTCCTCATCCCACAGCTCCATGACAACTATGACTTGTTGTTCAGCCATGTGCCACAGCATGCCCAGCAGCGGGATGACCTGTGGCAGGATCTACGCAGGAGGGTGAACAATGTGGGTGGCCATAAACGCACCTACCAGCAGGTGCACAGACACTGCACGGACCTGATACGACATGCAAAACAGCGTGTCACTGCAATCGCAGGGAACAAGGTGGAACAGGTGGTGGGCCACCAACCCAGCCCCCACTCACACACACCGAGGAGCTACTGGCCAGTCTGGGGACACCCAGGGAACAGCATCCAGAAACACTAGCTACCATCGTGGAGGTGGGTGTCTCCCAACCAATGAGCCTGGAGTTGCCTGGTAAGTCAGTAATGCACATATGGCTATTATATCCCATGTAGTTGCATGTGTCACTGTACATTATGTAAAGTAACAACATATGCCAGGTATGTGGACACACATGCTGCATACTACAGTATGCTACGTTGTGTATGCACACATGTGCATACTATATGCTATTACACAGGTGAATGTGTGCACATGCACAGTGCAACCTGTGGCTGTCATACAGTCATGGATAATGTTCATACTGGTGTGTCACCCCTATACGGGTACCTCTGGCGTGCCGCACAGACATGGGTCCGTTGCAGATGAGACTGTCATCAGTATCAGGCATGTTACAGTATAGATCTATTTGCCATGTGGCCAGTTAACCCTTGCACACCTGATGTTTGTTCCAGTCACGATATGCAAGTCGCACCACCATGCATTCACACACGCCATCCATGTGCAATATATACAAATGTAATGATACACAGACTTGAAACCACAGTACTTGTCATTGCGACATGTGTGGTCAGCTGTGCATACAACGGTGGAGGTGTTCTACAATGGAAGCATATGTAGTATGCATTGGAACAACATGTGTGGTACGCACACAGTACCACACAATGAGCTGTGATATGGGCAGCCCACAAGTGTCACCATTGTGTCATATGCCCCTGCACTGGGTGCACACATTGTGATGTGCCACCTGACATGTCCCAGACATGTAGTGTTCTGTCTGCAATATTGTCACACTATTGCATGACCTATACCCCACATACCAAACATACAACCCGTTGTCTGCATAGCCCTGTGGATTGTGACATATCTGACATGTATGGGTGTATGTCATATGGGACCACACATACATGAGGAGAGGATGCCCATCACACACAATTGGCCAACACATGTGCACACATGGCCACGGGGGATGGCCAGAGACATGTAGCCACACAGTACTTGGGACGTGTATACACCCTGTTGCACATTGTCCACACATGGTCCAATTATAGCCTTAGTTGACCGATTATACAGTTGATGTGGTACACTGGACAACCTCAAAGCCTGTGCACAGCTACTGGAGGTGTCACTGAAGTCTACCATATACGATCTGTCAAACATCACAACTGTGTTGCAGTTATGGCTATGCAATGTGTACATATTATGCATTCTACAGCAACATACATGCCTCATGTTGCCATGCAATGGCACAGTGTCTGTACTTCACACTGTATAGCAATGTAGATGGCTCACACTACCCTCCCATGCTCATGCACATTTGCTAAACATGCATTCTATCTGTAGGGCATACACACAACACTGCAATGTGAAGCCCATTATGATGCTGTACATGTGTCAGGACACCATTGTGTCAAACATGTATGCATGTTAATGCACATGTCAGCAGATTACATGTCAATGTCACGTCAGCCATGTGTACTGTTATCCTGTTCTGGGCCACATGGTGTATCATGGGGATGCATGCATACTACCATGATTGTGTGAACTGCATGGCTACTGATATGACACCTGCTTGCTGTAGTGTGCACCCCAGGGAGGTATGCTTACTAACACTATTAATGTCTGAGCTGCATGCCCTTTGCTGTATCGCAGGCATGCTGCATGCCATCTGACAAATCACATGCATGGTGTGTCTGTGTGTGTCTGTGTTTGTGTGTCTGTGCATGTCTGTGTGTGTCTGTGTGTGTGTGTGTGTGTGTGTGTGTGTGTGTGTGTGTGTGTGTGTGTGTGTGTGTGTGTGTGTGTGTGTGTGTGTGTGTGTGTGTGTGTGTGTGTCTGTGTGTGTGTGTGTGTGTCTGTGTGTGTCTGTGTGTGTGTGTGTGTCTGTGTGTGTGTGTGTCTGTGTGTGTGTGTCTGTGTGTGTCTGTGTCTATTGTACTTTACAGTATTTCTTTGCATTCACAGGTGATGTAGGTGCGTTACCCTCCTGCAGTCCATCTGATGTTAGTGTCCCCACAGATACTAGCGGTGATGAACATATGCATGAGGTACAGGCAGGGTTGTCAGGGGCTGAATCTGTGCCAATGGTTACCATCCCAGCTATGTCCCCCTCTTCCCCGCACACAGTTCTGCTGCCAACACATACCGCATCACCGGTGGCCATAGAGGAAGGACAGTCAGCATCTGTTGGCGTGGAACAGGAACGTGTGGTGGCTACAGAAGGTGTGTCTACACACCATGGTGTCAGTGAAATGACTGCAGATGTGCCACACAGGCATGTGGCCAGTGTTGCTCGTAGGAGGACCTCTGGCAGACATGCACCTGCAGGACAGAGCGCAGCAGCTGGCATCACCAGATTCATGTTCCAGACTGTAATGGCGGCAAAGGCATGTGCTGAACGGCAGAACAGAGAAGGGCAGAGGCTGCAGAGGGCTACTATCCATACCCTAAATGACAACATCCAGGCATTGGCAAATGCTCAACAGCAGATTGCTAATGTTCTGGATAGGTGACTAGGTGAAATGGTCGGAATCCTTGACCGAGGCATGGCAATCCGTGAGCGGGAGCTGTCTGTGCTGGAACACCTGGTAGGAGTGAGGCGTAGGCCACGTGGACTTAGGCCAGCAACACCACCTAGTGTAGGTCGACGTGAGTATGCCACCTCACATGCCTGCTCCCATAGTGCCAGTAGCAGTAGCAGTGCAGCTGGTGCTGCGCTGTCAACACCAGGACACAGCAGGCCACATGGACGTGGCCCTGGACGGTCTCAGCGGGGACACGGTTCCAGCGGACATGTGTCGTCGGACAGTAGCCACTCTGTACCTCCACCTGGTAGTGCCCGTGCAACCCCAGGCAGGCACAGGTCACGTGGCTGTGGATGGACACAGTGAGCTGTACAACCTGCACTGTACAATCTGGGGCTGTAGATTATACCCCGTGTAGGCATCACAAATGGCAGAACTGTGTACACACATACACGCACACAGCAAACACAACTGTAGGGCTCCACAACATCCACATGCATTCTGCACAGACATGTCCAGTCAACTCACCGGCCCTTACACACACACATGATGTTATCCATTGGTGCAGCCTATGCCCCTGGCAAACATATCACCCTGTGCATATGATGAAGCCTGTGCCGCATCCCTGTCATCCACACCATCGGTGCAGGGTTATGCACAAATATTCTGATGCACAGGGTGAACAGCATAGTGAGAGGTGTATGTAATACCTGTGTATGCATAGTGAGGGATGTGTATGTTGCAGTGGTTGTGTGTGAATACTGAGTTGTGTATGTGACATAGGTTGTGTACTGTCGACATGCACCAGTCATACCATGTAGTGCAGGTGCAGCATGCATTGTGATGTGTTCACGGTATGTGTCTCGGTTACATCTGTAGCACCATGTTGGTTGTGATACCCTGGTTCCCTCCTATGGTGTACTTGCATGTGCCTACAGGTAGCAGTGTTTGCAGTCCCCCACGTGTAACTGTGGAGTACACACAGGCACGTCTGGCAATATTAGCATGCTACATGTACCCTCATCCTGACTGTTGGACACACCAACATGACACAGATGTCCGCACATATACTGCACCTGACGCATGTGTTCAGTGCCACAGGCTACACTGGACAGAGATGTGACATACATAGCAGGACACATTACAGGTATGGTGACATGGTGCAGGGATTGTACACAGTGGCCTGGCCAATGATGATGTGAGGTGTCACTTGGTAGCTGGAGGCCACACTGTGCAGCAGTAGGACCCTGTAACAGTACGTGAACATGGCCGCATTCACGGGGTGTACACCACTATAATGCACACCCCATAGTGTGCAGCTGGGGACCCTTGCCTGTGTGGTCATCACCCTCACAGTACTATGCACCCACACGACGTGTCACAGAGAAGGGACATGCACAGGTAGCCAGTACGGCTGGGACCTATGGCATCAACAGGGTTGTGCAATGCATCACCATTATGGGTTAGTCACCACGTGGGGCTAGTGATAATTTCCCACCGTATATTAGCATACACACTCACACCAAGCACCAGACATAGATACAGACACACACACACTGTGGTGACCACACATGTGTATACGGACAGCCGACGTGTGTGATGCACCTCACCGGCGAACGTCATGCTTCCCACACTGACATATGTACAGATCTCTACAATGGTGTACAGGGATGTGTAGCAACTGGGACATATTCCCCGCGATATGTGGCATCCCTGGTCACACATTCGGACACACATGGCAGTGCTGGGAAGGATACACCTGCCATATGATGACACCTTTGATGGACATGCAGCGGTATTGATTGCATTATGTGTACCAACACTATATCTGACAAATGTGCTGCTATATGCACACGGGAGGTTGTAGGTGTTACAGGTGCCATATGACATATAGTTGTTAACACCTGACCGCTGTGTATGCATTATGTCAGCACCGTCACGTAACAGCGACATAGCATACAGTTAGCACATGGCATGATAGGATGGTATGTGACACAACTGTAAGCCACCTCCTGCTCAAATACATCTAGACAGGTGGTTCACCACGTTATGTACACACATCCCTCCATACGTGCTGTTTGTATGTCACCGTTTACAGATGTCAATGATGGGTCTGCATTGCGTCTGCATGTCGTAGGTAGGTGCAACTATGTTACGGACATCGGCCACTGCACATGCATGTTTGCTGCATGTACAGTACAGATGTCACATGTGTCTCCTGTTGCCATGTTTGTATGCATTGCTATTGTTGGACATGTGTGTTGACATACATAACACATGGACTGTGGTATGATATCACGGGTGTCACAGGTGACCAGTACAAGGGTATGTGTCCCGGTCAGCACTGCTACCCCCTGTAGTGTGAGCATTCAACAGACATGGGCTCACCTTCAATTTGCGTGTGTAGCATTGATTAGGCCAATGTTATGCACGAGGTACATCAAAGGCCATGTATGTATGTGTTGTGTGTGCAGTCCATGCACACATCCACACAATCACATGTATGACATACCCAGATGTGTGTTCATTGGTGTACAGCAACAGTCAGGTGTCACGCTGTGTAAGGGCCATGGTATGTCTTGAGCCGACCTGTTCATGTATACTGGTATCATTGCAATGCATAACACCTGTTGGATCCCTGTTGGTATGTGTACTCTGCACAGCTGGTGTACACCGCTGTACAGCCCAGTGGTCATGTGTCACATGGTGTTGTGGGACCGTAAGGCTGTGTAGTGCTGCACCAACGACATGGTGCTGACTTGACAGCTACAGTGTACACTGCAGTGTGTACATGTGTGGCCTGCACCTGTGACAGCTGTGATGGCAGCTGTGTGTGTACAGGTCACTGCATGTGTGACCGCCCTGTGCGTGAGGGCAGTTATACCTTACTGTGCCCTTCTGTGTGTACACTCCATCTGCATGCAAGATTGCCCTTTGCAACTAAGTGTGTGAGCATGCCCAGTATGCCATTGTGTAGATGGACACACAGTACATTCCACACTGTGACCTTCCGTGATTAGACTCCGTGTGCATGCAAGATGGCCCTTTGCAACTGCTAAGTGTGTGAGCATGCCCAGTATGCCGTTGTGTAGATGGACACACAGTACATTCCACACTGCGCCCTTCCATGATTAGACTCCGTGTGCATGCAAGATGGCCCTTTGCAACTGCTAAGTGTGTGAGCATGCCCAGTATGCTGTTGTGTAGATGGACACACAGTACATTCCAAACAGATGTGTGATACTAAGCGTGTAGGCATGGCCATTGACATCCTGTATAGCCATGGTGGTCATCCAGGCACCACATGTCCAATTTCAATGTCACGATGGATGCCTACATTGAACACACTTGTTGCACTCTAGAAGGGTGTACTGTCTGTGGCGTATCCCGTATCTATTTAGTGCTGTTGTGCTCCGTAGATATTTAGTTGGCCCAATGACAGCACTGCCTTGTTTGTGTACGTCTACCTTGGGACGGTAATATGCTTTCAGACTGCTCACTCTCTAAACATTCCCTATCAGCATCTTTGCCTTTGCGGATGATGTCACCCACCTAGAAGTATGCCTCTGGGAGTGCTGCGTTCAGTAATCTTGGTAGCGCGTTCTGTAAATGCGTAATGCTGTAGTGTGTTAGAGTAGGTAGGTGTATGTTCAACTCCCGGCCCTTCCAAGTGTGTGTGTGTGTGTGTGTGTGTTTCCAGCTGCCTGGGGACACAGTAATGCTTTTAGATGTCTCACAACACATACATTCCCTATCGGCGTCTTTGCCTTTGTGGATGATGTCACCCACCTAGAAGTATGCCTCTGGGAGTGCTGTGTTCAGTAATCTCGGTAGCGCATTCTGTAAATGCGTACTGCTGTAGTGTGTTAGAGTAGGTAGGTGTATGTTCAACTCCCGGCCCTTCCAAGTGTGTGTGTGTGTGTGTGTGTGTTTCCAGCTGCCAGGGGACACAGTAATGCTTTTAGATGCCTCACAACACATACATTCCCTATAGGCGTCTTTGCCTTTGCGGATGATGTTACCCACCTAGAAGTATGCCTCTGGGAGTGCTGTGTTCAGTAATCTCAGTAGAGCATTCTGTAAATGCGTAATGCTGTAGTGTGTTAGAGTAGGTAGGTGTATGTTCAACTCCCGGCCCTTCCAAGTGTGTGTGTGTGTGTGTGTGTGTGTGTGTGTGTGTGTGTGTGTGTTTCCAGCTGCCTGGGGACACAGTAATGCTTTTAGATGTCTCACAACACATACATTCCCTATCGGCGTCTTTGCCTTTGCGGATGATGTCACCCACCTAGAAGTATGCCTCTGGGAGTGCTGTGTTCAGTAATCTCGGTAGCGCATTCTGTAAATGCGTACTGCTGTAGTGTGTTAGAGTAGGTAGGTGTATGTTCAACTCCCGGCCCTTCCAAGTGTGTGTGTGTGTGTGTGTGTGTGTGTGTGTGTGTGTGTGTGTGTGTTTCCAGCTGCCAGGGGACACAGTAATGCTTTTAGATGCCTCACAACACATACATTCCCTATCGGCATCTTTGCCTTTGCGGATGATGTCACCCACCTAGAAGTATGCCTCTGGGAGTGCTGTGTTCAGTAATCTCGGTAGTGCATTCTGTAAATGCGTACTGCTGTAGTGTGTTAGAGTAGGTAGGTGTATGTTCAACTCCCGGCCCTTCCAAGTGTGTGTGTGTGTGTGTGTGTGTGTGTGTGTGTGTTTCCAGCTGCCAGGGGACACAGTAATGCTTTTAGATGCCTCACAACACATACATTCCCTATCGGCGTCTTTGCCTTTGCGGATGATGTCACCCACCTAGAAGTATGCCTCTGGGAGTGCTGTGTTCAGTAATCTCGGTAGCGCATTCTGTAAATGCGTAATGCTGTAGTGTGTTAGAGTAGGTAGGTGTATGTTCAACTCCCAGCCCTTCCAAGTGTGTGTGTGTGTTTCCAGCTGCCTGGGGACACAGTAATGCTTTTAGATGTCTCACAACACATACATTCCCTATCGGCGTCTTTGCCTTTGTGGATGATGTCACCCACCTAGAAGTATGCCTCTGGGAGTGCTGTGTTCAGTAATCTCGGTAGCGTTCTGTAAATGCGTACTGCTGTAGTGTGTTAGAGTAGGTAGGTGTATGTTCAACTCCCGGCCCTTCCAAGTGTGTGTGTGTGTGTGTGTTTCCAGCTGCCTGGGGACACAGTAATGCTTTTAGATGTCTCACAACACATACATTCCCTATCGGCGTCTTTGCCTTTGTGGATGATGTCACCCACCTAGAAGTATGCCTCTGGGAGTGCTGTGTTCAGTAATCTCGGTAGCGCATTCTGTAAATGCGTAATGCTGTAGTGTGTTAGAGTAGGTAGGTGTATGTTCAACTCCCGGCCCTTCCAAGTGTGTGTGTGTGTGTGTGTGTGTGTTTCCAGCTGCCTGGGGACACAGTAATGCTTTTAGATGTCTCACAACACATACATTCCCTATCGGCGTCTTTGCCTTTGCGGATGATGTCACCCACCTAGAAGTATGCCTCTGGGAGTGCTGTGTTCAGTAATCTCGGTAGCGTTCTGTAAATGCGTAATGCTGTAGTGTGTTAGAGTAGGTAGGTGTATGTTCAACTCCCGGCCCTTCCAAGTGTGTGTGTGTGTGTGTGTGTGTGTGTGTGTGTGTGTGTTTCCAGCTGCCTGGGGACACAGTAATGCTTTTAGATGCCTCACAACACATACATTCCCTATCGGCGTCTTTGCCTTTGCGGATGATGTCACCCACCTAGAAGTATGCCTCTGGGAGTGCTGTGTTCAGTAATCTCGGTAGCGCGTTCTGTAAATGCGTAATGCTGTAGTGTGTTAGAGTTGGTAGGTGTATGTTCAACTCCCGGCCCTTCCAAGTGTGTGTGTGTGTGTGTGTGTGTGTGTGTGTGTGTGTGTGTATATATATATATATCTTTGTAATATGTATGTGGATATTAGCACTATTGAATGTGCTGCATTGTCTGTACATGTTCACCTTGGATGTATCTGAATGTGCTATGGCTCTGTGATAGTGCACATACTGTGTGCTGTAGTGATCCTGGGTTATAGTTGTGTAGTGACCAGTGATTTTGTTGCTGGGTATTACCAGGGACATTGAAAACAATGATAGTACAGCACCTTTAAACGGTCATGTGCACATCTCAGCAGCAGTCAGCAGTGGTTATTACGTTGGAGGATGACTATGGCTCATATACCTATGTATTACATGGCAATACTATGCAAATCAGGTTAACATTACTGACACCCGTTTATCCACAGGTTGTGATACAGATCCCATGTATGTATGTGTATACATTACCAGGTGCAGGACTGGACTATGGTTGAATGCATGGAGGGGTGTCCATGGCCAGGAATGGCAATCTGTACAGCCTGGCAGGTACAGTCTGTGACTGTCCCACAACCTCCAGTATATGGCTGACACATGCTGAAACAGTGTACATGCAGAGACACACATAAAACAAACAGCTAGGGATAACACATAACACACACACACATTGCATCAACATTGGGCCATGCAAAACCTGTTGTCCCTCACACACACACAAATGCATACATGTTGATTGGCTGGTTCACTGACAGGCTCTGGAAATGAAACTACATACCCTGTGCATATGATGACACCTGTGCCACCTCTTGTAATGTGTAACATTGATGCAGGTACGGACTAACATGGTGCTGATGCACAGGGTGGCTTCATAGCACTGTAATAATGTTACAATGTTGTTAACACAAAGTGTGATTTCCTTCTAGGTGTATGTAAGCAGGCATGATAAATTCCAGCTATGATCATCAATGTAGTATAGTGTACAGCACTGTTAATTCTGAAGATGTATTATCCATCCATGTGCCATTTGACTGACGTGTGTAGTATTGGCAGCATGTGTTACACAGTGTGCAGTATGTGTGAGATGTGTGTAGTACAGATTCACATGTATCTATATGTGAACATGGTGAGGGTGCACTGTCTGCATCTACATGTATAGTGGACACATTGGAATGGTGACATGCCCTGTATTTCACACTGTTAACACATCATACTTTCTATTGGTGGCCAGTATGCATTATACTACACATATTGTTGTACTTGTCTACACATGTGTGATTGCTATGGTTTTACACAGTGCTGTGGGTGATACTGTTACTATCTGTCATAGTTTTGCATTATGGTAGTTGACACGACCTCAACAGTCTGAATTACCAATTGTTATATGATATCTTCACAACTGTCCCACACATGTAGGACACACAGTAGCATGTGGATCCTACATGTACTATACTATACCAGTTCGCACTGGTATTGACCGCCACACATTGCTGGGACCATTACTGTTTGACATGTAGCCATGTTAGTTACAAGCAAAGACAATAAGGATATTCCTGTCCACATCTGGGAATTCATACTGTGGCCTAGAATGCATTCTGCACATGACACAGTTAGTCTACACAAAGGTATCATACAGACAGATACGTGTTATCCAACCCATGCTGTACACCTATAAGGCTAAACAGAGTCAGTTATCCACATTTACTACACATACTTTACCAACAGTAACACATAGGTATTACACCCCAATATGTATAATGGGTAACAATGTGTACATATAGATATGTGCTATGTCATTTGTCATTTGATATTTGCATTTACAATGGTATTGTGAAGTACATCACTGTATCACATATGCAATGAGAGTTCTGCATGCATATCCTCCAAGGTGGTTGTACAACTATGATGAATGTCCATTATTGACATACTTTGCTGTGTTTGAACTGTTCTGCAGTATTACACATACATGAACAGTCACTCACACTATGTATATAAACTGTCATGTGTGTGTGTGTGTGTGTGTGTGAGACACAGATGACCTAGGCCACAGACAGTTCTGATACATGTAGTTGACAAGTGTGGTAATGCTCCACCAGATGTGTCCAGGCACCAGAACTGTGACTTGGCGACACATACACATGCTAGAGTAAGGTTTCTGTATGTGCGTGTGCCTCATTATGGCATTCCTGTTCATGTGTGTGTGCATTTCTGATGTGTGTCATCAGCCACAGTTGAACTGCACATCCGGCATCCCCCACTAGGTGACCATGAGGGTTGTCCCCATTGCCAAATGTTTTGTACAGCTGCGTCAGATGCCACATATCTGAAGCATTGCAGCTTCCAGGGCATCCAGCACACACATTCATTATTACGGGCTGGCCATCACACACAAACCGCCACTTCATGGAGGGTAAGCCCTTGTGGATGATGTAGGCCCTGCCACACTCACTGGCTGGTGCTTTGATGCATATGTGTGCAGTGTATTGCACACAGTACTTAGGGTATTCCACTATTGTGTGGAAACGACACATATTGCTGCCCAATACCTTACGGGAATTGGGGATATATACATCATCACTGACATGTGCTGACATGGCATTCATGACCTGGTGCAGTACCCCGGATGCTGATGTTTGTAAAATCCACGTCATATCACCAGTTGATCTCTGGAAGGTACCTGTTGCTGCATCCTTAGGGCAACACATACCTTGGTTTCCACTGGGATAGGTTTCCCTCTGTTGGGTCTGTGTGTGAGACATGACCTGCACAGATCCACAATCTTCTGCAGGAGGTCTATGTCCACTCTATAGCGCTCTACTATATCCAGCTCATGTAGCCCCTGGTAGTTTACCCTGTGCCTGCACACTCCTCTCCGTCTACTCACTGTGTGATGCTGAGCGGCATTCACATTGGCACAACCCTCCACATGTTGCATATGTTGACGTATAATAGCAATGGCAGCCCCTAACATTATCTTGTCTCAGTTAAGCTTTTACAGTTTGCACTTCTCTTACTATACTACAGTGTTGCAGTGTGTCTGAGAATAACATGGTGGACTACTGTTTGTAGAGTTGTACGTGCTGTGCTGTGCTGGCCTACTGTACTGGCTGTGTAATATACTCAGTCTGATTGTTTCCACCTGCTAGCTGTGGTAGTTCTCCTTGGTTAACTTACTGCTATTTGTTTACCTTCCTTTCCACTGTTTGTGTCCACAGTGAGCGGCGCCACATGATAGCACAGTGAAGTGCATATCCACTTCCACGTGCGCACACAGGCTTATACATGCGTACAAACACTTACACTGGCTTACACAACATTACACGGGCTTCAACTATCTTACAATAGCTTACACATTCTTCAAGTCGCGCACACAGGCTGACACACATGCACACATGCTTACTCGGGCTTACAAGCTTGCACGGGCGCAAACACACTTCACCAGGTTTGCAAGGAACTTCAGTGATATCCATGGCGTACACCGTCAGTTTACTGACTTTACCTAGGATTAGGGTTGCCACCTTTCCAAATGCCCAAAGTGGGACATTTGTGCTACAAACATCAGATTTTGCAGGGCAAAACATACCCACGGCCAGTACAAAGGACAGAACTTCGTTTTTTTGCCTAAATAAAAGTTTATTCTTGTAGCATTTTAGTTCCTTATTCTGTTTCTTAGAACATTTAGGTGTTTCAGATACAGAACAACTGTTTTATGCAACTATTACATAAAATATAGAAAATAATTTTGTCCTAAAATCTCAGGACATTTGCCATTTTTTCACTTTATTTGCAGGACACAACTGCCCAAAGAGGGTCTGTCCCTCGCAAAGTGGGACAGGTGGTAAACCTACCTAGGATAAATCATAACACGCCTCTTCCACTGATGAGTCACTGATAGCAGACATGTGACACACTGCTCCAATAAGATTACAGTGTTTTATACATACACACTCATGATGTCACCTATCTTCTACGCTGATAGTCCCCTTCACCTACTCTTACACTGTAGGGGCTTGGCCCATATGGCATGACAAATTGTGCTTCACTATCCTCAGCCTCAATTGCATAGGATTGCCTACTAATGCTTGGTTACATCTCTGAGTGTGCGCTTCCACACATAGCAACCACTACTCAGTAGCCATGTTGTCTTCAGCTTGCCATTCCCCTGCATGACGCAATAACTTTTAACTGACATTACAATTTGTATGTATATTTTACATATTTGTCTTGTTTTGTATGAACAGCGCGTACTCGGAGATCGGGGGAGGACAACTAGAGTTTTATTAATTTCCAATGGGAATACATGCCACTGGCATTATATTTGGCCATTGGCATGCTTCTTCAACTAAACCATCCTTTATTTGCAGATGACATTGCTCCTTTTAGCTACTTGCAGAACGTTACTCGGTTAACATCCGTGTACATTTCTGCACATACCTCTACTCTTGCACGGACAGCTTACTGTTTCATGTATCACATATTTTACATCATTTGCATAGCTTTCACCTACAAATGGGGTAATTTGCATATCCTAACATTGTCCGTGCAACGTTCGTTTGAGGGGCTGTGTTACACGCCCCTACAGGATATTGCTGAATAGCTCGGCGGACATCTTGCCTTGCTCTACTCTTACTCTACTCATACACCGACCAAAGCTTCCTGAATCCTGGCCTAATCTTTGATGTGTGCTAATATGTCTATTTGTGGGGTAGGCATGGCTGTAGGTATGTTTTGACCTGCTATGTCTGTCATTTATACAGAGCACCTCCCACTTTCATCATTTGTAGAGGTGACAGCCCTATAGGGACTATATGTACAGCTGTGACATTTGACAAGTCCACACATACCTGCGGTCAATACTAAACTGACTACTTCAGCACTTTTCATACCTTCAGATTTGTCTTGTAGTGGTATAGTCGATGATACTGTTTCCTATAACATGTATCTGTTTCTGATACAAGATATGTCATTTTATTACACCACTACACACAATATATGGAGAAATCACAGGCCAGATGCCATTACATTCCTTTTGTAGGACACACCCGCCCAGAGTGTTGTGTTCCTCACAAAAGCCAACAGGTGCTGATCAAAACATATTCTGCTATCATCTACCTTATGTGTTTGCCGGTATTTGCACTTTCCGTCAGTGGCAGAACTCACATGCGTGTGTGGGAGACTGAACACTGTCTCGGGGACACTGCATAGCACCCTGAGGGACACATTTATGTTGTTTCTATTAACCTTCCACATTGACTATCACAGGGCATTAGTATTCATCCAGATTTGTCGAGGTACATGCTTTTGACTTATACATGTTTTGTCATTTGTCATCACATCTTTCTTCACACCTGTCCACCTAATTGCATTAGTTCTCTACATTTATTTAGGTCAGGGTTACCTTCATACCTCTCAACTGTACAAATTTTGGGTAAATGTCCCTAACTTAGATGTCTGATTTTGTTCCTTTTTTAATAATATTGTGCAATGCCTTTCTGGTAATTTAGTGGGAAGTCATTTGGGACTGTGGGGTTAGACAATAATGACAGACATTTGTTATTTACAATTAATAACCCTCGAAACATTCATACTATTGACTGATCCATTATTCTATCCACGTTCTGACTTTGTAAGAGGAATATTTGAGATATTCCCTATTTGTACTTATTTTAAAATGCCTTTGTCCAGATGTCTTATTCTGATTGAGAGGTATGGTTACCATCTTATTCGTACGCATGTACGTCCATGATAATCGCTTACAAGACACTAATATAACTCCCTATGTCTTCCCCCAATAGTTTACATGATATCCAGTAGATGGGTTCTTCATTTTAGGAAGTTAGAGGCGTCTGCTATACCCACATAGGTATATTAATCACTCCCATGGGGCGGACCTCATAAATCTGTGCCAACCAACACCTAGGCACCTAGGCCCATTATTGCATACCCATGATTCCCAGACCTGACACCCCTCCACAGTAGTCATAACACATATTTAATGTGAGCGAAAATAAATTATGACGACACTTCTAAGCACTATCCACTCTCCGCATGTCGGTACATATGTCTTACATTCTGTCAACCCATGTGTTATTACACTTGCACAAGCTACTGTTGCATGTACAGCTATATTGTAGTTGCGGATGACACTTCTTTGCGGCAATCATTACAGGGCTGTGCATTTATAGATTCACTATTTTTGGAGTCCTGCAAAGGACACCTATATCCATGTTTAAAGAGTAGAACTTACAGATCTGGCACACTAATACTTTCCAGCCAGTAATTTTGAGAGCAGCAGTGTATTTACCTTAATTGCATGTCTGTTATGTGTATCCATACTAGCTATGGTGTAACCTATTTATGTACATGTGTTATATCTACGATGACATTTTGTTTATATGTTTGTTAGGTATATATCAATTGATGTTGTATGTGTTTGAGTGTATGTATGTATATACATATATATATATATATATATATATATATATATATATATATATATATATATATATATATATATATCTGTACATTCTTTATTTCATATATTTATTTAGTTCAAGTCTGTGGATATATATGGCTATACACAAATGTATATATCCATATATAGACATTACGTGTAGAAACCAGCATTCATTTGCTATGCTGTGAGCGGATTACACACTCACAGGCGCACTTGCATTTCCTTATTGTGGGTTACGCGCAGGCACGCATGCATATCCTTATTGTGGGTTACATATGTTTACTAAGTCTTTGTGCTTACGTGGGCTTTATTACTTGTGACAGTACCAGTAAAATATCTCTAATCCGGTTAACGGACATATGCAAAACACACGTTCACCTTTACATATTTAAATGTCTGTACAGCACAGACGCATTCATTATACTTTAACATTATATGTGCTGTAGTCGTAGTTGAACCGGGACTGCATTCACATTGGCCGGATGCTGTAACCACTATACGTTTGGTGTTCTGACTCATTTATATGCATACCCATAGTACATAGCTACATTAACATATGCCTCACCGCTTCACTTACGTCACAGGCATCCATTCTCCTGCCGGGAAAAATGCGGTACTACATGTTGCACATTCCCTATTCCCTACTGCTCTGGACCCAAGCTGCATATTTAATCACTGCAGGGATATTCAGAACCCAAAGGCTTATAGTCCTGACACATACAGGTCTTTAATTGTCAGGGTGTTCATGTGGTGATCTGGGTTTAGGCTTGTCTGCCTGGTGAACGGAACTGCCCTGACCATGTTCAAATGTCAGACAAAGCACATGGACAGGGTTTGTCCATTTTAAACATTTTATCTGTGTTTACAGACACAGGTGTTTGGGCACCTGTCAGCAGCTTATGATGTTGGCAATACATAATATGGGTGGGGGTGGTTACAATACATAATCCACGGTGAGTGGTGTTCCCATTCACATTTGACTATTTCCTGTATTCATTCTTACGAGGGTTATTATTTTGCACATGACTTAACTATGAATTAACTACAGGTATGTAGTAGTACAGTCAAATTATGTGATGCTTTGTTACAGTGTAAATGTACGGACCGCTGTAATACTGGGGACTACCCCACATCCTTCACAACATTTCATGCTTATGTACATACTATTATTCAGAGAACTTTCGAAGTTTGTGAGAGCAGTAATTACATCTGTCCCTATTTGTCCACCCATCCTTTTAGGCTTTGTCCAGGTTTTGTTGCTGTAATAGGTTGGGAGGTGGTGTCGGTATGTGATTGAGTTGAATATATACTGTCGATAATTCAGTGGGGAGTAGGGTTACCACTTGTTCCTCTTTGCGAGGGGAGGTCCCACTTTGGACAGTTGTGTCCTGCGACAACACCTAAGACATGGCAACTGTCCTGTGATTTTAAGACAATAATATATTTCTTATTTTCTTTACTAGTTGCATGATACAGGTATTTTGTATCTGGTACACATAACTATTATTTGGGATAGCATAAGCTATTCAAATGCTATGGAATAAGCTTTTATCTTGGCATACACATGTAATTCTGTCCTTTGCACTGGCCAGGGGTACGTTTTATCCTGCAGATTCTCACATTTCTACAAGGGATGTCCCACCTTGGCCATCTGAACAGGTGGCAACCCTAGTGGGGTGACCTGCATGGTGGACAGTTGTTCCATCCTGCGTAGTATGTTTTGCATGTCTGTGTAGAAACTGAACAGTACCATGACTACACATACATGTTTTGTCCAGATGTGTACAGTAATGGACACCGTGGTGTGTAAACAACTCTGGGGTTTCAACAGGTTACTTATCCCACGGGGGATGTACACACATTTTGCCAGAACATGAACGCGCGGGCATTTGGATTTACGTACCTGTGATGGGATGTTTACAAATGTGGGATACATATTTGCAATCCTGACACTGCCTAGGACGATACTTCCTACTACATATGGGGAATACTCGCTATGTGTAGGTGTACGGATGCGCAAGGCTGGTAGCTGGATTTGGTGGACATTCGGACATGGGTGTGGGTTATGTGCTATACAGGGGTTGTTGTGTATTGCATTTGCATGCATGGGTTCTGCTTTTGGATATCCCGGTTCCACATATGGCATCCTATGTGTATGTGATGGTTACGTTCATGTGTATAGCACATTTTAATATACATATGTTTGTGTGTGTTTGGTATACAATTTGGACTGTCAGGTTTCTTTACGGTTGTTATATAGCCACAACTGCCCAGCTGTGTACTATCACTACCACTGTGGGACTGCTGGTGACCACGCCCATGGGGCTAGACGTGTGTATTGGCGGCCCGCTGACATGATGCACTTCACTTCCACTGGGTATAACTTCTGACAGTGCAGTACATTACGGACACACAGTTTTAAATATCATTTGTTCCATGGACGGTAACTCATATTGTGTTGCGTGTATTTCTGTTTGGTTCTCCATTTTGTGTGGCCGGGAACTGTCTTGCATGCTTTGCATACATTTCATTATCCACGGACACTGATAGGTGCGATTACTATTGCAGGCAGGCTATGATATTCAGCAGTTTAGGCTGCTCATCGCCAGCCGACATTGACACGCCTCTGGGCACAGCTTAGTAACGCCCCATGCACTTGCGCACGTGTCCTATGCACATGGATGTGGTGGCGGTGCACCTTTATTAATATGCATATGGCGCTACTACACCATTTATACGCCGCACAGCCGGCGCAGGCCTTACACCGGCCTTGCGCCGAGCTTCATGAATCCGGGGGACTGTCTATTTAATAAACTCTCTTGGTTTTATCAATGAGTTGGCCCTTATTCTAGCTATTTTTGGTGTATTTATGAATAGCTTGCCTATTCTGGAGTGTTGTTTTGCTGGAGGAGTTTAGGTGAATTTTACAACTATTTCCAACAACCACACTGAGATCTCTTTCACGGTGTGTTAAGAAGTTTCATTTAAATTTATCTACGTATATTTTTTAAATGCAGTTTACATTATTCATGACAGGTTTTAATCACAGTTCAAGAATGTGCATTAAGTCTGCTATTCCTAACCCAACTAGTCTATCTGTATTGAAAGCCCAGCTATGGAATCTACACATTTAGGTCTTAAGTTAAACACCAGACCAAGCTAAAATTTCCTATTTCAGATTTTGATAATCATGTGCATTAATGTTATTGTCTGGCAGTTAAAGCAGAAAACAAAAGCATTGAATAATAAGGAGCTGCTTCCTGTTGCCATGTTACACGGTTTGTTTCCTCTCAGCTTTATTAACCTAGTGTGTGATACTTAACCAGGCATTGCTCCCAGGTTATCTCTAAAAATATGAACAGTTGTGTCCAGTAGGCTTATCTGGTCTACAAATAGGTTTACTAAACAGTCAACATAGGCTTTTGACAAGTCACCTCACAGATGATATGACAGCATTCTATTCTGCTTTGTTCCAGACCAGGTCTTCCTCTGTGTATCTCTCAAACATTATCAGGTAATCTATCACCTTATGATTCACATCAAGCTTATGTTTCAGGGTTACCTGGCCTCATTGTTTCCAGCCCAGTCATTGATTGTCAAATGCTAGATCAGTGGTGACCAACTTTCCGTATAATCATTTACCAATTTCAGCAACTCTTAGCATCTAGTCATTAATAGCTGTAGTAGCAAGTAAACTGTTTTCTGCCAGTTTGTTCAGATGTTCCTCTGTAGTTGTAGCAGACTTCAAAACTTCAATTATTTCCAGCATATTGGAGCTGGACATGGTACCTGCAGCCCCTATAAAAAGGTTGTGAAGTTACAGTTAATAAGACCAGTTTCCTAACACCAAGTATTTTAGCAGAAAAGAGTAGCAATTTACTTAAGGAAGGCACACTCTTTGGTGTAACACAATCCTCCTTCACCTGCCGTGATAAAACAAAACAATAAACAAACAAGCTCTGGTGAATCTTTTTTCTTCTCAATCACAAAGAAGTGTACCCCTCTTTCAAAGTACTTCATGTATACTTCTAGTAGTTTACTTTTTGCATCTTCTATGTGGTGATCAGTAGCATGGGTCAAAATTTTCCCAAATTTTCCACCACATGTAACATTTATTGATGTTTTCCTGCACATAATTTGAAAATGCAGGTGTCAGTAGTAAATAAAGCTTTACTGACAGCAAACAAAGAGAGTTCAGCCATAAACAGGAAATGATTTTTATGACTCCAGAAATGAGTAGTAAAATTTACAATCATTTCTGAATGAGATTTCTAAGAGCAATGTAACTATAACTGTACCAGGCAGGCAGTTTAACTTTGCAAAGTTAAGTAATGGTTTCTCAGTCCTTAGTTTTCAGGAGTCGCTTGAACAGCTAGCT
This sequence comes from Protopterus annectens, assembly GCF_019279795.1. NCBI lineage: Eukaryota > Metazoa > Chordata > Ceratodontiformes > Protopteridae > Protopterus > Protopterus annectens. The sequence continues at coordinate 793,264,235 of NC_056727.1, forward strand.
GTTCATCATCACCTTCTGCACTTGTTTCATGCCTAAACACTCCGTACCTGTTGTCTTTCATTCCCCTATTGTATATCCTAAGTACAGCAGTGGTGTACATTTCTTCTGCCATGATTCCCTCGTGCTCAGAGCAAGCCTAACAACACACTATTGAGAAAGAGTTCTGCATGTGAAGACACCTTTGTAATTACATTATGAAACTATAGCAGTAAAGTCATCATTACATGGTCTTCCTAGAAGAATAATAGTACTTTTAGCATTCTACTTGGGTTTTAGTGCAGACAAATTCTGATTATGTGCACTGACGGTTTTTGGCTGGACCATAGTATTCACTGAAAGTAAATGATCAGCAAAATGTGCTGCTGTCAAGGGTGTAGCCAGACATACAGCATGTATATTAAAGTGGGCACTTTTTTTCCACAGCAATATGTGCTAGAAGTTAAATTACAAAAAATCCTGATGCATTTACCATACCTTGATGTTGTTAGATTAATATAGTTTGTTTTTATGTATATATATATATATATATATATATATATATATATATATATATATATACATAGATGGATCTACTTTGATCCAGCAAATTTACGTTTCATCGAAATGTAAATTCGTGACCTCACTTACGCGAAAGTGCATTTTTTTGAAAATACACTTTCGTGTAAAAACAAAAATAAAACCTAAACCAAAAAAAAATAAAAAAACACACTAAACACAATTAGGCAGGGGTCCAAGCCTCCCTGCCCCCCACCTACTTTAATATTCTCACTCAGAGATTGCACTACAGTGGGGAAAAGGGAATATTCCCTTATCCCCGCTGTACCATGATCTCAGCAATAGTTTGCTTAGTTGTACATCAACACTAAATGCTGATGTACAACTAACGTTACATGCAAACTGCATGTTTTTATTTCTTTTCTGTTTTTTTTTTTTATTTTTATTTCTGTTTTTACACGAAAGTGCATTTTTGAAAAAAATGCATTTTCGCATAAGTGAGGTCGTGAATTTATGTTTCGATGAAATATAAATTCACTGGATCAAATGGGATCCATATATATATATATATATATATATATATATATATATATATATATGTATACATGTGTGTGTATGTATATGTGTGTGTGTATACATATATATATATATATATATATATATATATATATATATATATATATATATATATATATTTTTTTACATAATGCCAGACTGGTTAACTGTTTTTTTCCCTTAAACCTGTCAGTTCCTAAGTTCTTTGAACACAGACATTCATTATCTGGAGTAGGGGTACATTTGGATGTGTGTGCGTGTGTGTGTGTGTGTGTGTGTGTGTGTGTGTGTGTGTGTGGGGGGGGTGCATTCTCTATGCTGGTGTACAATTCTAAAAATCCTGGGTATGCCCATGACTGCTGGTTATTAAACAATTTTGTAATGATTGCTATTTGCAAACATGGCATTTGAGGTTGCTGGCTTGAAGAAAAAGCATTTTGATTTAAAACCCAATGAAAACTGGAAACTGGACATGACACACTACACCATCCAAGCATAGTGTAGTACTCTGTATAAAGCTGAGTGTGTCCTATGTGACCATCATAACAAATAAATGCAGCAACTACAATGGCATTGGGCTATTTTAATATCTGTGTCGCTTTGCATTCTGCACGCATTTCTCATTTTCTTTTCCTTGAACCCCCAAGGGTTCTTTCCAGGACACATGAATTAAGATCATTTCAGCTTATAGCCTATCTTCCACACTGTTCACCTGAAGGCAGAGGAAATGCAAATGAAAAATTGATCAGAATGGTAAATGCACATGCATGAAAAATGCACTTTCTTTGAAAGCCATCTCCCATACACATTACACATGATCTGTCAAACTCCTGTCCACTTGGAAGGTTCACAGTTCATATATGATTTGGAAACAATGGTCTGATGAGCTAGAGCTCTGCACATCACTCTGTGCTGATGTTGAGAAACAGAATGATGCCTTAGATGTTGGTCATGATTTGTTTTTGGAATTTGCATTTAATTACTTCATTTTCATAGTGACCATTCTCAAAACAACTATGCATATTCAAACCACGCTGCTATTCCGACACTAGCGTCTCTGGTTCCACACTATGTTCTTGCAAATAAATAAATAAATAACAGTGATACAGTGCTTATAGCAAGAGTAAAAGACAAATGTGCCCACATGCAGTCAACTGCAGGTTTGCAGAACTACAAAATGGTGTGTACAGCACATTTTGAAATTTAGAAAAATTTCCCAAAGTATCACCACTGGCAAAAAAAAACAAACAAAAAAACAAAAAATAAACAGACAAGACAAGATAATGGGATCATGTGGAAACATTATTAACAGGTTAGTGACTAAAAGAACATGGCAGCAAAAAGGATTTCTATGACTTCATTCTACCTTTTAATCATGACTCATTTTGCAAACCCTTCTTTTGAGTTGAATGCAGTTTATTAGTAAGCATGCACAATGGATAATATAATGAAAGTTACCTATATTCTTACTTATTATGTATATGATGATCGGTCAGCAAAATCAGCAAAACACTCATTTCACAACTTGTCGAAAGAAATGTTTAGGTCAGATGTTGCTTGGTGTGGAAATGATAAGATATATATGGCAAAATCAAAGCTGTACTTAATGTGTTCCACATCACTTCCCTATAGTCCTTTGGGGCTGACATCTGGAATATGACCAGCTGTTGAAATGGGAGGATTGTAATTCTGTGTCAGGTCAGTAGATTGCTTGCTATTTGTGTTTTCTGGTGAAGGAAACATTGCTGTTTCTTAACCACAAATTTAAAATGTTTGCATACAGTTTTTGCAGGACTGCCCTGTAAATGACATATTAACTATGTAAGATTGCAGTACTGAGTGGGATGGAAGAATCAGAGGTACAAATAAGTAACCCACGCCAGTCTGGTGACGTGACCATGTGAGCAAAACAAGCCTATCATTTCTCTTGTCTAATATGTTTCCACACAACGATGTTTGTATGGTTTAGATATGAAATGCATTTGTTTTAATTAGCACATAAATCAGCTACATTCTTCAGTGATGAAAAGTCTGAGAAGAGAAGGAACCAAATTCATTTCTATATCCTTAACACATATGGTCACTAATGTATAGTCATGATATAGGGGTGAAGGGGAAACATTTCCAAGCAGGAATTGCTTGAAAATCTGCAGGGGTGCCATGGGATAGCCATGCATTTTAGGCCTCAGACATCTCAGCTGTGCTCACAATGGTCAACAAATTCTTCCTCTCCAGGAACTGCATGAAGATAATCATGAAAGCAGTTTTAGATAATATGTTTTAGTCATTTTCTGCTCTTTTACAACTATTAACTACCTCTAAATAGTGGAGACAGCATGCCACATTGAATCTTTTTTATTGTGTCATGGGCACAACTTCAGGTACCTCGGCTGCTATTAGCAAAGACTAATACTAGTCTTAAATACCTCAGCCCACTATTTATCTAATCCTATATAGAAGAAAACAGGTAATGAATACAGCAGCCAATATATCTGCTTAAAGCAATATATTTAGCTATTGCTACTTAAAACACCATTGATCATCACAGAGTATTGCACAAAAAGGTGGCAAAACGGCTGGTCAGTGAAACTGGATACGTGGATTTGAAGCTGATCAGCTTCCATGTGTTCACTCAATGAACTCCATGTTTCATATTCTCCTATAACAAGAACTGGAGTGTTGCAGTGGGACTGTGCTGCTAACAAAAAGGATAATTGTAAATGAAGCACATTCACCAGAAAGCCATTCATTACCATCCAGATATGTAGTTGCTGATTACCAGGCCACCATTCCTATCCATGCCTTTACTTTTTGCTATTAATATGAGGAAATAAATGTAATATTTATTCATGTGAAAGGGATGCAATGTCAGTGGGTAATATGAGCTCCTGTTGAAGAAGGTTGTAGTCTCCCCTTCTACTACACTGTGTGAAAGCATGCAAGTGTGTATTAAGTGTGCTATGCATTGAAGGAATGGGTGTTCTGACAAGGGCACATTTTTAAAGTAATGTAATTACTTCAGTAACGCCAAGCTTTTATTCTTATAGACAGCATTGTCCCCATGCATGATACACTTGTTATTTCAGCACTGATTGCTATTACAACCACGTTATAATTATTTGTTTATACAGTTTTTAATAAACTAACCTCAAGTCACACAATGAATGCTTACACTTTCAATAATTTGCTATTATTAAACGTAAATGGAAATAATGCAAAGGCTTTTCTATTTAGTCTTAACCTCCAGACTGATTTAACATTGCTCCTTAAACAAAAACAATTAAATCATGCAATTTAACTATTTACAGCATGATGTGACATCAGGAAGCTAGTGAACCTATTGTATTATTTTCAATAAAGTACAAATCTTAACAACTGAATCAAGAACTTCACACCTTATATTGGCACCTTACATTATTTATTTGTTTTTTAACATTGGTTTACCAGGAAAGTCTGACTTGGAATGAGCCAATTTTCAGCAGAGGCCCGAGGAGAAATACTCCAGATGCATGTGTTTGTAACATGGGAGGAAACCCACACAAATGCAGGGAGGACATGCAGACTCCACACAAAAGGTACCCCAGCTGAGAATCAAACTGGAAAACATCTTGTTGTTAGGTGGCAGCGCTAACCTCTGCACCACTGTGCTGTCCAAGTCTATTGAGTAGATAGACAAACTGGATTCTGTCAGTCTCAAATTTAGTTTCCATTACAGACTTTCATACAACCCATTTTTTAAATTTGGACTTCTTTTTCTTTTAGATCTCAGTTCACATTTTTGAGTTTTTTTAATCATCTATTTAACCTCTCTTATTAATAGTGTGTCTTTTGTTTTACATATTCTAGCAATTGCTTTCTTGGCTCCATCAGCACTAAAGACATCAACACTTTCACCTCAGTACATATTATTTTATTCAACTCAACCAAGACATCTCTTTACTGAGGTTCAATTCTCGTACAACCATACGACCTAGCATATTATTCAATTTTATTTCTGTATTGAAGCAGCTCTATTCATGCCCAAAATGTATGCTTCCAAAATCCTCTTTCTAAACCCTTGTTATAATAGTTAAGGTATTTACCTTACAGATACAATGCACAGGGTTTGATTTTTACCTTTAGAAAGAAATCTGGCTAAGCTTAAAATGACCCACAAGGGCAGCTAGCCTAGTACTTATCTATGAACAGATGTGTCTTGTCCATACCTCTCAACTGTACAGATTTTTGCAAAATGTCTAGATATTTGTTTCGTATTTTTGGTCTATTCCTCATAAAAATTGTGCTTTTTTGACAAATCACTATGATGATTTAAGGATTAAAGTAAATAAATAATTACATTTATCTGTGTTTCAGACTTTCATATCCGTGAGAAAATGCGTGCTAACACAAATTCTGTAATTCTAGCAAATTTCTAAGTTTAGAAGAGCAATACTTAAAATGTGTCCTTATCTTTGGGCCGTTGTACCCCCATTATGTCAGGCTTTGTCTAGATTTCTTGCTCTAAGAGTTTGAGTGGTATGTTCTTGTCTACAGGAAACTTTTTCAAGTCTTGTAGGAGTATAGAAATATTTGCGCAAACATTCCCATGCAAAAATTCTAATTATTTTCCAGTTGGTTGTATATCAATGATTAAGACATATTTCCTTCTACTGCTCACCTGTAATATCTTTATTTAATCATTCACACCATGCTCATTTACCTTTGTACTGTACTGATGGCTCACATCTAATATTACCTTATATGCTTTACTTACTACTCATGCTTTTTCTGATGTGCCATTTCTGTTCTGGCCTCACTTATAAAATCTGCTATTTGTGGTTTAACAAAATTACTATCCAATGTCTGCATATTTTGCTTGAACTCTAACATTAGACATATATATGCAAGTTGATGAGTGTATAACCCAAACGTTTGCCTAGCTTCATCCCGTTGTATTACCTCATCCCCTTTTACCATCTGCTCCTAAAATATCAGTTCTTTGTTCTTTCTTCTTCAAATGTTCATTACATTTTCGACTGCATCTTTCTTATTACTTTTTGTAGTATAGCTTATTGGTATTATTCTGTTTTTTCAAAATCTAGCTTCCTTTAACATAAAAAACTTACTTAACACTTTTATGTAGGTATATTTTTTATATCCTTTTCCTAGATCTGCCCAAGTACCCACATTTGATCATGTTATTACCTTGTCAGTCACTATTGTCATCAAGTGCATCCATCTGGAATTATATTCTGTGTCTGGAATCAAACATATTAACGTTGCATGGACTTACACTGCATCTCCAAATCTGGAAGTCCTAAAACACCTGTTCACGAGGGCACATATTTTAGTTTTTATTTAGGGTAAGACCTCCAAATCAGTCAGCCCTTAAGCAGTACTAAACCAAAAACAATAGCAGTAAAAGTTGTCTGATGGTGAAAGAGGTGGTGATAATTGTAAAAAGATTTCCTTACTTTTCTTCTCATTACAGAAAGTTCTTGATGAAGTTTGCCCATGTACTTTTCCCAATCCAAATAGTTTACTGACTGCCACCACAAATGTCAGGCACACACCTCAGGCACTTGCACTGCAGCTGCTTCAAGCTAGTACAGTTGCAGCTCTATCCAGCTACATCTCTTGCTTCACTGCTCTTCTATTGCTCCTCTAGCTGTACCCTCCCTACACCAATTTGCTGCAAATCTGTTACCTTATGTCTCTCATCCCACCACACTGTCACTCCATTTGTGAGAGTATCCCAAAGCTGTCCACTACTACCTTGTGCTCCAGATGTTCTGCTGGCCAATCTGGTGCTGCAGTATCAGAAAGCTTTTGTAATTATGAAAACTGCAGGTTTCCTTCAAATCTGGCTTAGTGACTGGTCTGTTTTGTTCGAAGATGACACTAGACATGCAACAGGTCTTATTGACTGTGCAATCAGGATGGCTTGGGAAGTGAAAAAAGGAAGCAATGATACAGAATGCTGGGATTTAGGCAATACCAGAGCTAGGGATAGCAACACAATGCTTGATGTTAAGAATTGTATGAAAAAAAAATGAAAAGCAGATAGAGAGAGAGAGAGAGAGAGAGAGAGAGAAATAGGAGAGAACATGACAAACCTAATATGTACCTGTAGAGCACTAAATGTGCCAGTTTAGGGTCCTGGGACAAATATACAAAAGTGCAGTAAAATGAAGAAATGGTAAAATGGAATCTAATATTCCATGAATTTTCCATCTCTAGTCTGTGTTCTGGATATCTTCAAAGCAGAAATTAAAGATATTGACCTTTATTTGAGTTTGTATGCATTTTTCCAGAATTATCTCCAAGTTCTTAATAGTTACTTTTTGAGACTTCTGAAAATGTGTAATGTTTGGCTATTTGTCAAGCAATTTGAAGTATTTTCTAATTAAGCCACTGATACAAAGACCACATGTGCACTAATGTACACATGACTGAGATGCACTTCGTTAGAACATGGGTAATGTATATGGGTGCATGTTTCTACTCCAAAGGTACAACAGTATCAGAGTTGATTATGTTAAGTAAGTGAGTGCAGAAATTAAAGCACCCTTATAGGTTCTGTGAAGCATTGTGTCCTCTTATAAAAAAGTCACAAACACTGTATAATTTTTTTTTATGAAATGATATTTTGCAAGATGTACTGTTGGATGGGTGACTTATACCCTAGAAATTTCTGAGAACTGAGACTTGTGTTTATTAAAGGTGGTTAGGGATATTTTGCATTGTGTTCATGGCTCATCTCTGTCCTTCCTTCCTTTTCCACTATCCTATTCAGAATTTGTATTAATCTGTATTCACATAGGGAGAAAAGTTTGATTTTGGGAAGATGTTTGTTGAGAAAAAAATCCAGTACATTGTTTACTTCATTTTGTGAGACTATCTTTCATCATTCTACCGTTAAACAATATTTACTGTGTGTTCATAGGTTTTTATTTATTTATTCTGGACCTCCTTGATCTTTGTGATCCACATACTCATTTCTCCCTTATCCAGCTGGAGTTAGATTTTCTTTTTTCCAGAACATAACATGTTTAAATAACTTCTTCCTTCCATCCATGCTGGTGGGTTGACAGTTGAGTGCCAGTGGGTCTTCATTCTTTGAAGGCTTTTTTTATGTGTCTAACTCATCCATGACAAGTAAAGCGCTTATCTGTGCTACTGTTCTTCATGATTGCACATGCCCAGTTCCATACTCATACTTTGTGGAGCCTCCACACATGCATATGGTGGCCAGAATGCTCACCCTTCTTCCAAAGTGCCATATGTTGTGTCCTGTCTGTCAAAAAGGAGTGACAGCAGCACTGCCATGGACCAAATTACTTGCCATCCCTGGAGGGGGTGAGATGACATTGACTGCTCTGTTGCACCATCCTTCTGGTAAATCTTCTATTTCCTTGGCTGCTAATGAAAGCTGAATGACCTGGATCATAGTTAGGGCTTTATCCATGACTCATGGAGTCAGCCTGCTGTGTGATCATAGCTGCCTAAAAGAATCTCAGTGCAATAAATCTAGCTGTAGATTTCACCTTATTTGTAATTTTAATAAAGAATCAACAGTAGTTAGTGAGACAAACTGCTCTTACAGACCACTAACCACAGCACACTTGGTTTTAAATAGTCCAGTCCGTAAAGGACTTGTTACCAGAGGTAGGGTTAGGTCTGGCAGGGCTGATTATCTATAAACTCGTATATAAATACCAGAGACTTGCACTTATGATTTCTAGAGACAGTTATTTTACAAGTCATCCACTCAGAGTATTATTTGTCATGATACAATAGGATGTTTGATAATATGGCAGTGTCTATGGAGAAATTTGAGTGGGGAAATGGAAATACATGTAATGTAATTACTTTACATGACTCCAAAAAAGAGTACAATGTTGAAGCTTAAGGTGTTATCCTGGGTACTTGTGAAATGATACTCCGTTTGGATTATTGTCATCTTCAAAATATAACACAATCAGACCATCCTATCACCTCTAAGCTCACTAGTCAAATAATGTTAAAACATTCTGTACTTGTGTAGAAAGTTAATGTGTAAGGCACATTCTACTATTAACCATGATTCAGTTGTTCTAAAGGCATCAACTACCATGATTTGGATTACATATAGTTTTCCATGTATTTTTATTCTAGTAATTGTTGGGTGCATATTAATCTGTATTGGTTTTTAGGGGATGCCTGTCAGAGAGGTGACCAGTGTCATTTCAAGCACTAATTTGCATTCAACAGTAAACAAAAAGGCAACAATTCAGCAGGATTACAGCTACAACTTCTTTCAACATACTACCAGGTAACTCCAGTTCTGCCACAGAAATACCATTCATTTATCGGGTCTATATCAGTTCATCGAATGGCTATTCACAAATACCCATTTGTCGAGCACCTATTTATCCAAGCCATTCTTCAGCGAATGGTGGATTTTCATTAGGGCAAACAAGTGGTTGTCTAATTGAGCGACTGCAAAAACCCCCTAAAATTTAAAACCTGCCAAGGTGAGGGGGCTGTGCCCTCCACACACCCCAATGTGGAGGCACACTCCTATAACTAAATATACCCACACCAAGATCATACTACAGTGGGGAAAAAGTCAAATTCCAGATGATGGCCAACTGCTGATTTGTCCTAGTGAAAATCTACCAGTTGCTGAAGAGCAGCTTTGATAAATAAGTGTTCAACTAATGGGTATTCGTCGAATAGCCATTTGACAAACTAATATAGGCCCTCATTTATCATTTATCCCACTTCAAAAAAACAATAATTTTCCAACTCATTGCATGTTATACTACAGCAGTTTAGCAGAAAGGGTTACGTTTATAGGCCGCTAATGAAATGCATCCATTTGTCCTGGGTTTGATTATCTCTGTTTACATTTACCTTCTGTATGACTGTGAGATACTTACTTAACCAGAGTTCCCAGATTACCCTTGAAAAGAAGGATTTATTTCTAGTGGGTTTACTTGGTTCATAAAATAAATAAGTTCAGGGTGTCCCTTTATACCCTTTCAAGTAAAAACAAATATTCCAAAGACATTTGACCACAGTGACCCTTCCCCGCTATCTGTCCATAAACTGGATTTTTCCTGCCATTTCCACCACCAGTATTACTACTTGCATGCCTGTGATTGAAAGAAAAAAAAAACTATTTCCAACTTGTAAAAAAAAAGACACTTTTCAGCTATTGGAACTGAAAGTTTACCATTAAGCCAGGTGTATTATTGTTTCTAGCTATACTCATTTTACAGTTGGGTTATAAGCCCTGCAAAAGGTTTGAAGGATAGTGTCAAATACAATAGAGCTATGGCACACAACCAGTCTATGGAAGGAAATCCCAAGTGAAATTTCAATGGGGGATCTCAACATATATATCAGGATGCTAACATGAAATAATACCCACCCACTGCCATTATATCACAACTGTCTGATAATATGGAGTTACATATATCAGTAACATATCTGAGTAAGACTGTATATTTTTTATAAGACCTGTTGCTCCTACTACTATTGGAAATGTCTGAGTATCCTTCTTTCACATTGCCCTAGTTTCTGCCTGTAAATCCTTGTATTTTATGACTTTGTGTCTCTCTGTACATAAGACACTGTGGTCACTGGGTATAACAATTTCAATGATCAACGCTACTTTTGTCTTCTTTTCATGGATGACTATATCTGGTTTTCTTGCATCTATTTTTTGAACTGTTGGTAATGGGTGATTCCATGTGATATAAACTTCATCATTTTCTATAATGCTCTGTGGCTCATGTTTCCAATGTTTTTCAGCTACTTCAATATTATAATGTTTACGCAATCCCTAATGCAACAGCCTTGACACATTATTATTATGCCTTTCAATATACAGGCCCTCTGCCATTAGTGTAGAACACTCAGCAACAAGATGTGTGACTGTTTACAATTCTGTTTACAAAAACTGCATTTGTCTGTTTCTCCCACATGTTCAATGCTCTTTGTAAACCAAAGTGTATGTAGTCCACTATCCTGGGCTACCAGTATTGACCTTTCATCTTACGGTTTACATTCACCTTTCCTTAACCATTCCTGCATCTTGTCCTGATTGACATGAGGTTTTTCTAAGAGTTTTCTGTACTTGCAACTATATTTATGCATTTTCCACATTTCTTGCCTTTTCATCTGATCCTTCACCTTATATTGTTTCTTTTGTTTTTTGGCACATTAAGTTGCTGCCTAATTTTTATCTACTGGTTTGGTTTCCAGTCTTGTTTGACACTGATATGCTTCTACAAAACTAAGCAGGGAAGTCATCTTAGACTCATTCTCCTCATGTTTTAAAGCTTTCACTATGTTTGGGTCTTTTGAGGTCAGTAGATATGTATGCAGTCCTATGATTGCAGATCTGTACATGTAATCAGTTTTGAAGAGGCCTATACCTCCTTCAGCATGGAGAATTTATAATCTTGGTATACACTGATTTTTATAAATCATTTGATAAGCATGAAACATTTTTCTTGTTTTCCTGTCCATCTAATCCAATACCTTTTTGGGCCAGTCAGTCACTTCAAAACTGTAAGTAAGGACAGGAAGAGTAAATTGGTTTATAGCTTGAATTTTGTCCCTGGATGTCAATGCTGTTTTCAGAATTAATTTTAGTCTTCTAAAATATTCCTTACTCTTACTGAGTTTTATTTGCATTTGCTCATGTTTTATTGTCAATTATTCATCAATTCCCAAATATTTATATACTCCTTCTTGCTCAAGTTCTTTTATATCACATTTCTGTCCCACACTGATGTTTTCTTGGTGCTGTGGCTTTTCGACTTTAAAGGTTGCTTTTGGACATTTTATCAAGACCAAATGACATTTTTATATCATCTGAGAAGGTTTTGATCACTTGTAGTTGTGTTTTAAGTTCCTCATCTGATGAGCTATACAGTTTTAAATCATCCAAAAAAAAAAAAAAGAAGATGAAAAGTCTTTACACTTTCTTGATATCTGAGAACCAAATTGCAGCCATGAACTAATCTATTAAGAAAACAGCTTAATGGTTTAAGGACAGGACAAAAGAGTAGCCTTGGCAGTCTCTCTGGAATATCCCCCTTTGAATTGTTATCCCTGGAATAATAATTTGTCCTTTATCATGGCTTAACTGCAAAGTTGTTTCCCACTGTTTCATGTTTTCAGTATTAATATTAGTCTTACAAAATATTCCTTACTGAGTTTTATTTGCATTTGTTCATGCTTTATTGTTGATTCTTCATCATTTCCCAAATATTTATATACTCCCTCTTACTCACGTTCTTTTATATCACATTCCTGTCCCAAACTGATGTTTTCTTGGTGCTCCAGCTTTCCTGCTTTAAAGCCTGTGTTTGCACATTTATTAAGACTAAATGACATTTTCATGTCATCTGAGAAAGTTTTGACAACTTGTAGCTGGGCTTTCAGTTCCTCATCTGATGAGCTATAGAGTGTGAAATCATCCACAAAAATAAAATGAAAAGTCTTTACAGTTTCTTGTTTTCTGGGAGCCAAATTGTAGCCATGACCTAATTTGTTAAGTAGACAGCTTAATGGGTTAAGAGCAAGACAAAACAGCAGCTGTGACCAAGAATCACCCCAGAATAACCCCCTTTGAATTTTTCTCTCTGGAATAATAAGTTGTCTTATCATGGCTTCCTCCTGAGCCTGGCCTAGCCTCATTGTAAGAATGTTTCTGTGTCTTGAGGATTATACCCTGTCATTTTTCCAGTCCTGGTACCAGTGCTCCTACTAGGATTGGGCACTTTTTTATCCCTGGACTTGTGCACCCAGCTGTCTTTTTATTTTTTAACCTACTTCTGTCCATGACATACGCTATATGAAATACAGTCAGTATGTCAGTGTCATCTAGGCGAGATTTTGTAAAACAATAGGGTCCACCTCTTGAAGGTATTCATCAAGACTTGAGGATGAATTCAATTCCATCAATACTACTCTCCTTTGCTTGCTGATTTTATCATTTCTCCATTCTGAGAGGTCATAGGCATGATGTGTCAGTCAAATATCACTCTTCCAACATCATAAAATGAATCAGACTTTGCTAATGCATAAATTCCTATCATCCAAAGCAATAAGCAATAAGTAAGAATTATACAGCTTATAGGCAGCATACAGATGCACACCAGCCCCTTATATTATGTATCTGTGTTAGTGCCACAGCCTTCTAATATCAAAGAAGCATCAACGTATGCATAATCCCTATAAAAGTCACCTCAGGCCATTGTGTGTTGACCATATACCAAGCTAGTACAACAAATCTTCACGAGTAGAAAGCACAAATCCTTACATAATATGTCTAACCAAAGCAACAAGGAGTGAACAAACATTGCAGTCATAAAATTATGCCAAACATCTTGTTACAGTAATCTCATCATAGAACTGTTTATTTATGTATTTATTCATAAGCCAAGTAAGTGAACTGTCCAGTAGTAAGCTCTTAGCAGAATCATTTATTTATTTGACTACCATATGAGTGAACTGTCTAATAGTATGCTCTTCACAGAACTACTTATTTATTTATTTGTTAACCATGAAAATGAACTGTCTGTTCTGATCCTTTTCAGCTAAAAGCCTGGCCATGAGGGAAATGGAAAATTCAATGTACAGGAGTATTTTAGAATAGTTAATTGAGAAGCATATTTAGGGAGGTGGGAGGAAACTTGACTACCCAGAAACAGCCTGCACAGACATGGGGAGAACATGCAAACTCCACCCATTCAGTGATAAGCCAGGTTTAAACCCCAAACATTGGAGCCATGTGGTGGAAGCCTTAACCAAAAACCAAAGTATTGCCCAGCTGTGTTGCATTCATTTCATAAGTTTTATATTGATAATCCTTACATATCGGTAAAATATGGATGCTATGCATCCAAGCCATGGGTGAGTCTCATACCTAGCACTTCTTGAGAGATTGCTGTAGAAAGATCCTCTCATATATTGCACCAACAGTCAAATTTGTGTTTGGTTATGTGTACATAGAAAAAAAAAACAGGTCACTGACTCACAAATCTCTACTCCAGTTTTTCAATCCTCTAAAAAAATCATCTGAAATTCTTGCTTCCCATGTTTATTGTGCTGAGACAGTACCTTTAGTAGACTTCATCACATAGCCCTAGTAGAAACCAGTACAATTAAAAAACCTGTTGTAGACTCTGCATTTACCTACAGTTGCCCACAACTTACTCTGGACAAATGGAACAGTATGTTATTCGATGTTTCCATGGATTCAGAAAGAGGTACTGTCAGAGATAAACCCTAATATGAGTGGCTAAGAATTTGCAGTAACTCATTCTGATTCATACCCAGGCCCACTGCAGTGATTTTATGTGATTGGTACAATCTCTATAGTGTGCCATCACTGTGATCATGATAATGAGATATTCCGGGGGGGGGGGGGGGTAGCTAGTGCTAGTTTGTCATCTACTCTCCTCCGAAAATACCTATGGGAAGGAATTACACCACTTACTTGGTTAGATAAATTAGCACTGCTGGCCATGTTAATTAACACAGCTAAAAGTCTGCATTCCCCCATTACAGTCAATGGGAGAGACCATGTTTCAGGTATGTTTAGGGAAGATCAGAGGAGATGGAGTGATGGGGAGTGTGTGTGCATGTGCGCACGCACACACACACGTGTGTGTGTGTGTGTGTGTGTGTGTGTGTGTGTGTGTGTGTGTGTGTGTGTGTGTGTGTATGATCACAGTGCAGGATTAGTTAGGGGTTTGCTAGTGTAGGGGTGGGTGTGATTCCTGCTCGTGTATATCTAAATCTCTGTATTTGTCTACATAGATATATAGATGTGAATATCCATATAAATGTCAGTATGTGTGTGTGGTGGAGTGAATGAGGGGTCTCCTGTGCCAACAGAATGAATGGGATACCAGTGGTAATTAACATCAAAATGTGATGTTTAACACTGGTGGTAATTTTATACAATTTAGAGACATGCGATTTAGCCAATAATGATATCTACCATATAACAGTTAAACATGTCTATGAACTGCATTTTATATGACAGCGTAAACTATATCTTGTTGAAGTCGCACTTTATGCAGGTATAAATAATTCTTTCAAATTCCCTGGATTTTAATGCCTTTGGTCATCCAGGTCAACAAAATTCTTGACCCTTTTTGCATGGGTTTTCAAGACAAGGATAGAAGGCTGGCAAATGTGTAATTTGACTTTCTGCACTATGACTCATTTTTTGTTAACATAAATGAAAGGTTAGCAAGCAAGACTCCCCTGTGCTCATGGAAGGCTGTGTAATGATATGCATGTATCAAAGCTTGCAGTTCAGAAGCTCTTCTCGATGAGGTAAAATTTATAACATAATAGGACCTTAAAACAACAGCTAAAAAGGCCGTGCTGGTCAACTGTTGCAGTACAAAGTTCAAGTCTGGTGATGCAAAAATGCAAACTACCTTTCTGCAAGTCTTCAAATGCAAAGCACTTGTGATGAGAACAAATAAAGAACTGTTGGTCTCAGTGTCAGAGAAGGTTGTCAAGGAAGGCAAGTGGATAATGAGAAGCAGCGAACCTGAATGGATGAGTAATAATGATCCAAACTCCACATCTAGCAAGAGGGTATTGACAACACAGAGGCAGCATGCAATTTTGAATGGCCAACAATTTCTACCATTTTGTCTGGGGTCATGTTGCCCTTCCCTGAAATTTTTTTTAACAGAAATAGTGTATACTGAATGCTTTTTAACAGGACAGAGGTGGTTCATTTGGCAAGTTATATTTCATAATATATTTATGAAACAATGCAGTTTCTCTCCTTTCAAGGAGCTAGAACATTTATAAGTCTTTAATAGCCTGGCAAGCAATATGTTTTTGGGAAGAAACTAAAACCCTTAGAGAAAAGCGACATAGCAATACTGCATAGACTCTGTGGGTAGGCAGATTCAGACAGACATAGCAAAAATTCAGAAATGTCACTGATACAAATGAGAAGTCTTCATTAGAGCATGAGCAAATGAATCTAGGACTATTGAACGAAAGGTCAATAGTCTGAATCCACAATCACCGAACACACTTTAATGAAAACACTTTCACCAAAAAAGTGCTTTCGTTAAAGTGTGTTAAAAAAACAAAACAAACAAACAATACATCTACTTTTATGCAGTGGGGCAAGCTCCCACACACCCCACCCCCCTACTTTAATATTCTCACTCCGAGATCGCACTACAGTGAGGAAAAGGGAATATTCCCTTATCCGCACCGTAATACGATCTGTGCAACAGGCATACTTATGCGAAAGTGCTTCTTCGGTGTAAAGCACTTTCACGTAAGTATGCCCAGCCAATAGTGATTCGGTGATGTTGTCGTTTGGGGATCAGTACAGATCCCGAGCAAATATCTTTAGTTGTGTATAAGGAAAACAACTCCAGGTATGTGAAGCAAAAGGAGCTCTTTTTTTTTAAATAAATTATAACTGGGGAAATCAGATTCTTTATATTTATTCCAAACACAATGGTATAACAGTCAGTTTCTTCCTGCAATTTGTACTTTCCTAACTTATTAAATCTTCATTTTGGTACCCTCACAAAATAAAATAGCCAAGAAGTTTCCAAGATTAGTATGCATAATATCACTCAATTTAATTTTCTTTGAATCTTAAGTAAGAACGTTTACAGCATCATTTATAAGTGGAAATTAACTGTGGGATTTTGTGTGCCTGAGAAGAATACATTATCCACAATGAGTCAATGAAAACTAGCTAGTTAAAAAAGCGCACATGGTACTGAATTATTTTAGTGGGTGATCCTTCTGTGTTATTTTTTTTAAAGCTCGCAGTGAGATTTTTACCAGCAACCACTTATGCCCTCTACAGCCCAGTTCTGTATTTACAATGATAGCTAATGAAGATATTCAAAGTTCTACATGGTTTCAGCTTCTTATACAACAACAGCAGCATTGGCAAACTATGTCCATTGTTTTACAGATGGTATAGTAGTTAAGATGTTTACCTTTCAGACAAGAGATATAGGGTTTGAGCCTTACTATGGGAAGTTGGCTAGGCTTAAAATGGTCGACAAGGACAGCTAGCCTAATAGTTACCTATGGCTGTATGAAATGCAGCTGTAAATAGACTGACTTTTAGGAGACACAAGTCAAACAGATGCAGTGTGTAAGCTGTCTCTTTTGACAGCTTCATTGTCATATCTGCTCTCAGAAGAGGTTCCTGGGAAGCTCTTTTAAAAGCAGTGCGCAAAACTGGCCTGGAAACAACAGTTTTCTGACTAGAACAATATACATCACTCACATTTTTATAGCTATAGGATTGATTATCATATTTCTACATCATATACTATAGGGCGTAATTTGAACTTCTTTAACTAAACAAGAAAACTGAAAAAATATGGAATCATGTCAAGAAGAATTACAGACAAACATTTATCTGTTACTTACTAAGTAGAAAAAAAAAGTATTTAAAAAATAAAATAAAAAAATAAATAAATGAAAATGTCTCTAAGACTTACATAACTGTTTTGCAGTGTGGGGTTGGGTTGTGAAATAATCAACATTTCCAGTAAGAATGACTGGAAACAATAGTGCTAGCACTTTTGTTTTCCAACCTATATCATTTCAGTCGATTATAGTTAACAGGTAGATACAGTTTCCTGTGACACTGTTGTCTTGTATAACTGGTGGACACAAACTGTACTTTTGGAAGGAATGCAAGACTTGTTTTTCAAGATGGTGTCATAGTATGTGAATGTAGTCGTTTGTACTGCAATGATGATTTCAACCTGTCTGCAGATGTAAGCTATACCTATGGACAGGTTTTGAATAGCCACATTCCTCACTACCATCTCAGTGTAACATTCAGTGAGTATGTTACAATAATGACCAAGACTTTATACTAGATGGATGTACAATTCAATGAAGAGTATCAGTGATATGTTTATTTAGTTAATGCTATATTTAGTATTAGATATGTATGTTTGTACTAATTATGCCTCGGTAATGAATATGTTGTAAAGTAGTTAGTGCAAAATAATCAAACTTCATAACTTTCCTGTTGTATGAATAATTGCTATTACTTTAATTCTTCTTCTGTTCAGATTGTGTAGCTGCTGCCCCACCCCACACACACAACAACAGAACTTGTAAATCCCATCTGGGGCATCTTGCCCTTCTCTGCAGCTCTTCAGTCTCTCATCCTCTGAGCATCACAAAGCAACAGGAATTCAAGGTGGCATGCCTTCATTCATAGCTTGAAGCCAGACATGCAGTCTGCATAGACATTTATGACTTTACAGCCAAGCTGGATACATAGTGCCCTGTGTCACTAAGTACTATTACCACCTCAAGAAGTATATATATCTAGTGGACCTTTACATAAGACAACACATATGCACAGCTAGACTGCTTGTATGACTGAGCTAGTAAAGTTATAACAGCAGTGCAGTTATGAATGGTTATTAGATCACATGTTTACTGTTTGTTTAAAGAATACAGCAAATTAAGCTTAACTTCTCTTCTGCGGTGTATATCTACCACTCTTAATTCCTACCCATACCAATTGTCTCTACATTTATAGCAGCAGATTCAGTGCTAAATAAGATATAAATATACATTATTAACTCTAATTAAAAACTAAGGAAAATATTTTGAGTGTATTACAAACATATCATAACTAGTACTACTCTGTGCCTCTACTTTTTTTATACTAACACTTCAAGAGGCCAAAATATAAATAAATCCTACCAATGCATGCATCCAAATATGGCCCCTAATATCAATACTTCATCAAAATATAAACTGCCAGTAAGTATTTTGCTTATAAAATTAGTCATGTTATCTATCTCAATAGATATGCTGACTCCACTGACATAAGTGATAAATCCCCAACTATGACCCAGGTCCCCAAAACTCAATTTTCAAGCTCAGGAAATTGCTTGAGTTACTGTGGGTTTAAGAGGAATGACAAGGCAGAGCTTGCTTTCCTCTTCTGGAGAAGGACTAGAAGCACTGTTACAGGTATCAGGCAATTCCAATTTGATGCCAATGAACTGTGGCTGCAGTTTAGAGGGGTGGACATTTGAAGGGTGTGCCACCATGTAGGAGGTAGAATTTCCCTCATGGCACCATTGCATGCCCTCTCTTGATGTTAGATGGAGTCAGCCAACAGGTAAGAGGGAGACCGGGTTGTAAGTTAGCCATCCAGTAACAAAGCTCCTAACCCGGCCCCATCACACTTAAGGGTCAGTAATGGCTCACATCATTACAAACTACATTTGTGGAATTGGAGATTTTTTTGCCTTCATTTACATTTGGTATTTGTACCAGAAGATTTTGGCAGACGCTATTGTTTCGGAAACAAACGCTGCTTTCTGAAATGCTGTATTGGTTCAGGTTTGGTGTGTCTTCCTGGTTTTAAAGTTAATGGAATTGGAGGAACCCATGCATAGGACTTTCTCTCATCCTCTGAGCATGACAGCCCAACAGGAATTCAAGGTGGTGTGCCTCCATTCATAGCTTGAAGCTAGGAAGGGGCACTCTCGTGGCATGGGTCACACCTACAGGCTGTCACAAACACGGGATCTGATGAGGATTGGAATATAAGGCAGCTGACAATAGGGCGAGCTTGAAGTCAGCAGTAGCAAATCCCAACTATAAATCTGATTTTGAACACTCCTCCCAGTCCCATCTCAGCAGCTCATTCTACTGAGCACTGAGAGATCAGCCGGGAACACCGCCCCCACCTTAGTCTTTTAAACTTGAATTATCATCGGTTTCCTCCCACTTACTAAAATGTACTTTATTCAGCTGCTTTTACTGTATCTCTGCTTCTTCCCACTTTATTACTTTATGTATCTTTTGGCTGCAGATTCTTAAAGTGTTCAAGTGCATTTAATCTGCTGCATTTATTACTGCTTGTTAGTAGCATGATCAAATTGTAACTATTATTCTGAGCCTCTTAGTTTTAATTTAAGCTCTTGGAATTCAAACTAGTTATCTTACATAAGGAAGGTTTGTGGTCTATATTCTTGTGGTAGGAGAGGTATCTTACACCCTTTTGAGCTGGGTATTGCTGGTTGAAGGCTTAATGTGTCTATTATTCTAAAAGTGTCTTAGTTTTGGTTTAAGCACTTGGGTTCTTAACCAGTCATTTTACATTATGAAGGTTTGTGGTCTACACTCTTGTGAGAGAGAGGGTAGCCTCCATACTTCTGAGCTGGGAATTGATGATGAAGTCTTATTGTGCCTGTTATTGTAAGTGTCTTTGTTCTGGGTTAAGCTCTTGGGTTCCAAACCAGTTATTTTACATTAGGAAGGCTTGTGCTCTACTTTCTTGTGGCATTACTGTCTATGCAGTTTTTTAACTGCTAGAGCATCTTGTTTGCTCATAGCTAAGCATTGCTCATCACGTTCCTTGTCTTATTGACTTGTCCAATATTTAAATTTCCTCACTCCTCTCTAGTAGATCAGTAGCCATTGATATGCCTTACTGACTATCTTTGTGGCCATTCTGGTGGAGATGGTTGTTCTGAGACATTGTAGCAATTGCCTCATATACATTGACAACCCACTTATTCTTAATAAAACAGATACAGCATGTGATAGGTGTAAATATACTTTAACACTGGAGGCAAAACTCTCTCATACAACCAGATCTAATCCTTTAGAGGTTGTGGATGACACTTGCACCATGCTTACTGCACAGGATAAAGATCCTACGCATGAAACTACTTATGCTGAGGCTCTTAGAGGTAACATTCCTAAAGCACAAAGACTCCTGCACAGTGCAATCAAAGACAGGGTCCTCAGCCAGCTCGTAAACAATCTGTTAAAACATCACACACAGCTACACATAACACCCTATCTAATGCCTCCTCTGATAAGCTCTTAAGGCAAACCTGCACACAGCCAAATATCCTGGTCATTGGTGATTCTATAGTGAGGCATACTTAGTAAGGAGAAAGTCATGGTTAGCTGCCTTTCCAGGGCTAGGATCCATCAAGTCAAACAGGTACTCAGGTCATTGAACCACAGGTACCAGTATGAGTCTGTCATAGTCCATGTGAGTGTTAATGAACAGAGACATACCTCCCTTGAATATATAGGTTCATAGATTATAGATTAGTACTAGGCTGACTACCCTTGTGGGCCATTTCAAGCCTAGCCAATTACCCCATGTGAGAATCAAACCCTGCACCTTGTGTCTGTAAGGTAAATGGCTTAACCATTATGCCATCCTCCCACCTTGGAATTTAGCCAAGGTGTTGCTTAGTAGAGAGAGGTTAGCCTTGAAATAGCTCCTTAAGGTTTTTGGTTTTGCTGGATCTCCGGATTTAATTTTTATTTCAAGTAATGCTGCCTTATTGTCAGATCTGATTAGGGAAGATATTACACTGGGTGAAGAACAGTGCCCACCCCATGAAGTGAGACATGATCAAGCTTGCTGATTAAGTATCTCTGGCAGGTATGTGCTTAGCACTGAGCAGCACTGCCTTCTCCAATGATGATGTCATGTTACCAACAGAAAATGATTGATTTTAACAATTGGCTTAGCCTCTGGTGTCAATCCAGGGGGTATAATGTTTGACAGCCTGGAAGGACATGGTTGACAAACCACTTTGCTTTACCAGGGATCATATGCACTTCTCCCCTCTAGGCTTTTGGATATTGGCAAAGACATTTTACATCCCCATGCTGCCATTTTTAGGCAATGTCAAACTGAAAAACCTACCGACTTAAATGAACCTATGAAGGAATATCTGAAAGTGCTACTGCTCAGTGCTATAAGTCTTAACAAGAAACTCCACTCCCTGCAAGTCTTCCTCTTCTTGGTGCCTGTAGACATCTGTGTATTAATGGAGATGTGGTTTAAAGAAGCTGAGAGCACATCAGCAGTGCAAGTTTATAATTCATTTCACACCTTTAGACTAGCTACTGCACAGGAGAGAACTAAAGGTGGAGGAGTCTCAGTCTACATTAAAAACAATCTCACATCCAGACTAGTTAAAGTGTATGATCCACTGGAACTCATACCTGTGCAACTCACCATTGACAAGGTGTCATATCATATCCTTGCAACCTGTAGGTCATCCTTCATGTCAAGTAAACCTACACGACCTGTCCCAATGTGCTAGAGTCCCTCACCATTCAACACAATGCAATATTCATGGGGGATATCAACTACTCCTCTATAGACTAGGAATACTACACCACTTCTAATGCACAAGCCCAGTGATTCCTAAACATTGTTTATACAAACACTCTGGAATAGTTGGTCCATACTCCTACCAGGGGTACAAGCATCCTTGACGTTGCACTCACGAACATGGGGTGGGCAATGTTCTTCACCTAGTGTAATATCTTCCCTCATCAGATCTGACAATAAGGCAGCATTACTTGAAATAAAAATTAAATCCGGAGACCCAGCAAAACCAAAAACCTTTAGGAACTATTTCAAGGCTAACCTCTCTCTACTAAGCAACACCTTGGCTAAATTCCTAGCATCGCTAACACAGTAAACACCATGACCTACACTGAGCTATGTACAGTCTCTGCACAGCCATATTGATAGATGTTTAGAATGAGCTGTGTCCATTCATATTAAGAATAAGACACATTCAAAAGACAATCCACTCTGGTGAAATCACAATATCAATTGGTTATACAGCAAAAGAAAAAAAAATCTTGGCCAAGCATAGGAAGAACAAAGCCATACATACTAAAATCTAAACAGGTAGATAAGAGGGTTACTTAATGCCAGAAAGGCTAAATTTGAAGAAAAATAGCTTCTTAGGCAAAGGACAACCACAAAGCTTTCTATAGCTGTGTCCTTAACCTCAGAGGAAATACACAACAATGCGCAGAATTTATTGTAAATGGCATCACTCGCACTGAACCAGAGGCCATTGTCAACCTTTTGGCTGACAGGATCAGCTCAAAATTTTCCCCTCACTCCTCCCATGATATTCCAAAGGAGCTGCCACATAGCATAGTCCCCCCAACCATTACTAGGAAACAGTTCTTCAATGCACTTTTCAAGGCCAAAAGCACTGCATCATGATGTTTAATAAATAGCATGAAACATGACCTCTCTTGTCTACTTGAATTACTTTTCAGCTGGAGCCTTTAGAAATGGTTTTGTGCTCAAGGAATGGAACTGGGCTTCAGTCATTTCCCTGCACAAATGAAGTCCAACCACTGAACTGAGTATCTACAGGCCCATAGGTCTTACCTACCTCATATTTAAGGCAATGGAAAGAATCTTCATGGACATGATAAATGAGGACATCAGTAACCTGTATTCACTGGATCGTTCACAGTTCGGCTTTGTTAAAGGAAGGTCATGCCTATTAAATCTAGTGGACATTTTTGAGAGGGTCACCAGAGCATTGGATGAAGACAAGACTGTGCACACAACTTACCTCAACCTGGCCGAAGCTTTTAATACAATACCCCACTCAGGCATTATATAGAATCTCACTAACTTAGGTATAAACCCTTTTATTACCCACTGGATAGCCAACTTTCTCACTAATAGGACCCAGCAGGTAAAAATAGGCGAGGCCACCTCCACCAAGAGGCCTGTCACTAGTGGAGTCCTCAGGGCTTGGTACTGGGCCCATTCCTTTTTGGCATCTATTTCTCTTAAATGGAAGCAAATGCTGGGGGTTAGCATCGCCTCCCCTGCAGACACTAGCATTCTTCAAGAAGGTCTATCTCAGTCTAACAAATGGTGCCAAAGCCATGGTCTTACACTCAGTGCTAAATAAATGTATAACTGTACCCTTTGAGAAGTCAACCATCCCAGATAATTAACATGTTGATAATACACCCCTAAGAGTCCACCCATTGGTCAGGGATCATGTGTGCACATAGACAGTAACCTTACCTTCTCCCACCATGGGGCCACAGTGGTGAGGAAATCCTTTCATGCTGCACAACTTATAAGTAAGGGCATGGCATCTAGGCCCAAAGAGGTCATTATCCTACTGTACTCTGCCCTTATCAGACCAGTCATAGAGTACAATGCTTTCTTTAGTATGTACCTGACCAGGCATGTGCAGAAACTAGAATGATCTCAGAGGTTCCTTACAGAAAGAATACAAGGCATAACAAACCTGCCTTATGCAGAGCATCTTAAAGCCCTTTTCCCTTACTCAGTCTCCAATAGATTGCTGAGGGGCGATCTTTGCTGGCTTACAAGGCATCCACAAACCCCACACTTATGACTCTCCTACATATTCATAAGTCAAAGGACTACGGACTTGAATTTTGTCTTTGACTTAAACAGAGCATGCTGGAGAAACAGATATGTTTGCCAGAAACTGCCCCTCCTATGAAACAAGCTTCCCTTCCATGTGAAGCTGAGTTTGTTTATTACCCAGTTTAAATCAAAAAGTAAAAAAGCCACCCAGATAAACCAATTAGTAAAAACTATCAGAAAACCTAGCCTAGTTAGAGATTTCATCTGTAATAAAAGCCCATGAGATATATGCAAATGACCTCTGAATGTCCATGATTTTTTTTCCTTTTTCCTTTTTAAGTCTTTATGGACAAATTCAGGCCTATACAGCCAAATGCCACTAGCTATGAACATGCACATTTCTACATAAATGGACTGTTTGGCTATACTCTAGAAACTCAGGGTCTTTAAACCCAGCTGAATTCCATAACCACTAATGTGTATGCAAAATATCTCAACTAACAACTAAACTAAAATGTAAACTGGTCACCCAGACAAACTGATTAGTAAAATGTATAAGTAAAACCTAGCCAAGCTAGAGTTTTCACTGTGTAATACCTTATACCTCCTGTAATAGAGGCCCATGGGATATATGCAAGTGACCCCTTTAGGACATCAAGTGTCTCAGCGATATGGCTTCTGAATGTCCATAACTCTTTACTTTTTCTTTTTGCCTGAATCTGTCCATAAAAACTTAGGAAAAAATAAAAAGTCGTGGACATTCAGAAGCCATATAGCTGAAACAATTGCTGTCCTTAAGGGGTCATTTACATATATCCCATGGGCCTCTATTACAGGAAGTTTATGGTATCACACAGTGAAAACTCTTGCTTGGCTAGGTTTTTCTTATAACTATTATCCAGTTTAAGTACAACCTATACCAGTGGATGGGGAGTAAGAAATTTGCACCAGACCTGTCTCCCATGTCCGTTATGGACAGAGGGTGGATTATAAATGCCTGCCCCTCAGTGTCCTATTTGGATACAGGACATCATTATTTTTTTCAGGAAAACTTGGCTAGGCTTAGAAAGGCCCCCTGGGTAATTAGCCTTCTAAAAGTCTATGAATCTATCTGTGAATCAGTGGCAGAGAATACAGACACAGAATAACCTAACACAAAGTATACACTTATCTGCTGCATCTAACCCTCAGAACAGTAAAAAAATCTTATGGGATTTAATAATTGCAATCATCCCACACATATTCATACATGTAGATATATTTTGAAGCAGTGAGAGTAACCACTGACCAGTATTACATTCTGTACAGATAAAACACTCAAGATCACGCCATACTGATACAGGTGATATATTTTTAGGAGGCAAGTGATATTTCTGACAAGGATTTTTCTCCATTTGGTAGGTTCATAGGTTCTTCCTAATCTTACAGGAAGGAGACTGTTGAGAAGCATTGTAAAATCACCCAGTATAGGTTGGTGATTAACAGTATTCCCATTAAATGTATCATATATCCCAGGTGCAAAAATTTTAATCATCCATCTAGTTATCCAGAATGGTTTTAGAGTTTGCCAGGAAGTACTCTGCTGTTAGTATTTGAAAGGTTATTCCCATATTTATTATCCATATGCTCACTTACTTATCATTATGAAATTTGAAGAACCACCTTACAATATATGTATTAATACAATTAAAACTATATGTTACATCTGAATTAAATTAAATATTTTATAACTACCTCTGGCAATGTTTCTCTCTGAAATGGGATTATGTTTTCTTTGCTGATACAAATATGTAAATATCTTAACTTACATATTTCCTTGTTCTAACAAAACCTCTGAGTAAACTTAATATTACCTTGGCAAACTGTATATGCATACTTCCTCATTTATGCAAGCATTCATGCTTTTACTGCTTATAGACTGGATGATTGCCTAAGATCTGGGTCATTTCTGAAAAGGGTCTCTTAATCTGTCCACCTATCCATTGCATAAGTAGTCAAATAAAAATGACTCATTGGATATGGCCTGAAAAGTTGTTTATAGTTAACTGCAAAAATAAGGGCCTCAGTTGCAGTAAAATAACACAAATTCAGACAGCAAGTGCACCCCTTCCTACACATACACAGACTCATATCAATGAACGAAATACTTCAGAAATAATCCTAACGTTGAAATATGTTTAATGGTTGGATATGTAATATGGTAGATATCTGAACTCCTGAGAAGTAGTCATGAATGCAATGTCACTGCTGCACAATTTTCATTCACTATTCTGACATATCATAACACGGCTAGCCATACCATTCCTGTCATATACATGTAGAGAAGAAATGATTTAATCGAATTTGTTTAATGTTGACATCTGTTTTGCCTATGCAGTTTGATCTTTTTCTGCAACAGCAGTTGCTGATGAATTCATTATGACTACTTAACCCTTTAAGGGACTATCTACTCTGACCCTTCTTCAGCTGGATGCAGCCCTTGATGTGCCTGATGAGTCTTCTGAGAAGTCATATTAGAGAATTATGGATCTGAATTGTAGCAGGACTGTACAGTGAACAGCATGCTGTAGGTCCAGTGCATATTAGAACTACAGAGTTACCAGTAATGATTTCTGACATAAGTGGATGGACAAAGGTGATGTCTTATGCTGAAGAGAGTCCAGGAAGCACTGCAGATTGTCAATGACTAATTAGAAAGACTCTGTCTGCTAAGTCTGTCAGTTCTAGTGTATTCTTTATTCTTATACTACAAATACCACTGCAAAACCTGACTACAAATGTCATTAACTTTGACCTGACATGACTGGCTGCATTAATTTGAAGAAGATGAGGTACCTGGTAAGTACTTTATATGGGGGAAAGAATCAGTGCTAAATCATCACATTTCCCCTGGTCAGTATAAATACCATCTCAGGTCACAGTTAAAAATAGGACATAGACCTAGTGGACTAACCCAGTCAAACAGAATTAAATAAATAAATAAATAATCCTGTGAAAATAACTAGACTTGAAGTAAGGGTCATAACTCATTTCAGGGTAGGACCATTTTTTTTTTTTTTTTTTTTTTTTTTTTTGTGGGACCATGTGATAATGCTGGCGATGTTTGACCATAGAAAAAAATTGTGATTTTATGCATTTTGAATTTCTAGTACTTCTGCATTTTATAGCATAGGCTAGATTTGGACTTGCTGAATCTAGACTTAGTACTACTTCAGCAGTAAAAACAGCTCTTCACTGAGATACTGAATGATCCGAGGCATCTGTTGCTTCCAACTAACTATAAGTGCCTGTTTTTGCTCTTATAGTACGTGTTTAATTTATATTTGCATTTGACTGTCTGCTTGAATTGTCTGAACTGCTTTTTGCCACATTTTTGCTATATACTGTACTAAATCAGCTGTAGCATAGCCCAGTTCCAGGTTTGCTATTTCTGGGTCTGTTTTGTAATTTCTGAGCATCAAATTCAAGCCATCCTTGTAGGTGAAGACCCTTCTGCATCCTTGTGGGAGGAGAGTGCTGTCTGGGTCCCATCTTATCAAGGGTGATTGGAATACTGCTCAGTGAGAGCATCCTTATTGGCTAGTTTGCATTAAAAGGATTATCTCTTGTTTTGTTTAAGGTTTGCATTTGTTCTTGTCTGAGTGCAGCGCACCATTGTGCACTTCCATATAGCAGTGGTTACTGTTGGTGGTTTAGACACAGATGTTTTGCTTGTTAAATTTTCCCTTAGCACTTAGCTTGTGGTCCTCAAGAGGTTTTTTTGTGGCCCTGCTCTACTATGAGGTGGAACACTAAGCCCAGCCTCAGAGATACCAACACACCTCTCACCCACTAGCCATTCCTAAGTGTAACCTCTTTTGCTGACCATATAAATTTACTTAACACTATGGATGGACACTTTTCCACAGTTTCTCCAGCCAGCTTGGTCAACAAGGGCATCCTGGAGGCAGTGTAGCAACTGTCTCATGTTCACCAACAACCCTCTACTCCTAGTTCACACAAACCCAACATGTGAGAGATACAACTATATGAAGAACCTTGAATCTGTGCTGTCTCACACACCACTTAGTACATATGACAATGAGCGGGTTGTCAGCATGCACACCTCACCTCCTACTCCACCCAAACCCACATCACTCATGCCTACATATGCAGAGGCCCTCACCAGAAGTATACCTAAACACCAGAGACCTCACAAACACAAACACGCTACACATAATACTTCCTCTGCTGAACACAATACACATAATAGCTCACATACCAGTGTCTCACCCATCAAGCCCTTAAGGCAAACCACAAAACCAAACATGTTAGTCATAGAAGATTCCATTGTGAGACACACAGATGTCCCTGTCACCAGGCTGGAAAAATAAAAGGTCATGGTCAGCTGTCTGTCAGGTGGCAGGATGTACCATATCACACATACACTCTGAACAACAGGTACTGTTATGACTCCATCATAGTCCATGTTGGTGTGAATGAGTTGAGATGTACTGCTCTGGACTATATGAAGAGAGACATGATTGAGCTCGCTGAATATGTGTCCCTACCCTTAAGCAGCATCCTACCATCACCCAGAGTGATACCTCAGTACAAACAGAAAATGATTGACTTTAACAATTGGCTTAATTTCTGGTGTCATTCCAAGGGGATCCAGTACCTGACAGCCTGGGAGGACATGACTGACAGACCACGATGCTTTTCCAGAGATGTCCTTCATCTGCCACCCCTGGGATTTTGGCTTCTGGCTAAGGCTCTTGTCACACCCATACTGCCTTTTTTTGGAAGTGTCTCAAGGACAAAATTCCCAGTGTAAAAACTGCATCTAAAACAACCTCAAGGTTATGCTGATAAACACTAGGAGTCTTAACATGAAATTGCACTCACTCAAAACAGTCCTCACCTTGGAAGATGCAGACATTTGTGCAGTTGCGGAGACCTGGTTCAAGGCTGTGGAGAGCACCCCAGCCATACTGGGTTACACCTCCTTCCACACATTCAGAAAACAAACTGAAGGTGTGAAATTTAAAGGAGGTGATGTATCTATTTTCATTAAAGATAAATACACCTCCAGATTGGTCAAACAGCATGATTCCCCTGGAGATACTTCAGGTGCAATTAACTGTTCTTAGGACATCTGTTCAAGTCTCTGCCAGATACAGGACCCCCTCAATAAATCATGACACCCACTCTGGCTATTTGGATTTACTTGAGTCTATCAAGATGCATCTGGACACCATGTTTTTGGGAGGCTAATTACCCATCTATTTACTGGTAAATTACTCGTGCTCAAACTCACTGGCTCAAAGGTTCCTTGACTTTGTTAACTCCAATGCCCTGGACCAGTGGGTTGACACCCCACAAAGGGTGCCAAGATCCTAGATCTGGTGCTTACCAATAGGGGGGGGGCACTGTAACACCCCACTGTGAGGTCTTCCCTGGAGAGATCTGACCACATATCAGTCTCGTTTGAAGTAACTATTACACCTGATCCACTCCTAGCAGCAACTAAACTAAAAAAATCTCCAAAGCAGATTATAACCTGTTATGGGATCGTATAAATAGCTTCTCTGTACCTCCCCCCTCAGATGGAACTGGCAACTATGCCGAGTTCTACACCAATGCTTTATACAAACACCTGTATAACTGCATTGACTTGGTTGTACCAAGCTCCTCAAGGAAGAGCAAACCTGTCTGTTGGGCAACTGCCATAGCAGGCTTTCCAATAAGAGGAAGAAAGTTCTATCTAAGAGTAAGAGGGAGCAAGCCCTAAACTGGAAACACTCCCTCCTCAGCTTAAACAAGTGAACAGGACTTCTTGTGAAGTCCTCCAAAGCAAACTATGAATCCAAATTAGCTTCCTCAATTAAAGACACCCATAAGGCATTCTTTAGTTATATCCATAACCTAAAAGGAAAGGCCCAAATTTGTGCTGAACTGGTAGTTAATGGTACCACATATACTGAGCTTGTGGACATAGCTAACCTGTTGGCTGACAAGTTCTGTGAAAACTTCACTCCTCTGTCCCCACCACAAGTACCCCATGACATCCCTGCCACCTGTCCCCTACTGTGTATCTCTAAAGTGCAGGTCATTAATGCCGTCTCTAAGGCCAGGAACACAGCATCTATGGAACCTGATAACATCCCAGGCTGTCATACATGGGCTCCATCAAGAATTGCCAACACCATTAGGTACTCTTTTCAATTATAGTGTAAGCACTGGCTTCATCCCAGCTGAATGGAAAATGACCACTGTTATTCCCTTGTGCAAAGCTGGTGCTTCAGCTGACCTCAGGAACTATAGACCTATTAGCCTGACTAGCCTTATCTGCAAGGCCATGGAGCAAATCATCATGGACCTTATCAACAAAGATATAGGTACTCTCCAAGCACTTGACACTACTCAGTTTGGATTTGTCAAAGGGAGATCATGCCTGTTAAACCTGGTGGACTCCTTTGAGACAGTCACCAAGGCCCTGGATGAGTGGAAATCTGTGCATACAGCCTACCTAGAATTAGCCAAGGCATTTGACATTATACCCCACTCAGGCATCATTGACAAACTCACCCAGCTAGGTATCAACTCTAATGTCATCAGATGGGTCGCTAACTGGCTCACTGATAGAACACATATCGTCAAAATAGAGGACTTCACTTCCAACAGCAGACCTGTAACCAGTGGTGTTCCACAGGGATCAGTCCTGGGACCTCTACTGTTTGGAATCTATTTCTCTGAAGTACAAGTCCAAAGGTTTGGGGCTAACAAAGTTTGCAAACTGAGAGCAGTCATAGAATCTCCAAATGATGTCAACATCCTACAAGAGGGTCTTACACAAACAAATGATTGGTGCCAAAGTCATGGCCTTAAATTCAATGCAAAAAAATGTATTATCATTCCGTTTGGTAAGGGCAATGTTCCTGCTAATTACCACATCAATAGCAGCATCTTAAGTATGCACTCAGTGGTGAGAGACCTGGGCACACAGGTTGACAGCAACCTTACCATTGACCACCATGTCTCTACAGTGGTAAGATGGGCCTTCCATATTGCTCATCTCATAAGTAAGGGCATTGCCTCCAGAAAAAAAAAAAAGTTATAACATCCATGTATTCTTCCCTCATCAGGCCAATAAGGGAGCACAACTCCCCTTTTGGTATGTACCTTTCCAAGCACCTGCAGCAATTGGAGAGACCACACAAAGAACATTTTAGGTCTTCAGCATCTGTCCTAAGTGGATCATCTGAAATCACTGTCACTTTATTCTGTTTCTTACAGACTACTCAGAGGAGAACTCTGCCTTGGACACAAGGCAATCTCTGACTCTGCTTTATTGGAAATGTTGCATCTTTGTAAGTCAAGTGGTACTTGGGTTACTCACGCTAAAGACATTAACCTGGTGTGTGACATTGATAGAGCCTGCTTGAGGGACAGATTCGTCTCCCAGAGGTTACCACAACTTTGGAACAGACTTCCACTTCATGTCAAACAGAGCACCTCATTGGACCTCTTCAAACAAAATATGGATGATTGGATGGGTAACTGTAAATTCACACCGGGGGTTCCACCTGTGTCCCTTTTGGACAGGAGCAGTAGGTCCTGATCATGGAAATAAGGGTAGAACTTGGCTAGGCTTGTAAGGGACCTAGGGCCATTAGCCTAGTAACTTCCTATAATCCTGTGATCGTATGAAAACTGTGATCCCTCTTTTGTATCAATAACCAACTTTTATTAAATAGTAAAAGAGTTTTGCTGTACCTCAGAAATGACATGCTTGAGAAAGAGATTAATAACATTCTATACAGCATGAGGAATTAGAATAATTGCTAAAATATATTTGTTATTATATCAGTGTTTAATGATGTTTTAGTTCATATCCTAAACATTATCTCTGTAAAACAGTGTGCAGGAACTGTATTTTATGGAGAGCAGCCAAAAAATTATTCATTTATTTATTTGTTTGTTTTTGTTGATCAGGAAAGTTTGACTGGGCAAAGCCCATTTACAGCAGAGGATTTTGGAGAAAAGATTAACCTGGGGATTCAATAAGCTCTGTGTAGGCTTAGAGTTAAGCCTACATGGAGTTTCCATATTTGCGTGATGAGCAGCAGTGCTAATTGCATATGCATGCCATGCATCTCACTTACATGACTACAAGCAAGCATTCATGGCCAGCAACAGTGCTGCCAGCCAGGAAACTGTGTAAAGCAGCAAAATTGCATATAGAACATGTAGACAAGTTTACCTATAGGCAAACCTGCTCTGCAAAATTGAGTGGATAGCCACAATGATCACCAGGGCTAAAATTACTGCAATGACAGCAGTAGTAACACAATATAGAAAAGTGTACTCAGTGCATTGTACACTACAACATGTTTCTGGCATAGTGTAATAAAGGAGTTGTAGTGATTAACAAGGGTACATAGAAGTCATTATAAATGTACTAGTCTGGGGAAGTGTGCAGATTGGAAAGGGCCACAGACATGAATGTTAGGAATAAAGAAAGCAGAAGGGACATATGATACGTAAATGGTAATGTACACCACATAGGGGCATGTCAATGCATGCACACTCCAAAGACAAAATGACCAATTTTTGGAGGTGTTAAAGAGAGATAGTGCTGTATCCAAGACTGTTTGTAAGCGTCTGAGTCCCCAAGCCTTTCTGTGTCGGAGGGAAGCCTTCTAGTTTATCAGTGGGAGTGGTAAGCACTAGGTAGCCTATCTAGCCTACAGATTTGCTGTATCCAAGACTGTTTGTAAGTTTCTGAGTGGTACCAAAAAGTCTGCTCTTCAATTTTTCCCTTAGATCTGCTAGTTCTCTCCTCTCCTGCAGTTTTACTAGCTTATTAGTGTAGCACTTTACCAGACTTCATGTAGCAATTATTGTATCACACAAAAGTGCTACCAGCACTAAACATTCTACAAGGAAACAGTTACAGTACTTATTATTAATGCCCACCCTTCCAGGCATGTCTAAAGGTCAGTTCCCTGTGCTTTCTCCTATTAACCTGGTAAACTTGGGCATCCTGAGGCAATGTAGCAACTGCCTCATGTACACTGACAACCCTCTCCTCTTACCTCCTAACACTCAGACTTGTGAGAGATGCACTTATATATCCAAATTGGAAGCCATGCGCTCTCCAGCCAAGACCGGAATAGCTGGTCAAGAGGAGATGGTCAACACTTGCACCACACCACATGGAACACATAGTCCCCCAGAACACACACCAGCACTGCCTTCACATAAAAACACAAACCACACACCCACCTTCATGGAGGCTCTCAATAAAAATCTACCCAAACAGCAGAGACCTCCAAGGCAGAAATGCACTTGACCACCACAACACAACACTAATCATGAGACACATAACCATCCTAAACAGTGTGCCACTTAACCAAAGCCCCTAAGGCAAAACGGCATGCCCAACACACTAGTCATAAATGACACGATAGTGAGGCAAACTGATGTCTCACTCACTAGGCTGAATAAGGAGAAAGTAACAGTCAATCCACCCCATAATGCCGCACTCAGGTTCCTCAACAACAGGTACAAATATGACTCTGTCATTGTACATGTGGGTGTGAATAACCAGAGACGTACCTACCTGGACTACATGAAAAGAGACATATAGGAGCTCTCAGATCATGTAGCCCAGGTGGGAATGACCCTAGCCCTGAGCAGCATCCTACCATCACCCAGAATGATGCCACAGTACAAGCAGAAAATGATTGATTTCAACAATTGGCTAAGTTTCTGGTGTCAGTCTAAGGTGATCCAGTATCTGTCTGCCTGGGATAACATGACTGACAGACCTCTATGCTTTGCCAGAGATGGCCTGCATCTGTTGCCCCTGGGCTTCTGGATACTGACCAAGGCTCTGGCCACCCCTATAGGGCCTTTTTTAGGTGGTGTTCCAAAGACAAATTACCACCATAACAACTACAAACAAATGCAATCTGAGGGTCATGCTGCTCAACACTAGAAGTCTAAATCTCAAAATGCACTCACTCGAAGCACTCCTTAAAATGGAGAGCATCGACATTTATGCTGTAACAGAGACCTGGTTCAAGGCAGCAGAAAGCACCCATGCACTACCAGGCTATAACTCATTCCACACCTTTTGGCCCCAGGACCTGGACCGAAGCTTCAAAGGCGGTGGTGTTTCCATATTCATAAAGGATGTGCACACCTCCAGACTGGTAGCCCAATATAATGCATCAGAGATACTTCAGGTGCAGCTAACATTGAGCAAGACAGTGATTCAGGTCATAGCCTGCTATAAGTTCCCAACCATGTCCCAAGATTCACACTCCACATTCCTAAGCAACCTAGAGAATATTAGGGTCTAACTAAACACTCTCATACTGGGTGACTTCAGCTACCCCTCCATTAACTGTGAAAACTACTCATATACTAATATACTTGCCCAATGTTTCCTGGAATTCATTAATTCCAATGCCCTGGACCAATTCGTTCTTACCCGCACTTGAGGTAGCAACATCCTTGACCTGGTCATTACTAACATGGGCGACCGTTGCTCTACACCAATAGTCAACTCCTCCCTGGTTAGATCTGACCACAAACTAATCACCTTGGAAATCCACATTCCACCCACCCTCTGCCCCCCCGCAAAGGTAACTACCATGAAAAACTTCTCCAGAGCTAACTTTGGGCTCCTAAAAACAGAGATGGCTAACTTCATGGCACCCATACAAATGGAGCATAGTTGCATGACTGCCAAATCATACACCAATGCACTGTACGACCACATACACAAATGCATGGATCTCGCCATACCCAACAGAACCAAGACGCTCTCCTCCAAAAAAAAGGAAGCCAATCTGGTGGTTCCCTGCCATAAACAAACTCTACAACAGAAGGAAGAAACGGATGCAGAATAAGGTGAAGTGCCAATACTGGAAAAACCTTCTATAGTTATGTAAAGAATCTCCATGGCAATACCAAGATTTGCTCTGTGCTACTCCACAATGGTACCTCCTATACTGAGCCAACAGATATTGCCAATATACTGTCCAACAGAATCAGTGCCAGCTTTACCCCTCTCTCCCCCACCAAGGACCAGTCACAATACCAGTAGATTGCCAGGCACCCAGTATTACTGCTGCACAGGTTAAAACAGCACTGTCCAAGGTCAAGAATACAGCTTCTATGGGACCTGACAACATCCTTGGCTGTGTTCTATATGAACTACAGAGTGAACTGGCACCTCACCTGTGTACCCTGTTCAATCACAGCCTCACCTCTGGCTTTGTCCCTACCAAATGGTGCACTGCTACAGTCATCCCTCTCTACAAAGGAGGAGTGACTACAGACACTGGGAACTATCACCCCATTAGCCAGGCAAGTCTGATATGCAAAGCTATGGAATGCATCATCATGGACCTAATAAACAAGGATATAGGGGAATCTCCAGACTCTGGATTCCACACAGTTTGGTTTTGTGAAGGGTAGATCATACCTGCTCAACCTGGTCAACCTCTTTGAGTCAGTCACCAGAGCTGTGGATGAAGGCAAGGTGGTTCATACAGCCTACCTTGATCTGGCCAAGGCCTTTGATACTATTCCCCACTCAGGAATCATAGAAAAACTCACTAAGCTAGGCATCAACCCCTGCATCACTAGGTGGGTTGCAAACTAGATCACAGATAGAACCCACAGTGTGAAAGTAGCTGACTCCAAGTCACTGCTGACCAGTTACAAGTGGAGTCCCACAGGTTTCGGTCCTGGGTCCTCTTCTGTTTGGTATCTACTTCTCAAAAGTCCAGGCCAACACGAAGGGACTCTGGCTGACAAAGTTCACAGATGACTGCAAGTTGGGAGCTATTATTAACTCCCCAAGTGATGTTGACATTCTACAGAAAGGCCTCACTGAGACCAACGACTGGTGTCAGAACCATGGCCTTAAGCTCAATGCCAAAAAAATGTGTAGTCATCCCCTTTGGGAAAAACCCAGTTCCCATAAATTACCACATCGGTGGTAGTCCACTTAACACAGAAGGCATTATAAGAGATCTGGTAACACAGGTTGACAGCAACCTCTCTTTTGACCACCACATTGCCACTGTGGTCAGAAAGTCCTTCTATGTGGCAGATCTCATTACTAAGGGTTTTGCATCCAGGAAGAAAGAGGTCATTATCTCCCTCATTAGGCCAATCATCGAGTATAATGCCCCATTTGGCATGTAACTCACTAGACACCTGCAACAACTGGAGAGGCCACAAAAGTACCTCACAAAGAGGATCCTAGGCCTTAAACACTTGTCCTATATGGACAGACTCAAAAAACTCCAACTATTCTCTGTCTCATAGCGCCTACTTAGAAGCAATCTCTGCTTGACTTATAAAGCCATGTCTGACCCAGCTCTGTTAGAAATGCTACATCTAAAGAAATCCCACTCCCTCCGCACCACATGCTCCAGAGACCTCAACCTCATTACCGCAATCAACAGAACAAGCTGGAGGGACAGGTTCATAACCCAGAGACTGCCAATGCTATGGAAATGACTTCCTATACATGTCAAACAGAATACCTCACTGGCCCTCTTCAAGAGAAATCTTGATGAGTGGATAGGAAATAGAAAATTCACCCCTGGGATCACTACAGTGGCTCTACTTGACAGAGGCACTGGGAACTAAGGTCAGGTGGCACAATGTTAGGGTAATCCTATGGGCTAGGCTTGTAAAGGTTCCAGGGCCATTAGCCTAGTACACACCTATGAACCTATAAATTAGGGGCAATCCTGCCCAGTTGAGAGGTTTGCATGACACATAAGCCACAAACCACACCTTCAAGAATGTAACCCATGTCATCAATGTTGTCAATGAGCTGTGTATTTACTGAGCACATCACAGTAGGACATATCACACATGCATCTTGTATGACACCTTGAAGGGAAGTCTGCACTGTCAACTCCTAATGTTTATGCATCACAAAGAATACTTACATATGGCCAACAAGATGTGTGGGAGCTCACTGTGCCAAAAGTGGTACACTTGAGTAAAGCATCCCTGGAATACATAGGTATCAGCTATATGGACAGCAACAATTGAAAACAGCACACTAGTATGAGTGGATTCTCTACATGCAGCTGTGTATTGCTTGCATCTGACACATGTAATAGCAATGGATATTGTCTATAGCATTTGCAGTTGATGTGTGAATTCAGAAGTATTGATGTGTGAATTCCAAAGTGATCCATTATAATGACTGGTACAGCACTATGTGAGACTCATGGCAATTCATTAGTTCTGCTCATGTGCACAGGAACTCCAGCACTACAAAGTCTAGCTTCAATGAGTGAGGAAGCTGTCACAAGGATATTGTTCACATACCAAACAATGCATGGAGCATACTTTCTATCAGCACATGTCAAACCCATGACAAATGCCACACGATCAATGTCACTCTGACATTGTCATGGAAAGTGTTATACTACCATGAAATCCTGACATACATGCATATGTGTTCATGCAGACTATGAAGTGGTAATACTGATGTGGTGTACAGGTACGTCTGTGATGTTGTATAGTCACACTGTACTTGCATCTAAAATACAATTGAACTTCATAGTTTTATAGATGCATAGGAGAGTACTAGACTAAAATCCAAACAGCCCATTAAAGCCTATCCATATTTAACCTGACTTAAACAATTTTCAATAGCTATGTGGACAATGTTCACACAGGGATGTGCCTATGTTATGTTATCTAATAAGAAATGCCTCTGTCCATGAGATACATAGGCACAATACCAGGAGTACAATCATGATTAACCATCCATTTATCTATGTTGCATGTGAAGATGGTCAGGAAAGGCCTTTACTTTATGTGAATGGCAGGCATGTTCCAGGGAAGGGGTAGTGTCTGAGAGATGTATCTATCTCTTCAACATGATTATTACACCAGAGGCTAGGTTAACATCCTTGGAATGAGTGACCCTTGTGCAGTTTGTGTTAATGTATAACATTGCCATCAAGGACAGATTGGAGGATGCCCTGTAGGCCAAACACAGATCGACCTTTAGTAGTCTGTTGTAGATATAATACAGTAATAGGGCTTTAAATCTTTCTGCATATGATTTCTTGTTTACACCATGTATCTTTATTGTGTAAAAACTCTGGGATTGCTCCAGCTGCTACAGATATATGGTAAGGTACATACAAAAGGGTGCATTGTACTCAATTAGTAGTGTGATGAGGGCCAAATACAATGGCATTATAATGCCCTTTGATGTGGATGGTCTGCCAACACTTATTAGTTGTGCCACATGCAAGGGATTTGTCACCACTGTAGACAGGTGGTTATCAGTGTTCCAATTAGTATGTACCTGAGTACCGAGATCACATACCACTGGATGTACTGATAGAGGTGTGCTGTCTATATTGGAATTAGCTTGGGTATTTGCTTTTCAAAATGGAATAATTATGCTTTTGTGTTCATGTAGTTTGTTTCCATGGCTCTGGCACAAATCATTTTTATGCATTAATAGTTGCTGCAGTATATCAATAGTGTTTGTGGCTCAGTAATTGTCCAGATTTTGCAGCCATCCAAAAAGTTGCTAAGACAAAGGCTGTCTAAGTTTGTCTTGACTTCTGAGAAGCAAATATCAAACAGGAAAGGGTGTAGTACAGAGCCCTGTCATACAGCCCTGGTCACTGGACTCTTGCTAGGGGTGAGTTCACACACTTCAGCAGTATGCATTCTGTCAGTGATCCATTTGATTACCCACCTGGTGATGCATGTATTTATGGCCAGTTGAGACAGTTTATCTGTAATACTTGAGTGTGGATTTATGTTAAATGCCTTGGCCAGATCTAGTTGGTCAGGATGCACAGGCTTCCCTCATCCATGCTTTTGGTGACCTTCTTGAAGAAGTCAAATAGTTTTAACAGACATGATGTATCCTTAAGGAATCAAAAAATTGGTTTGTTTCACAGACTAGAGATTACCAGTCTCCTTTCTGAAAAGGTCCATGATGATTCCTTTGATTGCCTTACTGATGAGGTGAGTCAGCCTTATGGGTCTAGAATTTCCTGGGTCAGGTTATGGTCCTCACTTGTTCAGATGGATGACTGTTGCTGTACACCCTTCTGCCAGAACATAGCCTGTCAGGTGGCTGTGGTTAAGTAGGGATCCAACTGGGAATGCTAGGTCAGGCTGTATGTTATTGAAAATTAAACCTGGGATGTTGTCAGGGCTCATTGATGCTGTGTTTTTTGCCTTAGAGAGCACACGGATGAGACACTCTCTTGAGAAAATAAGTTGAGTAATGTTTGCATGCATACTTTGGGTGATGTACAATGTGGACAGGGATTTGAAGTTTGATCCAAATCTGTCAACTAGCAGATTGTCCATTTCCTATGGTTAAGTATGTGTGATGAACTCCACACACAGCTCTGTGCTTAGCTGTGTATTCTCCATATCATGTTGTACTTATTTAAAAAAATGATTTGTGACACCTCCCAATACAACCTTGGGTATGCATCACATGCCACACTATGGAAGTCTTCACACAGTCATACAGCTCTACCTATGTCATGTAAGTACATCAATTGCACATCATATGCAGACATGTTTTTCACTGTAAAGCTGTGTATGAGTGCCCTGATACTATATATGGACACATTACAAATGAAGTGAATGTGGTTCAAGCAGAAGATACTGACACAAATGCTGTCAGTCACACAATGCTGCTGGGGACCAACTCAACAATCCTTGTGAATAGCAACATAATTGTGCATACAATGAATTCAGAAATGTTGCAATTGAATCTATAGGGCTTATACGTTTGTGTATATAACAGCATTAGAACATGTGGATAAAACCAGATGTTTGTGCAATTGTAATCAGTGTGACATTATATTGATGTATCTCAAAGAGCATTTAATGATGGTAGGTATACACATGCACACATGTACCATACTGCAAGTGCCACTACGGTGGTTGAAAGACAGCTGGCTAGAATGTTGGTATACTCCAGTATAAAAAACATGCCTTAGTAAGGGAACAACATTCATAGCATCACCACATCTCAACAGTTCTCAGGAGGCATATTACTACAGCTGTTATGTAAAGAACATGTAATCAAATGGCAGAAGCAGACATCAATACATAAACTGAAATCATAGATTGGAATACACAGTTGTAGGGCTACCGTACATCCACACCTCTACATAGCATAGGTAGATTACAGCAATATTGGCATTTGCAGTGTTCCTAGGGTCATAGGACATTAGTAGGCTAATGGCCAACATAACATAAAATTCTAGCAATTATTTTGGCATTTAAACAAAAATTGCAATATCTATATGATGGAAGATAGTAAGGGTATGTGCGTATGTGTGTATGTGTGTATGCATTTGATTGTATTACATACTGCCTCTGTCCATGTGTGACATGTGCAACACACTATGAGAGAATTAGCAACCACATGTCCAGTGGTCTGGAGATGGCTTGAAAAGGGTCATGGAAGGACTTTGTTTCATGATGTGTGTATGCATCTTTGAGATGATGACATCCTCCAATCTTCTGCAGAAAGGATGTTATGTGGACAGAGTGAAAAGGGGGTTGTTGGATTCATGGGGCTATGTTAAAGAATCTCCTGAGTGTGAGTCAAAAAAGATCATATAATTACTGTAATATACCACCAACCACATACATGCATACATCAGTGGACTGAGGTCAAATTTGAACATTAAACCTGTGTAGGTGTATAATCTGGATTTCATACAATTTAAAGCTAGCCACTGCCACATATGTCTGACTTTGACAGTGTCACGGTGCACTTTATAAAGGATGATAGCAGCGATGTATGCTGAGAAGAAGATAATTGGAGGAGTGTCTGACATAGATGTAGAGTTACATCTTTGGGTAAGATTGTCTCCAAAATATTATTTGGATGAACATATACTTAAGTTAACTGCTGTGAGACTAGAACCCCTAACTATGCAGTTATAGAAGCTGGAATACACAGCACAAGCTTTACTTAAATAGCTTCAGACTACACTTTATAGCACATGACATCATCTGTGTTTTTTTTTTTAGAAGAAGATGTTAGGAGGAGTGTCTAACTGAACACAAAGGCACATGCCAGTTGACTGCAGAAAGACTAGAACCCCCTACCTAACTATTTACAGTTCAAAGGACTTAACTCAAGCACCATGGTACAAGTCTGACTTTCATAGTGTCAGATAACACTTCATAGCTGATGGCATCAGCAATGTATGTTTGGAAGAAGATGTTGGAGGCCTGTATGAAATGGCTGTGTAGGCAAGTATGAATATAAAAAATGTTGTTCTCCATTACTGACAGGATGCAGACTCATGCTTTTCTAACTTTACACAAATACAGCAGTTGACTGCAGTGAAATTAGAACACCTACCTATCTAGTTACACAGGCTAGAGAACACAGTACTTAACGCAAGTGCCACAGCACAAGTCTGATTTTACATTCTTGCAGGACACTTTATGGTGGATGACATCATCATTGTATGTTTGGGAGTTGTTGGGAAGCCTGTCTGAAATAGCTGTTTAGGCATGCATGACTGAAAATATATTTGTTCTCCATGACAATTAATTGCTAACAGTAGGATTAATAATTATGCCCTTCTGACTATGCATGCACACACTTACACATACAAACAGACACACACAAAATGTGGCTGCTGTGGTAAGTTGACCCCCACCTAACTATTACATACATCCATGCATACAAATATTTCAAGCATGGGCATCAATGCCCTTTTAGCTTGCCAATATACCAAAACACTTGTTCCTATAATAAGTATCTAGGCTGTTCTTAAAAATATCTAAACTAGTACTTGCTTTAATGTAATTTGATAATCTGTTCCATGCATCAGCTACTCTGTCAGTGAACCAATTAGTACACTTCTCATTCCTATAGAATCTTCTACATAGGTGTCTGATGACTCTCTAGTACTATTTGTTAACCCCAAACATTCCAAGAGGTAGTTGTCACTAAATGCCCTATATACCTGAATATCTCCTCTTAGATATACTGTGCAAGTTCAGATGATTTAGTCTTTCATAATAACTTAAATTTTCACATCCATGGATACCCTTGGTATATTCCCATTGTACTCTTTCCAGTTTACTCATGTTTGTTTTCTTATAGGGTTTCCATATTATTATTCCATACTCAAATTTGGGTCTAATGTAACTAACAAACAATGAATTCATTATTTTTGATTTCCTAGTTTCTATACATTTTTTATACAACCTATAGTTTTATAACTGTCATTAACCAATTGGTTGATATGATTAGAAAAGCTCATAGCTGACTCTACCCATATACCCAGGTCCTTAAATGAGTCTACAGTTTCAATCACTGTGTGCTGTATTAAATATTCACATTTAAATTTATGCCTTTCCAAATCTTATATGCTTAGTTTCTGATGTATTTATCAGCATATTATTCTCCTGTGCCCAAATGGTTAATTTAGTCAAGTTATGTTGCAGACATGCCTTATCTGTAACACATGTAATCAGTTTACCCAATTTCAGGTCATCTGGATATAGACTGTAAAACACTTGATGAAAAAGTTAGTTCAGAAAGATACAATCTAAACAAGTAAGGGCTTAGGACAGAGCCCTGTGTGACACCCTGACTATAGCCAAGGATTTTGCCTGTCCAGTTGCTGTATGATGCTTGCCATGTCCTATTTGTAAACCACACAGCTATCCGTCTTATCAAGAGTACATCAAATACCTAGTTGTACTAATTTATTGATCAGTGTTATGACCCTGTCAAATGCTGAAGTTAAATCTATATAAATTACATCACAGCACAGTTTTTCATTCATAGCTGTTATTATATTGTTATAGAACATCATGTGACAGGTGGTAACAGATCTGTTTTAAGCATATGCATGCTGATATATGGTTTCAAGTCCACTCTTTCCAGTTCTGACAATAACTTATCCAATATTACCTTTATCATTATTTTTGAAAGCAGACTTAGGGATCTATATTACTCTGGGTTTGTCCTACTCACCTTTCCCTTAAAAACAGCTTTAATAAGCACGTCTCCAATCTTGAGATGTCTCCCCATATTTATATGACCTAGTGAATAATAGATATAATGGTACTGCAAGTTCTTGATGAAGTGTTCTCAGGTCATTTTTACTAATTCCGTTTCCTTCCTGTGTTTTGTTTGGATCCAGTTTATGCAGTTCTTTTTCAATATAACCTAATTTGATTCCAGTATTGGGGGTTACCTGGATGTCACTAGGCCAATTTACCACCCCTTTTGTGCAGCCAAACTGTTTTGTATAAGATTTTGTAAATATATCTATAATCTGTTGTGTCTGAGAATAAATTTTAGAATCTGCACACAGTTTATCAGTTTGTGTGTCTTTACTCCTTCCACATCTTATGTATCTATAAAACGTTTTCATGTTATGCTCAATATCTTTATATAAATTTTCTTCAAATTGTTCTTGATCTTGTCTCACACTATGCTTAATCTGTTTGTCCAGCTTGTTTATTTCAGTTTTCAAAGTTGCTCTGCCTCTCTTCCATTTCTTATTTTTTGTCTCTCACCTTAATTAGATATCTTGTTCTTATGGAAATATATCTGCCTGATGTTGTTTCCTAGATCCTGATGTTAAACATTTTTTTAATTTTTTTCAGTCAAACGATTTCTGTTTCAAAACTTTCCACATTCCATCTGCAGTTTCTCCATTGAACACCTTACTCCAGTTATTTTTGCATAGTAACTGTTTTACTTCCATATAATCTGTAATTAACCTTCTGTGCATTGGCTTAGATTTCAGTTTGGCAGAATTATCTAGCAACACATTAACCTTTATAACCCCATGATCACTGCGCATTAATGGTGGTAAAACTTGACTTGAAGTTACAGTAATTTCTTTGAGAACACAAACAATGTCTAGCTTGTTCAGTCCCCTTGTAGGCTTTTTTACAATCTGAAGCAATTGCTGCTGAATATACGCTGTAAATAATATCCTTACTATTGTTGTAGAATCAATATTATTCCAGTCTGTTTCTGATTAATTTAAGTCCCCAGCTAATATTATTCTTTCCTCCTGTGTTTTATGCAAGAAATGTATGAATTCCTCTAGGTCATCTGCACTTGATTTTAGTGGTCTATGCACTCCAACAATTGTTTTATGTTCCAGGGCTGTCTTTATTATCACAATTATACAGTCTATAGTGTTGGTGTTATCAATGAACATGTGATAATCAGAGGTCTC
This sequence comes from Protopterus annectens, assembly GCF_019279795.1. Taxonomy (NCBI): domain Eukaryota; kingdom Metazoa; phylum Chordata; order Ceratodontiformes; family Protopteridae; genus Protopterus; species Protopterus annectens. The sequence goes on from NC_056727.1 coordinate 793,308,731, forward strand.
ATAGCTATATTTAATACCTATCATAACACCTCCACCTGATTTTTTATTAGAATGTCTGTTACAGTAAAAACATTGATACCCTGACAGAACTGGTTTCCAGTAATTTTTCTTTAACCATGCTTCACAAACAATAATAACATAAATTTTATGGGAACGTAGCAAATTTTCCAACAAAAAAACTTTATTATTAATGCTCCTAGCATTAACAACCATCAGAGATGTATCAAATGTTGCTGTCTGTGTGCTGTTAAAATTTCGACATGGCAAAAATCCTGCCTAGTGTTTGTCAAATATTGCAAAATATCTGCTGCAAAAATTATCTTCTCTAATCTAGACAAATGCACACTATCCTGTCTGAACACATATGCCCAAAACAAGGCTTGGATGCTCTGCACATTTCTATTTTTAAAACAGGACATTTTTTCCATGTAGGTATTTACCCCCAAAATCTTTTCATTCACAGTGACCTGGCTATCCTTTCTATAGGGGATTTGTGAAAAAATATGTCCTAACACCAGTACAAGATATACTATCTAAGAGGGCTGTCAGTTCCCTACTAACAGTCAGAGAATCCTTGCGGATGACATCATTTGTACCAACATGAATAAAAACAGATCCGTACTTCCTTACATTAAGGCATTCCAAGGCTTGTCTCACATCTTCTGTTTTCGGTCCTGGCAAGCATAACACTATTCAATGTTCATTATCATCTCTGCAAATATATGCATCAGTTCCTCTAATAATTGAATCTCCCGTTACAAGAATATCTTTGCTGGCCAGCTCTGAAGACTTGTCAGCTTCTAATTTAGTAATATCTGCTTTATCAATTGTTATGAAGTATAGATCTTCATCACTATTAGTCTTACTAATCCTACTGTTTTCATTGTGTATTAATTTCTCATCCAGCTGGTGTTGTAAATCCACAGCTTGAGTCTTGTAGTCAACATCTGCCTTTCTCCTTTTTTACTTACAGTGATGTTCTTCAATCCTTCCATGTTCAGTTTTGATTTCTTCCTTTTCACCTGCCCCTTGCCTCTATTTTCTACCTTCTCCATTGGAAAGATTATGCCTTTTTCTGTAGACTGAAGGTTTTCTGATAAAAAAATCATAATTTCCTGTCACCAGTGTGTTACATAACAAAGCAGAGTCCTTTTTACTACGTATTCTCCTTCCTTTACAGTCATTAATCAGTTTCTTTTTCTTCCTTGTTATTTGTTGTGAACTTCTTCCTTTCTTTTTTTTTTGTTTCCTTCTAAACAAACTGGATCCTCAGATTGCTGCATACTTGCATCCATAATTCCAGAGTTGTCAGTGGCATCATCTTGTTTCATAGGAGTTGAATGATCTTTGCAGACAATAGATGCATCATTTCCTAAATTTGTTCTATGTGCTCTATGCCTAACATTATTTAGTTCATCAGTCCAGTCATTAATATATGAAACAACAGTTCTCCAAGCCATGCCATTTGCACAAGTGCAATCATCATCAAGTCTAGATTTATTTCTAACAACGGTAAGCAAATTTTCCAACTTTTGACACGAAAAACACAGATCACCAGTGTTATCAGCTGTTACCCTTAAATATGCATAGCATTTATTACAGTGTACAAGATATTTATGCATTAGAAAATCATTAATTGCATACTCATTTAAGGAATCCATATTCAGCTTCAAATTAATACAATATTACAAAAGAAAAGATAAAAATCAGTAATCAGGGTATTCAAAGAGAACTTAAAATCAACTTCTATGATAAAAATCATACCAGCAATATAAAAACTAAAGTACAGTAAGTTGTGCTGTCCATACAAGTTCTACAAGCCAGACCAAAGTTGGAATTCCTTTATGTCATGCGCAAAAGTGCTCAATAGCTTCTGCTCACTATCGCTCACAGTAGCATTTCTTTTTGACAATAAAGATAAATAAATCACAAACCAAGATAGGATTGTTCAGATATGCTCAGGATTTTCCTCTCAGCAGTCTGTGTAAATTTATAGATGCCTAGGCTCCTTGGGGTGGTTAGAGGATGCCTGTCTAAAATCCATCCCTTTCTAACAACTAACAGTGAAATTAAAGGTAAAACAACAAAATATGACTCAAAGTAAATCTTGTTAACAAGCAGTCCCTTCCTACCTACAGTGAAAAACAATGATAACAAATACAATGTAAATTCAAATAAAACTTCTCTTACCAATCAACTCCACAGTAAGTCACAAACCAAGATAGGATTGTTCAGATATGCTCAGGATTTTCCTCTCAGCAGTCTGTGTAAATTTATAGATGCCTAGGCTCCTTGGGGTGGTTAGAGATTGCCTGTCTAAAATCCATCCCTTTCTAACAACTAACAGTGAAATTAAAGGTAAAACAACAAAATATGACTCAAAGTAAATCTTGTTAACAAGCAGTCCCTTCCTATCTACAGTGAAAAACAATGATAACAAATCCAATGTAAATTCAAATAAAACTTCTCTTACCACTCAACTCCACAGTAAGTCACAAACCAAGATAGGATTGTTTAGATATACTCAGGATTTTCCTCTCTGTGTATATTTATAGCTGTCTAGGCCCCTTGGGGTGGCTAGAGCTTGCCTGTCTAAAACCTATACCTTTCTAACAACCAAGAGTGAAATTAAAGATAAAACAACAAAACATGACTCAAAGTAAATCTTGTTAACAAGCAAGCAGTCCCTTCCTACCTACAAACAGTGAAAAACAGTGATAACAAATGCAATATAAATTCAAATAAAACTTCACTTACCAATCAACTCCACAGCAAGTCACAAACCAAGAAAGGATTGTTTAGGTATTTTTTGTTCCCATCTGCAGAACACAGTAGTTAATATTTGCTCTATCCCCGAGGTATGATTTTTCCTTGTTACAGTGGTCTTTATAGATGATAACATCATTATCCTTATATACTGAGAGTGGTGTGCAAATTGTGGATTTTGGATTTTTTGTTTTGTTTCCAATGTGCAGATATACTTTAAAAGTCAGCTTCTCAAACTAGATGAAATAAGCTGTCAGGAATACATCTTACAGAACTGAGACATATGCAGCTGTTCGTAATATGTTGTGTACATTACACACTTACAGTCACACACACACACACACACACACACACACACACACACACACACACACACACACACACACACACACACACACACATAATTTGTGATCAGCATGGATACAACTGTGGATGTACCTGTCTTCATATTTCTGATGAATTGATGTCCACATTAAGACATATATAAGCCAGTCTGAATGTCTATTATTTTAATTTCTCCAAGTATTTTGGGTTTCTAATACCATGACGGGAATGGATCCCATTCCTAAGTCAAAGTATGATTAAAGTTCGTGAAATTAGTATTGTTTCAATCTTTGATGTTGGCTAGAAGTGCTCTTTGCAGCACCTGTAATGTGCCCAATATTAACTCCTTATGCAATTCATGCAGAGTCACATGTATCAGTAACATATTTGAGTATGATTCTAAATTCTTTTTTATAAGATGTATTGCTCCTACTGCCATTGGAACTGTCTGGGCATCTTTCTTCCACATTGCCCTCATTTCTGCCTGTAAATCCTGGTATTTTATGACTTTGTGTCTCTCTGCATGAAAGACACTGTAGACACTAGGTGTAGCAATTTCAATGATCAATGCTACTTTTGTCTTCTTTTCCTGGACTACTGTATCTGTTTTTCTAGCATCTATTTTTGAACTGTTGGTAATGGGTGATCCCATATGATATAAACTTTGTCATTTTCTATAATGCTTTGTGGATCATGTTTCCAATGCTTCTCAGCTGTTTCAATATTATAATGTTTGCACAAACTGCAGTCTTGCCACATTATTATGCCTTTCAGTATACAGGCCTTCTGCCATTACTGTATCACACCCAGCAACAAAATGTGCAACTGTTTCCAATTCTGTTTAACAAAACCTGCATTCATCTGTTCTTCCACATGTTCGCAGGACATTGTGAGCCAACATATATGTAGCTCACTATCCTGGGACACCAATATTAACCTTTCATCTTTTGGTTTAAATTCACCTCTCCTTAACCATTTTTGCACTCAGTCCTGATTAACAGGAGGTTGTTCCAAGAGATTTTTGTACTTTTAACTATATTTATGCATTTTCCACATGTCTTGCCTTCTTGTCTGATCCTTCACTTTATATTCTTTCTTTTGTTGTTTGGCATATTCTCTTGCTGCCTGATTATTAGCTACTTCTGGTTTAATTTCCATTCCCACTTGACATTGATATGCTTCTGCTAAACTAAGCAGGGAAGTCATCTTAGACTTATTCTTCTCATGTTTTAAAACTTTCACTATGTTTGGATCTTGTGAGGTCAACAGATATGTATGCAGTCCTATGATTGCAGATCTATAAATGTGTAATCATTTTGAGGGGCCCATACCTCCTTCAGAATGGGGAATATATAATCTTGGTATACATTGATTTTTATAAATCATTTGATAAACCATGAACCATTCTTCTTGTTTGCCTGACCAACTGATCCATTATCATTTGGAGGCAGTCAGTCACTCCAAAACTGTAAGTTAGGAGAGGAAGAGCAAATTGGTTTACAGCCTGGACTTTGTTCCTAGATGTCAGAGCTGTTTCCAGTATTAATTTTAGTCTTCTGAAATGTTCCTTAGTAAGTTGTATTCACATTTGTCCGTGTTTATTGTTGATCCTTCATCAGTTCCCAAATATTTATGCAGTCCCTCTTGTTCAAGTTCTTTTATATCACATTCCTGTCCCAGACAAATATTTTCTTAGTGTTGCAGCGTTTCTGCTTTAAAGGTTGCTTTTGCACATTTACCAAGACCAAATGACATTCTTATATAATCTGAGAAAGTTTTGACCACTTGTAATTTTGCTTTCAGTTCCTCATCTGACAAACTATATAGTTTTAAATCAGCCACAAAAAGAAGATGAAAAGTTTATGCACTCTCTTGTTTTCTGATAGCCAAATTGTACTCATGACCTAATCTTTTAAATGGACAGCTTAATGGCTTAAGGGCAAGAAAAAAGAGCAATGGTGACAAAGAGTCACCATGGAATATCCCCTTTGAACTGGTTTGCCACTATTTCATGGTCACTGTAATGTAATTGCTCAGTGTAAGGTGTATCTTACACATTAGTAAGAACTCTTTTATAATGTGGGATGCTGTCATATGATTTGCTGTAGTCTGTCCATGCCATGCTTAGATTCTTCCCCTTTTTCCAGTTCTTCCATTATGATTTTATTTGACAAAAAATGATTCTTTCTTCCATATGACTTTCTTTTGTTACCCTTTTGTTCTATTGCCATGATTTTTTCTTCTACATGACTATAAACTATCAACATCAATTCCAGTGTATAGTTTATATGTCCTCAGATGGCCATTTATTGGTATATAGTTTTTAGGATAGCTTGAAGGATCACTCCTAAGGAGGAGGATTATTTTTCCTGCTGTTAATCAGGTTTGCATCTGTTTGGGGTGTGCATATAAATAGTTCTTACTCATGGCTAAATCATCATTTAAAAATATTGATACTTTTAGCCAGAAGTTAGGCAATGGATCTGGACCTGGTGTTTTCCATTTAGGAGCTTTTCTTAATTTTGGTTCTATGTCCATTACTTCATTCCATTGCATATCCTGCACATTTGAAGTTCTTATTTATTCTTTTACTTCTTTTAGCCTTTCAGCATTTTTGTTATGTTCCAATGGATCGTCGTAGATATTTCACCAAAATGCATCTATTTCTTCTTTTTTTGGTGGTGTTTCAATTCCTTTTGCCTTGTTTCCCAATTTTCAATAAAACCTTTTTGGGTAATTAATAAATTGCTTATTTTGTATTTTTCCTTTATATTTATCTGCATATTTTCTACGTTTTTCTGCCTGCACTAATATCTTTAGTTTATTTGTAATAGCATACAATAGATCCTGATCTCTTCTGATATTGAGCATTGCTTTTATCATGTCTATCTTTCTGAATATTTTTGTTAATCTGTTCCCTCGTCTGTACTCTTCCAACAGTGACACTTCTCTTAATTGCCTTATAGTTTTCTTTATTCAATACTTCCATGATTTCATTTGATTTATCCACTTCCTTTCCCGTGCTGCCCTGAGTTTTTGTGGTAAGACTTTCCTTCAGATTCACTAATCTTCCGTGCAGAACTAGCTTAGTCCTGCACGGAAGTGCCCATTTAGGAGCAGGACAGCAGTGCTCCATGCATATTAATGAAGGCGTACTGCCCGAGCTTCTAGGCTTACATGGAGCATGTACGAGTACAGGGGGCATGTCTGAGAAAAGAGCTCTCAGAATAAACATGCCCCTGCAATGTAGAACAGCAGAAAGTGGTAAGAAATGAGTGATATCACTCATAGGTGTCCGCATATCCCCAGCAACAGTTCCCCATGTGTACAACAGCAACAGTACATAAAAATCAAATGAAGGAACCACTTTATTTATTTTTTTTAAATCCGAGTACAGTTAACCGTAGGTGCGCTGGTGTGCCCATCACTTAGCTATGGTTAAAGCAGCTTAAAAGGCTGAAGAGGATAACAAGGAATATATATGCAAATGAAGTAGCACAGCAACAGTGAAGAGGGCAGAGTATTTGCCTAATGAGCAGACATTGCCAGTTCGAGTCCCACAGCAGCACAGTCTATTTTACATGGCAAAGCATGTTATAACCAATATTTTTGTTGCAAAACCCACTAAATAACATATATTTATGAACTGAAATACTGCAGGAAATGCACATGTGAAGTGTCAGTGTCATAGTGAATAAGCCACTAATAAGCAGATTTAAGTACAAATAAGCAGTAGTAAGCATATGTAAGCAAAAGTAAGCATGTTTAAGTGCCTTTGCATGGGGGTAAGCACTGCCTATACAGACTAAGCAATTTAGAAGCTAACTGAGTGTAAGAAAGTGTAACTGGAAGTTAGCAGTGCTTACCGCTGCTCAAACCTGCTTACAACTGCTTTAAAGTGCCTTAATCACTCTGTATCCAACGGCACGTGTTTTGCCCAGCAGCAAAATAAACAGCCTCTGCAAGGTTCAAACACAAGACCCTGCACACTACAGTCACAGCAGTTAACCACTAAGCCATTATAGCTGTAGCTAAGACTGAGGTTTCAACAAACAAATCCTCACCATAGGAAAATCAAACAACATGCAAAATGAATCCATGTACAGCGTGATGTTGTATAGCCTGCTACATAATATAAATGTGTGAACTGGAGTACTGCAGTAAGGCCAAATATGAGGTGTTATTGTAATAAAGTGTTGAAGTCCCCAGGACACCATACAGTGCACGTACACATGAATCACATATACCAGACACAGGTATAACATGTAACAAATAATAAATCAACATCAAAAGGAAAATATAATGCTAATTAAATATTAAGCAATGCTAAGCATTGCACAGCTCAGCTTATGTGGTGTAAGCAATGTGTAGGCTGGCTAACTCAATCTGCCCAGTAGTATACCCCTTTAAGCAATGTCAACATTAGGTAAGCAGGTGTGCCCATAGCTTAGCCTTTCCAATCATGGGAAAGTGTGGGAAATCGGGCATATTTAAACCCCATAGGCACCAATAATTCCCATAACTGGTTGCAGCTCATTACTCTAGGCAGAATGGGTGAAGTTGGGGAAGGCACTCGATTTAGAGCACAGCGCTGGGGCACCTAGGAGTCCAGATTCATGGTATGGCTCCTGGTAAAACACCATGAGGAGAGACTACTGCAGGGCCAGTACCAGGGCTCTCAGTATAAAGTGGAGGTCTGGGACACTCTTGCCCGTGACATCACCAGTACCACTGGTATCCCCCGGAAAGGTGAGCAGGTCAGGCATCACCATGCTGACCTGAAGCAGTGGAGTGGTGATCTCTTGGAGCAGTGGATCCAAGAATCAAGGCAGATGGCTGATGCCCCAGCACTAAGTACCCATTCTACTATGTAGATGATGATTGCCTAGCTTGTGTATACTGTGGATAGGTAATGGCTAAATATCACTGTATTTCCCCGACAGCTGGAGATGAGCAGGCTGCGAACCAGTAAGCCTATGCTGTTAGGCTGCAAAGACAGCATCGCGAGGCAGGTTAGCAATAATCTTGCATGTACTGTCATAAGAAAAAAATATAACAGTTCTAGAAAGTGTTGTACCAGTATAAACATGTATTGTGTATGGGATGTACTGAATAAACCAGACAATATGGCAGGAAGATTGTCATATAGGTTGTGTGCAAATAAAGGTGTAACATCTTGTGAATAAAAGTATAACCCCTGGAGTGCTTGTGTACATTCTGCTTTCATATGTTGTTACAGTGCTGCATTCTATAAATAGTACTGTTGTATTAAGCAGTGTTACCCACACTGCTGAATGCAGATAAAATGTGTAGGAAGTTCAGTATAACAATGCTGGAAGTCCCAAGAGGTCAGTCATATAGAACAACTGAGGGAGACTTAGAAACCATTGGAATACTTCAGACCAATTCCCTGATAGCACAGTGTACTGTGATATCAACTGCAATATTTTTACCATACACAGCAGAGGTTTGAATCCTCAAAGTGGTAGTAAGTTGTATGCATAATCATAACCCACAACTGTACAGTTTGTGAGAATGTTCAGATAGAAAGCTGTATGCATAATTAGATCCAACAACTGTACAGACTTTGCTAAAATGTTCAGGTAGTAAGCTGTATGCATAGTCATACCCCTCAACTGTTCTGATCTATCCAGCATGTCCAGATAAACTGCCCATATCTGCTACCCAGTAACCTGTTCCCCTGACAAATCAGTGAGATGATCCAAGAAATGTAGGCAGCTTATACTGACATACAATGGATAGTGAGACCTGAAAATAAAAAGAAAATGTATATGAAAGCAAACCTGTCATTGTAGCATCTCACCCAAAGTGTATGACAGCTATTCCAAAATATGTCACATTAGAACCTACATCCTGTCAAGCCTTGACCAGACTGTGTGCAATAATGGATTGTTAGGTATGTGTATAACAGCAACATGGAATCTGGGAGTATGTGTAGTATTCGTCAAGTAGTGTTAACAAATATTTCTCCACAGCTATAACAGGTAAGAGGTATAGACTGTAGGTACAACACAGTTCACTTATATACTTGTCTACAAGCATGGAATCTGGGAGTATGTGTAGAATTTGTCAGGTAGTGTTAACAATGTTCCCTCCACAGATATAACAGGTAAAAGGTGTAGACTGTAGTTAAAACACAGTTCACTCGTATACTTGTCTACAGCATGGAATCTGGGAGTATGTGTAGAATATGTCAGGTAGTGTTAACAAAGTTCCCTCCACAGATATAACAGGTAAAAGGTGTAGACTGTAGTTAAAACACAGTTCACTCATATACTTGTCTCCAAGTATGGAATCTGGGAGTATGTGTAAAATTTGTCAGGTAGTGCTAAAAATATTTTCTCAACAGCTATAACAGGTAAGAGGTTTAGACTATATGTAAGACAGTCCACATATACACTAATCTACAAACATACCATTGTACAAAGTAAGGCCATTGGGTAGAGTAATAATACATGTAAGGGACAGATCACTGCAGTGACTAAGAAAGTTGTGAACACTACAGGGATATATTAGTTGTTAATTGACCTCTCTCTCTCACCCCCACCATATGTGCAACAATAACCTAATTACGCACCTAAATGGGTACTTGTACACTCCAATCTTTTGTTGGGACATATGTCCTATTAGTTTATAAATATTCACATTTGGTTCTATGCATGTGCCATGTTAATATACTCCCATGTTGGTGGCCTGTTGCCATCAATGAAACCTGCATGCTGTTGTAATGGCCACTGTTGTCCTGTATATGCATGTGTTCTGCTCACCCTGCAACTGTTGTAAATCTGGTGTCTTGGGTTAATGGGAATACCTATGCATGCTGTTATAAATAATCCTGAATGCTGTTGACTATTACTAACCGATATCTGTCCTAAAACAGCAAAACCATAGCTCATATGGGAAGGCAGGTCCCAGTGGACCCACCTGTCCCACCTCAGCTGGCCATTGCACTGGGCACCAGCACATCTGGGGCCCAGCCTGGGACCTCCTCCTCTGTTGGCCCTGCACCACCTTCGGCTGGAACCACCTCATGGGATGGGGCATGGCCCCCCATGGGAGTAGGGGCAGAGAGGTACCTGTCACTCACCGTCAGGTCCAGGCCATGGTACGTAGGGAGCTTGACAGGGAGATTTGAGACCATCTACACCAGTTTGAGGGCTGCATGGCACAATTAGAGGGTCAACCTGCCCCTCCTACCCAGCTCCCAGCACAGCCACCTTTGGGGCCGTGAAGGTGCAGTGGTGACTGCCCATGGATGGGGACCTCAGTCCCACTGCTTCCATTGGGCTCATGGGCTTGAGATTTCCAAACACCCCTCCCCATCCAAGGTGTTTACCCCCCACATGTGTCATATACCACCCCTGTATGCATCTTGTTTGTCTTGTCTGTTAACCTACCCAAACTACCTTCCCAAATATACCTACTACTCCTCCCCAACATCCCACTCTCACCTGAAAAAAAAAAAAAGGTAATCTGTTCCCACAAAAAAATCGCCCCATACATAGCTGTCCATTTTGCACATGTGTCCACTGGACACAAGTAATCCAGTCTAATTGGCATCACAATGAATTATTGTTGTCCTCATCCCCACCCAGAGATTTGAGTGTCCAAATCTGCCTCCAAATTCAGTGTATATGCACAGTTGTTGCTGTAGAAGAAATGGGCAGGTATGGACCTTCCTTACACCCTTCCTGCATATCCCCGGCTATTTTCCCTACTGTCTTTCCCTCTTTGTGCCCCTTTTTTCACCACATTCCTATCAACCCCTTTTCTTTTCTTTTAAAGAAAGTAGCATGTGGGTAAGTAGGAATAAGCACTTTTAAGCAGCAGTAAGTGGGTTTAAGCCTGTTTGTGTGGGGGTAAGCACTGCCTACACAGGTTAAGCAATTCAGAAGCTAACAGAGCATAAAAAACTGTAACCGGTAGTTAGCAGTGCTTAGCTCTGCACAAACCCACACAAACCCAGTTAGAACTGCTTTAAAGTGCCTTAATTACTCTGTATCCAAATGGCCTGTGTTCTGCCCAGCAACAAAATAACCAGCCTCTGCAAGTCTTGAACACAGGATCCTGCACACCATAGACAAATTGATTTACCACTAAGCCATGCCAGATATGCATAAATTTGATGTTTTCAGAAACATATTATCCAGCCCAGTCATTCAACAGTACAGAGAATGTACACCAACATCTAGCTGTATGTGTGTGTGTAAATATATTAATATCTAAACAGATACAACATATCTATATATGTTGATATATACATATATATATATATATATATATATATATATATATATATATATTTATATATATAAATGTGTGTGTGTGTGTATATATATATATATATATATATATATATGTATATCTAGAAATATATATATATATATATATATATATAGTATATATATAAATATATATGAACATATATACATGCAAATGCCTACATCGACACATATATATGTCTACACCTATATGTCTACATATACACAGCAAGGTACATATATGTACGCAGATATATATCTATGTAGGTATATACAATCATACTCATATATATGTAATTATATATATATATATATATATATATATATATATATATATATATATATATATATAGGTATGTAGATAGCAATAGTAGAGTAACAAAAACATATATGTCCACATGCACCGTTAATGGGTTTGAGTGGCCCCAAACAATATATGTCTTGTACGAATAGGCATACCCCCCACAGCCAAACACGTCCGCCCTGCAATACACTATCAAGTGTTGCAGATCCCATAACCAGGACCTGGCATGACATGGGCACAAGATGTTAACAGTACTACATCCCACCTCTATGATGTCAGGCTGGTATTGGCAACATATCATGCAGTACAGTCTGGCTCCCATAGGAAATGTAAAATGTGGAAGCTAAGTAAAACAGCAAGAGTCAACCAATAAAGTCCATAAAAAATTCAGTTATGGCAGGAACTCCAAGGCATGAAACTAGGTGTAGAAACTCCACTTTATTCACCGAAAATAAAAAGGTAAAACAGGTTTTAAAACAGGTTTAAGCGCTTTCATCTCAAAGTGAGACTTCATCAGAAACAGTGTTTCAAAACCAAAGTGTTATTTAAGTAATAGATGTAATTAAATAATTAATGATGTCACCATGACATATTTTCAGCTAAAACTTTTCTTAAAAGGATATGCACTATTAAACCTGGTTCCAAAGTAAATTGCACAATATTGAAAGTATGTTAAATTCAAACTGTTTAAATGTACTGAAACATATAAAATATATAAAATATATAAAATATATGAAAAAACATTAAATATTCATACTACAATATAAACATAGACTGTTAAATAAATATAATTCTTGAAAAATTAATATATTTAATACATTTAATACATTCAATACTGTTTTGTATAAATTAATATATTGTTTATTATGTTGATATTGTATTAATATGTATATGTTTCTTCTTATTTTATATCATTTGCTCTTTCAATTAAAATAGGCACTAAAGAAACATAATCATTTATACCTGGTGGGAATGTGGATGCCAGCCTAAATTGGCAATAACTTTCTTTCTTTTTTAAGGTGTTCTTCCAGTCACCCCCTCTAGTGTCTATTTTCACCACTTCAAGTATACCAAACAGAAATTTATCAAAATTTTCACACACAATGCTGTGTTTGTATAAAGCATTTGTACTCTTTAAATTTTTAATATCATTTAAATGCTCGTATATTCTACACTTTAACATACGTTCAGTTTTGCCAACATAATAATGATGACACATTTTACACAGGGCCAAATAAACCACTCCTTTAGTCTTACAGTTGCCCTTTTTAAAAAACACCCTACTTTTCACATAGTTATTCAGGACTATACTCCATTCATGATTGATGTATGAACAATAGTGGCACATACCACATCCTTTGGTACTTTGTAAATCTGTATTAGAAACTAGTTTATTTTCTAACAACTGTTTTATATTTTGCCCTACCTTGTTTACAAACTTAGGTTGGCTTCCCAGTTTTTTATATATTTCCTCATTTGTTCTAAAAATATTCCAGTTTTGTTTATAGATTTTACGAATTTGGTCAGATCTGGAATTATGTTGTAAAATACATGCTGTATGAAAATTGTCACTAGTTGGTATCCTATCCATTCTCATTTGTGAAGTACCATCGGATGGTTCACTGTCACCTAAAAGTGGAAGATATTTAGTCCCCCACCCATTATATATCTCCTCCAATATGGAGTTCACTAAATCTATTGGATAGCTTCGTTCCAAAAACATTTTACTCAAAAAATTAAATTCTTCTTTTAAATCTTCATTTTTCGAAGTCATACGCGCAAGTCTAATGGCCTGCCCTTTTATGATACCTATTTTTTGTGTTAAAGGATGACTACTCTGAAAATGTAAATAGGCATTGCAAAATGTCTTTTTCCTATAGACTTGTGACTTAAACTGTTTCCTTGGTAAATCTTTGGAAATAAAGGTATCCAAGAAATTCATACCTGAGAAATCATAATGAAAAGTAAAAGACAAAAAACTGGTACTGTTGTTAATGTAATCAATAAAACTTAGCATTTCTTCTACAGAACCCCCCCCCCCCCCATAGAATAAAAATATCATCTAGGTATCTAAGATATGTATGTATATTGGGCATAAATTGGCTTCCAAAAACATGTACCATTTCCCAACCTAGAAGAACTAGATTTGAATAAACTGGGGAACAAGATGCCCCCATGGGTACACCTGTTATTTGCTGGTAAAATTCACCCTCAAAACATAAAAAATTGTTCTCTAAAACTATCTCCATTAATTCACAAATTAACTTTGTCTTGTCATTGTTCATATTAGAAAATTTGAGTAAAACTTCTTCTAAGTAAGCTAACCCCTCAACTTTTGGGATGCATGTAAACAAATCTTTGACATCAACAGTCAAAAATATATTTGCTTCTTCATATACATCTTGTTTGATTTTTCTCAAGAATTCCCAAGAATCTTTGAGAAGGTGGGGTACCTTGTGTGTTATATGTTGTAGGTGTGAATCAATGTAAACTGTAAGGGGGTGTATTTTGGACCCTTTAGCTGCCACAATGGGTCTAAGGGTTTTTTTTTCTACATTCTTATGTATTTTGGGTATTCCGAAGAACATAGGCATCTTAGGGTATGGTCTGTATAAAAAAATCATAATCTTCCTTGCTAATTCTGCCATCTAATAAATATTCCTCTAGATAACTATCTATTCTAGAACTAGATATATTGATCTGGTTTTTGGAAACATTAGTATAAGTGCTGTCATCGAGCAATAAATCTAACATGACCCTAGAATAATCCATACTAGGAAAAATCACTATTCCACCACCTTTGTCTGGAACCATAATACGTATGTCCCCATCACTTCTCAAATCCTGTAGTAAAGTGTATTCTTCCTTGGTTAGGTTCCTTTCAATTTGTTTACCATGTCTAAATTCTTGATAAATGTCCTCCATTACTAACTTCTCGAATGTTTCTATTAAGGGGTGAAGTGGTGGGTTATAAACACTTTTTCTTTTTTAATTTAGTTTGAAGAAAGTTATCGTTAGTAGAAGAAGCATCTAGTTGATTTAAACTGATGCTGAGATTTAATTTTCTAGTGTAAAGTTTTAAGGCTAATATATTGTATTATAAAATGTGGAAGCTATCAACATCCCCAGGATACATATACACAGGCACATATATGCAGATACAGATATACATACACACACACACACACACACACACACACACACACACACACATATATATATATATATATATATATATATATATATATATATATATATACATGTGACTACACATACACACACAGATATATGTACAGTAAGATACATAAGTAGAAGGTGCACAAAATATGGTACAGCCACTATGCCTACAGTTTGCACCTGAACAACTGGACACTGTATGGGCCACCCATACAAATGACAATCATTGCCTGCAACATATATCCACAGAGAGGTCATAGGAAAAAACAACACACACAGGTTTGCAGGAATGGAAAACCTTTATTTTGTATTACTTTACTGCCTTTTTATATTTTGAATACTGTGATTTGTTTTCTTTACTTTGTGTTTTACTTGTATTCTGCTTTTAACTGCATATCAAAACTTCAAAAGACACCACAGCTCTGTCTCTTGTGAGTAAGGCAGAAATTAGAACTGATCAATTAATGACTCATACATAAGATAGAAAAGGTCACTTAAGGTTAATCATTTGTGAACTTAGGGGGTGGAGCTAGGAACTAAGCCTTCTATTTAAGGGGTAAAATAAAACATTTCAGAGCTTTACTAGAAAGGCACACCCATACTCTGCTACACTTTGCTGTTAGGGAAAGGTTAGTTTGCTTTTTATTTGTTGTATTTTGTATTACTTTATTGCCTTTTTATATTTTGAAAACAGTGATTTGTTTTCTTTACCTTATGTTTTACTTGTATTCTGCTTTTAACTGCATATTAAAACTTCAAAAGAGACCAGAGCTCTGTCTCTTGTGTCAGGCAGACTTTTTTTCCCACCCTCCCACCCACTTGCTGTTGTGTTATTAAATACCTCTGTCTTTCTAGCTGCCTGCCTCTTATGTTAATTTGACCATATATCTCATTTCCTCTCTGCTTGCACTGGCTTGTGAGAGTAAGCACAAAATTATCATTTTGTGAACCCCCCCCCCCCTTCAGCTATTTAAATTTATTGGCCATCCTACTGTATTCCATAGTACCAGAATACAAAAGAGACCACTCCCTTTCAATCTATCTTGCTATTTTAAAAATAGTTACTTTACACTAAAACTTAACTTTTTAGACAGGTAAAACTTAAGTTACCTACTTTTACATCTAGCGTATCTAGTGCACACTGCAGTGTTTATGATAAACCATTTTTTTCATCTTACCTTTAAGCATCCCTGTGACTAGCACGTGCTCTTATACCTGCTGGAAAGCACTAGGAAGCCTTAAACTGATACAAGCACTCAACTCTACTTGTTAATAAGGAGAAATTAATTGTAGGCACTAAACAGCCTATAACTGCAAAATACCTTGCTAAGGCAAGGGAAAACAGCTCCTGTACTTTACAAAAAAAGCACAAAACCAGGCATGTCCAACAGTCAGCTTCCGGTGATTTCTCCTGTCCACCTGGTGAATCTGGGCATACTGGGGCAATGCAGCAATTGCCTTATGTACACAGACAACCCTCTCCTCCTACCACCCAACACTACAACCTATAAGAGATGCACTTACATAGCCAAACTGGAAGCAAAGCTCTCTCCACCCAAGATTGTGCTAGACAGTCAAGAGGAGAAGGTTAACATCTGCACTACACCTCAAGCAACACATAGCTCTTCTAAACCCACACCACCAACACCCACACATAGCAACATTAAATCCACATATGTGGAGGTCCTTAACTGTAACCTCTCCAAGCAACAAGGACCTCTGAAGCTGAAACGCAAACACCAATCACAACCAAAGTGTCACATAGCTCACAACACCAGTGTGCCACCCAGCAACAACACCTAAGGCAAGACAAAGTACCTAACACTTTAGTCATAGGTGACTCTATAGTCAGGCAAACTGATGTCCCACTCACCAGGCTGAACAAGGAGAAAATTGGCGTTAGCTGCCTGTGGGGTGCCAGGATCCACCACATAACGCATGCACTAAAGTCACTCCACAACAAGTATAATAATGACTCTGTCATTGTCCATGTTGGAGTGAATGACTTGAGATGTACCTCCCTGGACTACATGAAAAGAGATATGGAAGAGCTCTCGGATTATATGGCCCAGGCAGGTATGACCCGAGCCCTGAGTAGCATCCTGCCTTCACCCAGAATGATACCACAATATAAGGACAAAATGATTGACTTCAGCAATTGGCTAAGCTTCTGGTGTCATTCAAAGGGGATCCAGTATCTGTCTGCCTGGGATGACATGATCGACAGACCTTGATGCTTTGCCAGAGATGGTCTGCACCTGTTGCTCTTGGGATTCAGGTTACTAACTAAGGCTCTTGCCACCCCATAGTGCCTTTTTTTAGGCAAAGTTCAAAGGACAAAACCAACACAATAACAGGTACAAGCATGCAAATTCTCAAGGTAACGCTACTCAATGCTAGAAGTCTGAACCTTAAAATGCACTCTCTCGAGGCACTCCTAAAAGTGGAGAACATCGATATCTGTGCAGTAACTGAGACCTGGTTCAAGGCTCCAGAGAGCATCCCTGCAATACCAGGCTACATCTCTTACCACACTTTTCGGCCACCAAAGCAGGACCGAAACACTAAAGATGGAGGAGTGTCCATATTCACCAAGGATATTCACACTTCCAGGCTGGTTGCCCAAAACAATGCATCTGAAATTCACCAGATGCAACTAACACTAGGTAAGACAGCAATCCAAATTGTAGCTTGCTACAGATCCCCCACCATGCCCCAAGATTCTCACTACACCTTTCTAAACATACTGGAAAATATTAAGATACAACCAAACACACTAATACTGGGTGATTTCAACTACCCTGCCATTAACTGGGAAAACTACTCATGTACCAACACATAGGTTCATAGATTATTACTAGGCTAACTGCCCTTGGGGCCATTTTAAGCCTAGCCAATTACCCCATGTAAGAATCAAACCCTGCACCTTATATCTGCAAGGTAAACATCTTAACCATTAAACCAGCTTCCCAACCCTTACACCACTCTCCCAATCTCCTTTGCCCAATGCCAATGCCCTGGATGAACTAATCCATAGTCCCACCAGGGGGCTCCAATATCCTAGACCTGGTCATTACCAACATGAAAAATTGATGCTCCACACCTATGGTCACTCCCTCATTGGTCAGATCTGACCATAAGCTAATCACCCTTAACATCCACATCCCACCCCATCCCTCAGTAAGGAAACCTCCATAAAAAACTTCTCCAAAGCCAACTTAATGCTACTCAAGTCAGAAGTGACAAACTTCATGACAGCCATGCAGACTGGAACTGAAAGTTTGACTGCTGAATCCTACACTAAGGCAATGTACAAGCACATCCACTCATGCATGAATTGTGACATAACAAATAGAACCAAGATGCTCTTCTCCTAAAAAAGGAAGCCAATCCTGTGGTCCCCTGCCATAAACAAACTTTACAACAAAAGGAAGAAGCTGTTGCAGAAAAGAGGAAAATCCCAGGATGCAAAAAACTCCCTTACCAGCCTCAGTAAGAAGCTGAGATCCTTCATAAAATCCTCCAAAGCTATTTAAAAAAATAAAATTGCCAAAGATTCCAAAGACAACCACAAGTCATTCTATAATGATGTCAAGAATCTAAATGGCAATGCTCAGATCTGCTCTGAGCTACAATAGAATGGCATTAAATATACTGATTCCAAGGATATTGCTAATATCCTGGCAGATCAATTCTGTGCCAACTTCACCCCCCTCTCACCCCCTAAACTGCCCACTTTCAATGCTGGAAGATTGCCAAATTCCGGTAATAATGGCCACACAGGTAAAAAACACACTCTCCAAAGCTAAGAATACAGCATCCATGGGACCAGATGACATCCCGGGCTGTGTACTACATGAACTACAAAATGAACTGGCACCTTACCTAAGTGTCATGTTTAATCATAGCTTCACCTCAGGCTTCTTGCCCACTGAGTGGTGCACAGCTACAGTTATCCCACTCCACAAGGGAGGATCCACCTCGGATCCCAGGAACTACTGCCCCATCACTCTGACAAGCCTGATCTGCAAGGCCATGGAATGTATTCTCATGGAAGTTATAAACAAAGACATTGGCAACCTTCAAACACTGGACCCCACCCAGTTTGGGTTCATGAAGGGCTGATCTTGTCTCCTGAACCTGATTGACTTTTTCAAATCAGTCTCAAGAGCCGTGGACACGGGTAGGCGGTCCACACAGCCTATCTGGACCTTGCCAAGGCCTTTGACACTATCTCCCACTCTGGAATTATAGATAGACTTACTAAGCTGGGCATTAATCCATACATCACTTGATGGGTTGCCAACTGGCTTACTGACAGAACCCACACTGTAAAAGTAGCCGACTCCAAATCTAGCTCCAGACAAGTGACAAGTGGAGTACCTAAGGGTTCAGTCCTGGGACCACTCTTATTTGGCATCTACTTCTCTGAAGTACATGCCAACACTAAGGGACTCTGGCTAAAAAAGTTCACAGATGACTGCAAACTGTGAGCCATTACTGAATCCCCAAATTATGTGGATAGTCTACAAAAGGGCCTTACAG
Organism: Protopterus annectens; assembly: GCF_019279795.1. Classification (NCBI taxonomy): domain Eukaryota; kingdom Metazoa; phylum Chordata; order Ceratodontiformes; family Protopteridae; genus Protopterus; species Protopterus annectens. Next base: position 793,328,129 of record NC_056727.1, read on the forward strand.
AAACAGATGCTTGGTGCCAGAGCCATGATGGACTCAAGCTCAATGCCAAGAAATGTATAGTTATCCTCTTTGGGATAAAACATGTACCCATGAATTACCACATAGGTGGCAGTACACTAAACACCGAAAGTGTGATAAGAGACTTAGGGACACAGGTGGACAGTGGTCTCACCTTTGATAACCACATCGCCACAACAGTCAGGAAATCCTTCTATGTGGCACACCTCATTACTAAGGACTTTTCATCCAGAAAAAAGGAGGTCATTGTCCAACTGTACTCATCCCTTATTAGACCCATTATAGAATACAACGCCCCTTTTGGTATGTACCTCTCAAGACATCTGCAACAATTGGAAAGGCCACAGAAATACCTCACTAAAAGAATCACAGGCCTAAAGCAGATGCCCTAGGCTGACTGCCATAAAAAACTCCAGCTATACTCTGTTGCATATCATCTACTCAGAGGTGATCTCTGCTTAACATACAAGGCCATGTCAAACTCAGAGCTGTTGGACATGCTACACTTAAAGAAATCCCAATCCCTCAGAGCCACATGCTCCAGGGATCCAAACCTTGTCATCACAATAAACAAAACATGCTGGAGGGATAGTTTCCTGACACAGAGACTCCCCAGACTCTGGAATAGACTGCCCATACATGTCAAGCAGAGTGCCTCTTTGGCCCTCTTCAAAAGGAACCTTGACAATTGGGTGGGGGAAAAGAAATTCACCTCAGGGATCATGTCATTCACCCTGCTAGACAGGGGTCCAGGGAAATAAATAGTGTGGGAAGGAATAGCCAGGGAATTGTTATGGCAAGGCTTGTATAGGCTCTAGGGCTGATAGCCTAGTACCAACCTATAAACCTATGAACCTATTTGTGTACTATGACAGTTCTATATACTATTGCTACTCTAATTGGGATTGTCTTCACAGACATGGTGTGTGTGGGAGGTCACATCTGCTTTCCACATGTGTGCCATTGTCTACAGACAGACATCCTAAGGACATCATAGTAAAGTACCGCTGCTAGCACATACTGCCCTTGTTGACTGCAGCAGAGATATTGGCCAATATGTGTGGACATTCTGACACACTCTATACAGTCCAGAGGTATACACAGAACCCCTTAGTGCAAAACATGTGTACCATGCCTGACAATATGGATGTTAACAGCCATGTAGATGGGTGCAACACATAATGACTAGTATACATATGCCAACATAGGTTATGCATTCACACACCCCTGTCTGGCCTGACACATAATAACCGCCGGTAGAGGGGGTGCTATGGCCACATACTACCCACTAGATATTGACATACATCTGTGCAACATCCCACTGCTCTGTCTGACATACATGACTGTTAAGGGAAGCCCAGCAGCAGTACAGCTGGCAAGTATCTGTGTATGACATCTCACTGGGTAAGTACACTAAGCTGCTAGGCATGTAACAATGTACTGTGCAGGATGCAGGCAGACTGGCTCAACACTGGGCTACATCTCCTATTGGGGAATGCACATGTACCTGCATATATAGCAGGCTGTTCAGGCATGTCACAGCACAGGGTAAGATACACCTGTGTGAAAGTGCATAACCACAACCAATGAGAACACAGCCACAGCCACATATGGCAAGCTAGCATGATATTACAATATATGGACTATCTGTTCAACAATATCCTCATATGTGCCACTCAGAGACTAACCCTACATATACTGGGCTGCTACATGGTGTAGTCTGCTGTCTGTCTGTGGTATGAGACATGTGTGTGTATGGCCCTACAAACATGTAACATACAGTGGAGCAGCATGTAACATCAGATAGAACGGGACCTAGGATGATGACAACTACCACACTCTGTACACAGGCCAAGGTACATATTAACAATACACACACTGTCTACATTCACCATAAGTACACAGACCTCAGTACTGTACAAATAAACACAGTATATCCAGGTTATGTTATCAGATATAACCCCTACTGTACATAACATGTGTAGCAGTCTGATATCTCACTGGCTTGTTATCAGATATGATGACACTAATTATGGTGTACAGCACATATGCACCTCTTATACATGACATATGTGCAAAGGTTGACTGAGGTGTGGCTGGGAGCACATACACAGTGCCATTATTGACACATTGCTGTGATAACATCATAGATTTACTGTTGTAACAGGGTTTGTTGCAACATATGTCCTATGAGGGATATGAAGTCAGTAACTGTCATGGCTTTCACCATCTACAGACTGCAGTCCTCACACTACCTTCTGCAGTTTACAGATACATGTTATGTGGGTAACACATGACACCAAAGGCACCACACACTGCCCAGTCTGCAGATGACCCTACAGATGGGGAGTCCTCATAAACATACAACTGACATGGCAGGTATTCATACATGTAGGACAGCCATATCTGCACACACCCTGTTAAACCAACATTACTCTGAATGCAGTATAGTAGCATTTATAGTCTGTAGTCAGGTCAGGCACATCCCCCTGCTGTGTGTTGGGCTGTTTCCACAGTATATGTTGTCAGAGGTAAATCCCCACTCCATCTGAGATTCTGTTTGCCAAACAACAGAACAAGTTCCTGCTCACAGTGAATGAAAAGGACCAACACAAACATGATGTTCCTAGATATTGGAGTGTGTTTCCATGCAATTGGCTATGGGAATGTTACCACAGCTGTTCCATATGCAATGAGCTAGGGGAGGGCTTCAATTCATGCAGATGCCATCAGCTGATCATGAGCATTACCTAAAATACACATGCTGCCGCCTAAGAAAAACAGGTATAGGTCTCCACATCCACCAGTGAGGGAGTAAGATAGGCAGACAGAGGCATCAACAAGTCAGGGAGGGGTGGGAGGGTAAAACCTAAGCATGTTTGTGTCACACACCTATCAGCACAGGGTATCAAACCCCTGATGACTATGTAGTGCTATCACAGTTCTATGCAGTTGTTGGATGCACCACATAGGTTACCTGTTGTGGAGTCTGCAGAACATATATGTGATGGTGAGTGACATCTGCAACAGGGATATGGTAGCTATATGGTAGGTGATGTACACATGCCTGTCCGCATGAGCAAGTGCCAGGATCAACACAGCCACACACTCACAGGGATGCACACACATTGACACACTTGGCAGGGCCAGAGATACAGCTCATCCCTAGAGAGATTGCCACAACACATTACTGTGCAGGCATCACATGCACCACGTGGGTCATAGGGAGGTTATATGGGCAAAGGGTATGGGTAGGTGTCTGACATCAGACAGCATGCTTCAGTATGCCACTGGGGGTTGCAGTGAGTGTGGATGTGATCATACACATCATACAACACGCAGACGAACACACAGGGTTCCAGTACTGACATGCATGGGTGCATTTCTGCACGGGTATGTGGTGGTTGACTGTGCCCAATGGGTATACAAGGCTAGGTGATGGGTATATAATATAATATAAAAATCAAAAACGGTCATAGGTAAAAGCAAGGTGCAAAAAGGAGCCCAAACAAAATGAAAGAAAATGCACCGAGCAAGCTAAAAGCATCTAAAATATCTTCTAAAAGATCTATAAATCAGTGCATGAGTGGTCGAGCCTTCAAAAAGAAAACCAAAATAGTGGCAGCATTCAATCCAGGAAACTTCTCAGCGTTAAGCTTCAGTATCCATTTTTGCTCATGCCCCTCTGTAATATTTTCTATGTCACCACCCCTAGGGTTCGTATAAATATGTTGCAAAACCAAAAATTTAAAAGAATGTGAACTATCGTTAGACATAACGTGACAGGCCAGAGCACTGGACTGTTTACAGTTGGTAATGTCTCTCACATGTTCTAAAATATGATCTTTCAACATTCTGTTCATTTTGCCTACATAATAAGCATGGCATTGTTGACAAAAACAAAAATAAACAACATCAGTGGTTCTACAATCTGAATATTGATTAGAATGTAATGAAAAATGCCTGGTAGGATGCACATAATTATTTTTGTTATAAACAAACTGACAGGCACTACAGTTCCTACATGGAAAAGTTCCACGGCGAACAGAGTGAGTTAACTTTTTGCATGTTTCCCCATGGCAAAGGTGTTCTTTAAGTGGTTCCCTTTTTGAAGGCTCAACCACTCATGCACTGATTTCTAGATCTTTTAGAAGATATTTTAGATGTTTTTAGCTTTTTTATATGTCTTACTGTCATTGTTTTATCTTATATATGTATGTATATGATTTTTCTATACTGTATATAGTGTGGTTATATATGCTTAGTAACTTTGTGTGTAACATTATATGCATAGTGCATCTTTATTGTACAATTCACTGTGGTAAGCTTCTCTTGATTTTGATTCTGTACAGCTTGCTAACCCTAATTAGTTAATTGAGTAATGGATATTTGACTATTTAAATAGAGTGTAAGCCTTTTACTGTTGTCTGATGAAGCAACTTTATGTTGTAAAAGCGCTCACCATTTTCTGTTTTGTCTATCAATAAATGTTCTCAGTGTGCTAGCTCGGTGCATTTTCTTTTATTTTGTTTAGGTGATGGGTATACCTTGGCATCAGGCCACATGACAATGGTCTGCATTGTGGCTCAGGCCTGTGGTTTCTGCATTTGCCCACACATGTGGGTATTGTATCCACCATCCAGTCACCTGGGTGGCTATTGTGTGTGGCCAATGCTGTGTATCACTTGCCATGAATGTTTTCCCTAGTCCATAACATGGATGGTGTCTGGGATGTGCACACCTCCCACATGCATGTACAGTGACATATGAAACTGTACCTGGGGTGTTGGGCCCATGTTGTGTACACAGATTATCATCAGATGTGCCAGTCTTGGCCACCTGTGGCAGGAACTGGTAATGGACAGCAGGTTATCCCTGCACCTACATTGATAGCATGCTAACAGCATTCCCTGGGATCAATGGCATCTGTCCATACAGGACATGTTTTCAGGCATGGTATGTCCTTTGTGGGTCACATGTGATGGCACTACAGGTGCTGCAGATGTCCAGTGGGGAACATGGAGAAGGAGCACTGTCTGCATGTATGTGCCTACTGGACAGATGGACAGGGTGATATGCCCTCTGTAGGCCACTGCAATCACTCCATAGTTACTATCAGTCACCAATATGCAGTGTACTACACACATATTGACTGTTGCCTCGGCATGTGTGCGCATGTGTGTATGTGACATGGGTTGAAAGTGTGCTCTGGGTAATACTGGGGTTGCTAACTGTGATTGGCTGGCCATGATATCACATGTATGGGAATGGATTTGCACCCCAGCCTCTCGGCTATTTCACATCTGTTATCCCTGTGGACACACACACACACACACACACACACACACACACACACACACACACACACACACACACACACACACACACACACACACCTGTCATGCGCCACAGAGATTACTGGAGCACTCCTTCCCCAAAGGTGTATTTCACATTGGATGACATCAGCAGGACTGCCAAAGTAGGCCATTGGATATGTACTGAGTGTGACTAGCCTAAAATGTATTGCTCCCCACACAGACATTAAAGCACACACAAAACATTCACAACCAACATGTGTGGGTATAGAACTCCTAACAGAGGTCTATATCAGACTACAGCATGCAGCTGTTATAGGACACACCACAGGGACTTCTGAAGACCTCCTTCCCCAAAGGTGTATTTCACATCAGATGACATCAGCAGAACTGCCAAAGTAGGCCATTGGACATGTACTGAGTGTGACTAGCCTAAAATGCATTGCTCCCTACACAGACATTGAATCACACACAAAACTTCCACAGCCAACATGCATGGGTATAAAACTCCTAACAGAGGGTCTATATCACATGACAGCAGTGCACAGTTATGGCACGCGCTACAGAGATTACTGGGCTATGTCCTTCCCAGAGGTGTATTTCTAGGTGGATGACATCAGCAGCCTTGCCAAAGTAGAGCATACAAATTGTATGGAGTGTGACTACCCTAAAAAGCATTGCTCTCTACACAGACACACACACACTTGTCATGTCTGGGAGTAGAACACCTATCTATCTAATTTATCACATTACAGTAGTACACAGTTATAGAACACGCTATGGAGATTACTGAGTTAGAGTTTCCCAGAGGTGTATTTCTAGGTGGATGACATCAGCAGCCTTGCCAAAGATGAGCACATGTACATGTATACAGCTGCTAGATGACTACTTCTGTTAACAGTCATGTTGCACAGCTGGCACATGCACCACATACTCTGTAATGCTGACAGACACTGGTGGCTTGTATCTGCAGTGTGTGACATCAGACCCAAGTGTGCTTGTAGCCCTTTGGCTGTGTGCTGGGTGGGAGAGCCCTGGATGGCTCCTTGTCACAGTCACCCTCTTCTACACATCTATGTATGTCTACATTTGGCTTATTATAGTGTGTTGTCCTTACATATATGCCTGTATTCCTATCCACTGTGTGTGCAAAGCATGTGTGGTGCATACTGAGGAGTGTCTGCACTAACATCTGCAGCTGCCAGGTATGTCCGGTCCACTGGTGTTTGCAGACATGGCCTTCATGTGTTTAAGTGTGTGAGCATGCCCAGTATGACCTTTTAGTATGTTGTTGACTGATATTGCCTTCATTACTCTGTGTGTGGGCATGCCCAGTATGGCCGTTTGTATTGAATGCGTGGATCGAGTCCAGGTAGTTTGTACTGCAGTGCTGACCTTTGTGTTGTACACCTACAGGCAGCATGCTGTCTCTGCAGGGTATCCATCGATCGTTTGGCATGGACTGTTACTACATTTCTGCATAGGATGGGGGGGGCACACCTGACTATTTCTACATTTCTACACAGGATTGTGGGGGGGGGGGCACACCTGACTGTTACTATATTTCTATGTGGGATGGGGGGCACACCTGGCTATTTCTACATTTCTACGCAGGATTTGGGGGCACACCTGACTGTCACTATATTTCTACTTAGGATGGGGAGGTACTCCTGACTATTTCTACATTTCTACACAGGATTGGGGGGGCACACCTGACTGTGACTACAGTTCTGTGTTGGATGGGGGGAACACATCTGACACTTGTACACATTTGCTAGGACTGTACTAGTATGTCAGGTACTCCATTTCAGTCTGTAGTCTAACCTATCGTGCTGGCTAGAGGCATACCAGTGTTCGACAGATCTTAGCTTTTAATTACCTACATATTAGTTTCTGACTTCCTACCCTTCAGAACTGACATCCCACTGCCTGACCTGCTGTAGTCTGTCTGTGTAGGGCTGGGGGGGGGGTTACCCATAGGCTTCATTCAGAGACCATAGCACAACCTTTGTTTTTGTTTGTCTACACCTGTCCTGCTGGCTGTGACTATTGTTGGGTATGTGACACCCCCCTCCCGACTGGCATGTGTGAGTCACTTACCTTGTGGGTGTCCCAGTATTTAGGGTGGTGCTGCAGGGCTGCCTATGTCAGATGCACATACTACACTCCCTACACATGGTTAGGTACAGGTAGTGTACTGTTTGGCATCCCTTTTACTGTATGTGAGAGTCAGAGAGAGGTGTTATTCCCTGGGTCCCTCCCATGTCAGTGTATGTGCTATGTGTTGCCTCTTTGCCAAGGCCAGGACATACTGGGCACGCCTCCTTCTGCCTACTGGGGCAGGCTCAGGTTGTTCCTCCTCTGAGTCACTCTGTGCCTGTGCAGGCCTTGGCAATGGTGGGGGCCTGTGTGGCCCTGCCCCATGCTGTTCCTACTGCAACTGTTTCCTCAGGATCATATTGTGTAGCATGACCCATACAAGGACAATTTGGGTACAAGTAGCTGGTGAGTACTGCAAGGCTCCACCGGATGTGTCCAGGCACTGGAACTGTGACTTGAGCATCCCAAACATATGCTCTACTATAATTCTGGACTGTACGTATGCCTCATTATGGAGTTCTTGTTTGGGTGTGTGTGTGGGTTAGTTTATAGTAGTGTTCTGGGCTAGGCTGGTCTGCTGCCTGTGTAATTGGCTGATTCTGATACATTTCACCTGCCAGCTAAGCTAGTTCTCCTTGGTTACCTTCATACTGCTGTTTACCCTTCCTCTTGCCTTCCTGTTTAAGCCCGTGTGCACGCCGCACAAGCAGAGTGCACAAATGTGCACACTGCTGCTATTTCCTGGTTTAACCTCTGTTTTCTTCCTGTAAAACCCAGTGTGCAGCACGCACATCCACTTAGGCTTTGTAAAGAGTGCTAAGCAAGTTTAGACACCCCCTCTTAGCTTAGCTGTGCTAAGGTAGGAGCAACCCTGAGCCACAGGGCTCCAATCTACTTACAGTATGTCTGACACACACCCCCATGATGTCACCTAACTCCTATGCTTGCAGCAAGCTATTCCTACTCTTACACTGTTGGGATCTGACTCACATGTTGGGGAAAACTGGGATTCGCAATCCCTCCCCTCATTTGCATAGGATTGCTTGCTAATGCATAGTTCCATGTCTCGCACTGAGCCTCCCCCCTTAGCAACCACTACTCACTGGCCAGGTTGTCTTCTGCCTAACATTGACTTGCATGGCAGAATAGTGATTTTAGTTCAACTGCTTATTTTGGGATTGTTTTATTATTTTCCCCAGATCCCATTTGCGCGCTGCTGCCCTACGCTTAAACAGCCAAGATCGGCTAAAAAAAAAAAGTTGAATTTTGTATTTTTTTATGTTTGCAATGCCAATGGCCTTATACTTGGCCATTGGCATGCTTACTACAAGATATGCAGCCTTTATTTGGAGCTGCCATAGGTCTGTTTTGGATTTTGCAGAAATAGTACATTTCTGCAAATAGCACTAGCCTTGCACGGACTGTTGCAAGCTTCCTGGATTGCAATGTCACCTCATTTGCATAGATTTCACCTGCAAATGGGGTGATTTGCATACCAGGGCTTAGTCTGTGCAGGATTAGTGCAGGAGTGCTCGTGCATGCCCATGCAGGCTGTTCCTGGATCGCACGGCAGACATGTTGCCTGTTTGAGCTTCTGCACCGATCTTGCACTCCGTGCAAGCTTTTGAGAACCCAGGGGTTTATCTGTTATTAATTTAGCTGCACAGTAATATATCCTATTTACTTTTGTTATATCGCATGGGTTTCTATGAACAGCCCTGATTACTGTCTTCATTTGTTTTATCAAACTTCTAGCATATTGGGTCTTATTTATTTTCTGTAGTCAGTATAAAGCTTTAGATGATGCAGCAATGCAGATGTGCTATTTATTTCTTCAGTGTAATTGACATTTGGGAACTATTACTGACATTTCCATTTTCAAGTGCATGTGTGCAGGGCAAGCATGAGTCTGAGTAAATATGTTTTCAGTCACTAACAAGTCCTTTGCCTTTGTTTGTGTTTTTACATGAATTTTAATGGGATGAAGACTAACATGGCATTAAACATAGTAATAGATACCAGTCAACTCTTTGCATAATATTTCGCTGAGCAACTGTTTTGCATGATCGATTGCAAAGAGTTTGCACATGCGAGATTCACATTGAATGAAGGCAGCTTGAACTTGAGAATTACTTATGTATATTTGGTAGGGTAGAACTAGCTGACGGATACTATAGTATTCATACTGTATTTTATATTGGAAATGATGTGTCATAACTTTTATAACATTAAGGACTGTTGCTGTTGCCTTCCCCGTTTGTGCAGAGTTAAGTGACGAGTAAATGTGATTCCCTTCTCAAATGGGAAAATAGTAATATTTCTGTTGGTTCACCTTCCTTTTTTGCAAACAAACTAAGAAGCTAGGTGCAGCCACCAGCACTTTTAACATTACTCTATGTGAGAACTAAACTTGCAGTCTAGCCTTCCCTGTGGCAGCAGGTGTAAGTGCAGTGAGTTTATATTTTGAATCCAAATGACACAGAGTTCAAATCTAGCTCAATGTAATTGTTTTATATATATTGTCAGGATGGCATTACATAAGTATATGAGATAATTTCTGCAAATGAAAGAAGTAATGAGTACAGTGAAGCACTCTATAACAATGAACATCAGCCAATTGATTTATGTCAACAATACACATATGGATTTGTATTTTTATAGATTCAACAGTCTAAACAAATGTTAGAGTGAATATTTCATATTACTACCTTTACTCTGATGTAACTGTGTGTTCCTTTAGCTCAGCAAGTTCATAGGTTCATAGGAGATTACTAGGCTAACAGCACACGGGCCCTTACAACCCTAGCCAATATAATCCAATTTTATGGGCAAGAGGAGGGCATGAATTTTATGCCTGTGCATTGAGTATCTTACAGATTGCCCCTGTCCTTAAGGGACATAGTCACTACACCAGGTGTACATTTGTGACACACAATCCATTGATCCAAACTGTGTGTGAAGAGGGCCAGGGAGGGGCTCTGCTTAATGTGAATAGGAAACCTGCTGCAAACAAACAGCAATCTCTGAAACATATCTTTCTGCCAGCATGTTTTGTTTGAGTCACTTGACTAAGTTTAGATCCAGAGATTGGGTGACCCTTCCTTGTGCTGTTTGATTTGTGACTGTGTAGTAGCTCCATCAGGGCTGGATTTGTGAGTTCCTTGTAGGGCAGGCAGGAGACAGAGGAAAGGGATAGGTCTTTACATAGGTTCATATGTTAATAGAAGGTTACTAGGCTAATGACCCTAGAGCCCTTACAAGCCTACCCATATTTATCCTGAGTTGCCTCAATTGTCAGTGGTTCATTAGTGAAGTTTGCTGAGGTAAGGGTCTATGGTAGTTACTAATATTGACTTCCTCTGTCCAGGAAGGACATGGGCATCACCCCAGGAGTGAATTTACAATCACCCATCCATTGAGTTAGGTTGTATTCAAAGATGGTCATGGAGGGGCTATGTTTCACTTGAATTGGAAGCTTATTCCAGAAAAGTGGCAGTCTTTTGGAGATATATCTATCTCTCCAGCATGACCTGTTCATGCCAGAGGTTAGGTTAAGAACCCTGGAACAAGTGACCCTCCTGATGTTTGAATTTTGAATGTGTAGCATTTCCATCAGGACTGGGTCAGAGACTGCCCTTTAAGCCAGACACAGGTCACCCATTAGCCACCTGTAGGAGACAGAATACAGAGACAGTACTTTCAGTCTTTCCATGTAAGACTTGTTTTGTGTACCCTGTAATTTCTTGATGAGAAATCTCTGTGGTCTCTCCAATTGTAGCTGGTGTCTAGTGAGGTACATGCAGAAGGGAGCATTGTACTCAATTACTGGTCTGATGAGGGCTGAGTATAATGGAATTATAACATCCTTAGATCTAGATGCAATTCTTTACTTACAAGATGTGGCATGTAAAAGGATTTCCTTACTACTGTGGATTGATGGTGGTCAAAGTTCAGACTTCTGTTAGACTGAGTACCCAGATGGCGTACCACTGGGTCTACACTTGGGGGGGGGGGTGCTGTCTATAATGTAAATAGCGGGGATGTCAGCTTTGCCAAAGGGATTAAAAATGTATTTTTTTGCATTTAGCTTTAATCCATGGCTTTGGTACCAGTCATTTGTCTGTCTTGAGCCTGTCTGCAATATATTAACATCACTGGGGGACTCAGGGACTCAATGATTGCACCCCATTTGCAATTGTCAGTGAACTTGGTCAGTCACATGCCATTCATGTTTGTCTGGAGTTCTGAGAAATAGATTCAGAACAGGAAGGGGCCCAGTACAGAATCCTATGGTACACCATTGGTGACTGGTCTTTTGCTATAGGTGAAGTCCCCCACTTTGACAGTATGTATCCTGTTGGTGAGCCAGGTGGTTACCCATATGGTAATGTAGGGATTAATTCCCAATTGGGAGAGTTTCTGTATAATTCCTGAGTGGGGGAGCTGTGTCAAATGCCTTGGTTATGTCAAGATAGGTGGTATGCAGTATTTTCCCTGATCCAGGGCCCTGGAGACTTTCACAAAGATGTCAACCATGTTTAACAGGCATGATCTACCTTTAACAAATCCAAACTGGGTTGGGTCCAGAGTTTGAAGATTACCTGTGTCTGAAAAAGGTCCATAATGATTCTTTCCATGGCCTTGCAGATGAGGCTAGTCAAGCTTATGGGCCTATAATTCTCAGGGTCGGTTGACGGTCCGCATTTGTGCAGAGGGATTACTGTTGCTGTCCTCCATTCCACAGAATCATAGCCATTTCCCAGGCTGTGGTTAAACAGGGATCCAAGTGGTTCTTCTAGGTCATGTTTTAAGTTGTTTAAAAGGCAACCAGTGATGTTGTCTGGTCCCACTGATGCCATGATTTTGACTTGGAGAGCACTGAGGTGACCTGCTCTCTTGAGATAATAGGGTGAGGAATGGTGGCAGGGATACTTTGGGGGTTAACTGGAGTGGACAGAGGGGTAAAATTTTCTCAATATCTTTCAGCTGGCAGGGTGGCTATTATCTCCATTTGAGTATAGGTGGAGCCATCCACAACCAGTTCAGCACATAGCTGGATATTCCCTTTTCGATTTCAGATATAGTTAAAGAATGCCTTGTGATTATCCTTAGCTAAAGAAGCTATTTTTGCTTTGTAATTACCTTTGCAGGACTTGACAAAGGTCTCTAATTTATTTGTTTAAGCTCAACAGGACTTCTTCCTCTGCTGAGACAGTTCCCTCTTGTTCTTGGACATTAGTTTATTTCTCTTCTTGTATAGCCTGTTTATATTAGTGGTCCAGCAGGGTGGCTTGTTTTTTTTTTGGAAAGATCTGGTTTTAATCCAGTCAGGTGCAGCCAATTCTATACACCTGTTTAAGTAGTTATACAGGGCATTGATGTACACCTCTGCATAGGAGTCATTGTTGTCTGTGATTGCAGGGAGTATAAAATGTTTTATATCATTGCTTAGTAGGCCTTAGTTTGCTTTGGAAAGGTTTTTTAAGTTTTTCGGTCTTGAGGGGGAGTCAGGTCCAATAGTTACTTTGAATGAGACTGATTTAAGGTTCGAACTTCCAGGGAGACCATCACACAAGTAGAAGTATAGTGACTCCCCCCCATGTCGGTGAGTACTATGTCTAGGACATTTGAACCCCCTTATGGGTGTGCAGACTCTCTGTTCCAAATAATTTGTGTTGACAAAGTCCAGGAACCTCTGGGTGATCATGTTTGTTCTTGTGTACATCTCCTCATTGTTGCAGGCATAGTCAAAATCTCCCATGACTAAGGTGTTGGGCTGTATGGTGAGTCCAGGTAGGTGGTGTGCTTTTCTTGGTTCATAGTGGGGGACCTACAGTTAGCAATGATGTGGTAGTGTACTTTGCTTATAGTTAATTGGACATGAAATAATTTGAGAGAGTCATTCTGTTTGACGAGTCTTGAGGTGCACATGGCCTTAATGAAGACAGATTCACCTACACCTTTGGTTCTTTCACTCTCATTTTGAGTCCTCTGAAGAGAACTTTGAAGCTAAAATACCATCCCTATCCAAGGATATGGCATTCTTTAACTACATTTGAAATCTAAAAGAGAATACCTAGTTATGTGCTGAATTGGTAATGGATGGCACCACTCATACTACACTGGAGGAAACTGCCAATCGACTAGCTGACAGATTTGGCACAAACTTCACCCCCCACCCTGTCCCCACCAGCCATACTGTAAGCATACCTGACAGCAGTGCTCTGCCTAGTATCTTTAGAGATCAGGTCATATCTGTGCTCTCCAAGTCCAAAACACATTCTCAATGGGACCAGATAACATCCCAGGTTGCTTACTAAGCAATCCAAAACATGACCTAGTAGACACGCTTGGTATTCTCTTTAGCCATAGCCTGAGAACTGGCTTTGTTCCAGCAAAGTGGAGAACAGCAACAGTAATCCCATTGCATAAAGGGAGGCTATCAACCAATCCTGGGAACTATAGACCCATAGGTCTAACCAGCCTCATTTGCAAGGTCATGGAAAAAATCATCATTGACCTTATCAACAAGGACATAGGTGACTTTCAAACTCTAGACCCAACCCAGTTTGGCTTTGTTAAGGATAGATCATGCTTATTAAACCTGGTAGACTTCTTTGAGAAAGTCACCAAAGCCCTGTATGAAGGTAAGATAGTGCATACCACCTATCTTGACCTAGGCAAGGCTTTTCACACAATCCCCCACTCAGATGTCATTGAGAAACTCTCCCAACTGGGAATCAACCCTTACATCATTAGATGGGTAGCCAGTTGGCTCACTGACAGAACATGTACTGTCAAAGTTGGTGACTCCACCTCTACTAGTAGACCTGTCACAAGTGGCATACAAAAAGGATCTGTGCTGGGCCCTTTACTGTTTGGACTCTATTACTTGGAAGTCCAGCTAAATTAGATGGCCTTTGGCTTACCAAGTTAGCTGATGATGTAAAAATATATAAACTCCTGATCACTAAAGGCTGCTCAACCAAACAAAAATATTTAGAAAGCAAGTAGAGCTAGGCCACCGTGGGTAAACATTTGCTAACTTATAAAACAATAAAATGGCATAAAAACAGCATGAGCATAGAAACAGGAATAAGCACTTTTAACTGATAGAGCCTTCATTGGATCCTATGGATCCTGCATTACTGCCAGTACTCCTCCCCTGACAATTGGAAATTGGTTGCAATCATTAGGTCCCCCAACTATGTTAATATATTGCAGGTGGGGCTAACAGAGACAAATGATTGGTGCCAAAGCCATGATCTAAAACTAAATGCAAAAAAGTGCGTTATTATCCCTTTTGGCAAAGTGGAATTCGCTTCTAATTACAATATTGACATCACCTCCCTAAGTTCAAACCCAGTGTTGAGAGATCTGGGAACACAGGATGAATCTGAACTTTGGCCACCAAGTTTCCACAATGGTAAGGAAAATCTTCTATGTTGTGGATCTCATAAGTAAGGGCATTGCATCCAGGACTAAGGATGTTATAATTCCTTGTGCTCAACCCTTATCAGACCATTAATAGAGTTAAATGCTCCCTTTTGCATGTACCTCACCAGACACCTGCAGCATTTGGAGAAACCACACTGGTTTCCCACGTAGAAAATACAGGGACTCCCAAACAATGATTTACATGGATAGACTGAAAACCCTGCCAATGTGCTCTGTATTTTGTAGGCTGCTGAAAGGCAACTTGTGGCTGGCCTAGAGGGCAGTCTCTGACCCTGCTCTGATGGAAATGCTGCACATCCGCAAGTGAAATGGCACGAGAGTCACCTGCTCAAGGGATTATAACCTAGCCTGTGACATAAACAGAACATGCTTGGGAGTTAGATATATCTCCCAGAGATTGCCGCTGTTCTGGAATAAACTTCCAATCCACATGAAGCAGAGCTTCTCACTAACCCTACTCAAGTGCAACCTAGACAAATGGATGAGAGAATGCAAGTTCATCCCAGAGGTGGCACTCATGTCTCTCATGGACAGGGGTAGTCAGTGTTGATAATAGACGGGCTCTGTGAATTATGTCCATCTAACCAAGGAAAATTAGGCAACTCGGGATTAACATGGTTAGGCTTGTAAGGGCTCTAGGGCTGCTAATCTAGTAACCTCATATGAACCTATGAACATGTTACAAGCAAATTATATGTATGCAGTAGAAAATGGAATTTTATCTGTATGCACTTCTTATAGTTTACTGTTGGCATAGGCATTTTTGTCAGGCATTTACATTTTTCAGATAGGCAGGTTATTAACTTTCATCACAAGTGTTATTGTTAAAATTATTTTACAGTCTTCTATGTTATTTAAGGAACCATAATATAATATATTGACACAGGGTGTTATGCTTCTGAGATGTTCCACAGACACCTCCAGGGGTGTGGTAGGTTCAGTGAGAGGTGACTGGCAATCATATAAAATTGACTTTTCTGTTGCCAGTGTGTACAAATTGTGAGAATTGTGTTGAAATTATATATAATAATTGAATTATGTGGTATTCCTTGGTTTGTAAAAACTTTCATTTGATTGTTAATTTGGGGGTGGGGGAACCAAGTACCATTTGTGTGTTGCCACAATAAAAGTGTGTTTCAAGTTGTTTTCTCTCGAAAATGTGTAGTCGTCCTATTATTTCAGTGGGAAACAATACATTACTAAAGTGGTATTCCTTGGTTTGTGTGTGTGTGTTTGATATGGTACAACCACATTACCTTCAATTTTAATAAATGAAATTTGTGCTTCCAGTGCTTAATGTTGAAAAATATGTGTATATAAGCAGGAATTACTTACATTGCATTTATATGTTGTATGCTCTTCTATTTTATGTCACATAGGATTATGGCAGCCAAGCATACAAATTTATGTAAACCCCTTTCAGTGACTCTGAAAATGATGTAATAGTGCAGGTATTTAGGCACCATGGAGTCTTTCTGCTTGAGAGAGGGCAAAGCGATATGTCTGCCAGAATTTAGAGTTGGAGCCAGTTAGTGAATGATGTTAATGCTGTAGGGGATCACACCAGGACTTAAATCAGGGGCATCATGGGACCACTTATATGATTTCATCAGCTCAGAGGAGACCAGTTGCAGTTGCCCATGAACAGCTGGCTACAGGGTGTCGGCGGGTTGGTGGATGCTACTAAGCCTCCACTGACACCAAATGAAGACTTCCTGTCCACTGTCAGAGATCCAGAGAGCTAAGTGGAAACTGCACACCAACATGTGATAGATGTTAGTGCTATTTCTGCGAGGACAAGTATGTACCAGGAAGAGCTTCCAGATAAGCTTACATATGGCAAGTTTTAAGATTTGCTTGTATAGTAAAATGTAGAAAAATGTAAGTAATACTTCTTGTGTTTTTTTTATGAACCTACTGATAAATTAATAGATTCAATAACACACTTGTTAATTACACATGGCCTGTGGGTGGATGTGTTAGCCATATTTCAGTTAAAACTATTTTTAACGGACATACAGGCAAAATTGTGTATTCACTGTCCCCCTGTGTTATTGCAATTATGATGTTTAATTTGTGTCCTTACCATGCTTCATTTCTTCCAGGACCATCTTCCGCACTAAGTGTGAAGTCATCTGCACATGGTAAACCAACAATTTTCTTTGATTATTCATGACCATTTTTCAGCTATATGCATTTATCTGTATGTGTCAGGTGGGTGTAATGAATGTCTGTATTGCTATACCATCTGCGATAGTGTGACCAGTGTTAGTTTTTTATCATATAAATTGTTTTAAATATTTAGTGTAGTATTAATTTCACTCCTGTGTTTTTTGCTTATTATCACAGGTGATCCTGACAGTGGAAGTGTAAGACTCTTACCACCTAATGCCAGAGTATCAGTAGACTCTGATGATCACGGTGGCCAAGCTGATGCCCGGTCGGGGAGTGCAGAAGTTGAATTTGAACCAGCACTGAGGTCGACATTCAGCCATGCCCTGTATTTCCCTCAGACATAGTCAGTAGGCCTACGCATACCTATTCCACTGAGCCCTCAGATATTGGACAGGTAGAGGGTGACACACTTGATCAGGATTGTGTGGTTACTGCGGCTTCATTGCCGGATGACTCTGACCATAGCCAAAGTGTGGGCACTGTGCCATGCAGGAGGGTTTTTGGGGTACTCAGTGGAGGCCTGCTGTCCACCCTTCACCTGATCCTGGTGTGTTATTACATGTCACTCAACATATGTTTAGGGCCATCATGGAGGTGCAGGCGTGTTCCACTAGGATCTTTGAGGACATGCTTAGAGTTGTAGATGTGGCACAGGCTGACATGCATGACTGCCTCTGCTATGTGGCTGATTTAATGGATCAGTGAATTTCACGAGGGGGACAGCATCGACATGGTTGTAGGTCAGCATCATCATCTGATGTTAGCCAATGTGTCCTTGCCTGATCCTGCTCCCATAGTGACACTACTTCCACTGCTCCATCAGTGATTGAGGTTTGCACACCCAGATATAGTAAGTCTTGGGATTTAAGTCATGGGCATATTCATGAGGACAGCTCATCCAGCAGACATCAGCCATGTTTAGGTGGCAGCAACACATCTGACCATGGGCATGGATATGCCAGTGCAACTCCTGCCATAGCCAGTTCTCTCGGTCAGGGGCAACAACGATGAACTATTACCTCTACAATGCATGTCTCACACCTGCCCAATATTCCAGGATGTAGAGATAGCACAGAGCTTGGCTGTGTTCTTGCATACACTCACACACATGGTTCACCTATAGAGACACACATACACATAACAGGTACATGGGTTATTCATGAGGCTTACAGCTCACTCTCTCTCACTGGCCATTTGATAATTTCTCTCAATTTCTGTCTGCATGACTTTCTTACTCACATGCACTTACTACCTTTTGTGTCATAGGTTCATAGGTTCATAGGTAGGTAGTAGGCTATTGGCCTAAGGGCCTAAGTGAGCCTAGCCAACAAGGCTCCCTGGCTTATGCCACCCAAGAAAGTTATTTTCCTGTGCTCCTGTTGAGCAGAGCCACAGAAGTGATCCCCAGGGTGTATTTCCTATTTCCCATCCACTTATCAAGATTTTTCTTGAAGTGTGCTAATGAGGAACTTTGCTTGACATAGATGGGTAGCTTGTTCCAGAGTATGGGAAGTCTCTGGGACATGAATCTATCCCTCCAGTATGTCCTGTTTATTGTGGTGATAAGGTTTAGGTCCCTAGATCGTGTAGCTTGGAGGGATCGGGATTTCTTTAGGTGTAGCATGTCCAACAGCTCTGGGTTTGACATAGCTTTATATGTTAGGCAGAGATCACCTCGGAGTAGGTGATATGCTACAGAGTAAAGCTGGAGTTTATTGAGACAGTCAGTGTAGGGCATCTGTTTGAGGCCTGTTTTGGCATCCTGCTTCCCCCAAACAAAACCCTGTGAAAAAATGATAACTGTGCTATCTCTGTAATTCTATCTTTTGGATTCAGAGATATATAAGTCTCTTGTCTGATACACAGGGTGCATAGCTGATTGACTGCTTAGCATATATGTGTTTATGATGCACTTTTGAAAATTATACTGCTTTATTATAGGTTTTTGTATGGTGTTTATCTTTGAGGCATTATGTATCTAGGCACCAGGACTATGATTAAGCAGCCCAAACACATGCTCTATGGTATTCTTGTTTGGGTGTGTGCCTCATTGTAGCATTCTATAGTGGAATCCCTTTCTGTTTAGGAAGAGCCTTCCCTGTTCCCCGGATTGTCTTTGATCTCAAAGTATGTGCAGTCTGTGTTACCCAGGACATCCAGGAAGTGTGCTACAGGGTGGAAATCATGCATAGGTGTAGCTCTGTCCTCAGGTGTACAGAGAAATTGTATGTGGTCACTAACATGTTGTAGCATAGCATTCAGGAATTGATGAAGGAACCTGGATGATGTTACATATCCCCGTTTGATCTCTGGAAGGTTGCTGTAGCTAATATACTAAGTGCTACACATACATTAGTCTCCACAGGTATTGGTTCCCCTTGGTATGCCCTTGCTCTCAGTTGAGGACAACAGAGGTTGCAGAATTCCTGTAGTGTGTCTCTGTCCACCCTGCAGCATTCTACTTTTTCCACCTTTAAACAGAGTCTAAACACCCTTCTCCTTCTTGTCCAAGGCCTATCAACAGCAGCAGGACCATAGACTTAAGCCTGTTGCACATACACATGCAGAAGAGCTGCAGTAGCCCCTAACATTCTTTCCATCTATTATAGTTTCTGTGGCTGTATTCCAACAGGTTTTGGAATTTGAGGCAAAAACCTGCACTGAGTCTATAGGATTGCTTTATAGTTTGTTGAATAGCTTCTCCATCTTGGGTTGATTGACTAGCATACAACTCAACTGCTTATGCTGTAATTAGCAGGTCACGATGTTTACTGGTTTTGCATGGCTCTACATGGTGTGTAGAGCCACTTACTGAATGCAACTCAGCATGCACAATGCATACATGGTTTTAGCGGACAATGTAGTATTTATTGAATCCAGTCCATAACAGATACATTTAAGATACTCCAGACAAAACAACATTTTACAAAGATACATTATATATATTGCTCTTAGGTTAAGATATCAGGATACAAATGCATAATTGTTCTGTAGTGACATTATACAAAATTAAAGCAGGTATTTCTTCTGTGGTGACATTGTATACTATGTTAAATTCCAGTTATAAAATACTAAATATGCAAATGTTTCACATGCAATCTATGATAAGAAGACATTAGATATGACTTGTAAGAAGTGAGTAAGGAGGGTTGTGGTATAGATATTAGGAATAAATAAAATTGAGGTAAAGCATGTGAAGCAATAGTCAACAGGTAGATATTCAAAACACAAAAAAATTCCATTGTGGATGGTCCCACTTGTTTTAATGACAGACAAGAAATGATCCTTTGCTTCCAAAATTTAATGAACAATTAAAAGGTCATAAAACAGTGCATGAAAAACTTAAAAAACACAAAAAAAGTTTACTGTATGCTTTTGTCCTTCCAGCAAACAGGATTCATCAGAAGAAAGTATTAAAAAGGTATACATAAATATGCAGTGTATATATGTATGTGTATATATATATATCCATCCATCCTCAACCCCTTTTTACACATGGGGTCAGGGTGTCACTTCAGCAGTGACAAACATCTCAATCCAAGCTTTACACCACCAGGTGGCTAGTCCTGCAGCAGTAGTTCATTATTTGTACCACACATTTGCACCTGCAGCCAGTTTAGAGTGTCCAACCCACCTACTGAATGTCTTTGGAATGTGGAAGGAAACCCATGTGACCCCAGGGAGGCACCCCAGCCAAGAATCAAACCGGAAAACTTCTTGCTGTGAGGTGAGAACACTAAATGCTGCACCACTGTGGCCACCCATAATACTGAAACACCGAAGCTCTAATGGCCAAGTTCAGGACGCTGATGTTTCAGTATTTTGAAATACTGAAGTGGCGCGAAAAACACATTTAAGTCAGCAAAACTGCTATTTCTGCAGGGGGGCAAGCCCTCTGCACCCCCTCACTTAAATATAACATCCCTGTGATTGCACAATAGTGGGGACATGACAAATCTCCCATTCTGCGCTTCCGCATATGGTGCGGAATCAGAGATTTCTCTTTCCTCCACTGTAGAGTGATCTCGGAGTTGGTATATTTAAGTAGGGGGGTGTGGGGGTGCAGGGGGGCTTGCCCCCTGCATATATGTTGTATGCATATATGTTGTATGTAGTGTTTTATTTTTATTTGTATTTCGGAATACTGAAACATCGGCGTTCTGGTTTCGGCCATTAGAGCTTCCTTGTTTCAGTATTTCAAGATACTGAAGTGAAACTATATATATATATATATATATATATATATATATCAGGCACACAAAGTACAACCTCACTGTTGATTTGAGATTAGTAATGAACCAATCAGCTTCCCTGATTAAAAAATGTAAGTAGCAAGGAACCAATAAGGTTCTTCAATTAATAAAGCTGACCCATCCTATTTGTTACCACAGTACACTGTTGATTTTTCTGGTTGTTGAAACACAACATAGAATGAAACTAATAAAAATGAGAAAAAAAATATGTTTTGTGCAAAAAACTACCAAAACTATTGTTATAACTTATCTGCCCTCAACTTGAAAAGAAAAACAATTGAAACATGGTTTTTATACATTGTTTAGTAGTGTCATTCAGCTTAAGCTACCACAGCAACTCTATATTAGATAGTAGTTTCCCATGGTCCATCCACCCTGTGAGTTTTGATCCGCAGTTCCAAAATTAAAAATAAATTGCCTAAAATATTCACATTCAGTAGAATGTATGTAAAGTGCATTATTTGGATTTGCTCTTAAAATATCATAATTGTATTCATAGAAGTGCTTTCTGATGGAACATTTTATTTTCCCCATATAAAAATCTGAATTTCAACAACTTTTCAAGATAAATCAAACCCTTGATGTTACAGTTACCTTTATGTGGAAAACAAGCATGTCTCCAAGTTGTTTTTAATATCAAGCTGTCACACTCATAAATAAATGTGCACTGATTGCAAGCTCCACATTTTCTAGTACCCTTTGTTGAATCTCCAGCCATGATTGAACACTTCTTAATTAAGTTCTTAACATTCTTGGCTCTCTTATATACAAAGAATGGTTCCTGCCCTCAGTCTCCACAACAGAATCAGGTTATAAGAGAGCAGTGGAGATTATTTGTAATAGATGTAAAAAGTTGGAAGGTCAGAAAGAAAATTAAATGTAAAGTGGGGATTAAGATAAGATGTTAAATGAGGAGTAGTACAAAGATGTGTTGTGTAGAAGGGAATAAGGGTTATAAACGGATATGGGGTAAGCAATCAAACAGGAAAATAGATTTACCCAGGTAAGGACCACGTGCATGGCCACATATGGTTTAGGTGTTGTTTTAGTAAGGGCTTGATGGCATAACATTTTTTGTCTGTTTTAGGTATGCTGAGGTGGTGTAAGGAGAGTATTATGAGTCAGCTGCTAAGCTGTTGGACTTTGCTGTGATTACTAGGAGTTTATTGGATGAGAAAAAGTCTGTACATGGACAGTGGCACTGCAGGATATCTTTTAGTGCTGGACGTTCTTCTGGTGCATGTATAAGACTGTGTGCAGCAATACATTGTGAGCAAATTAAATACTTGGGTAGCTCAAGCCAGTTTATTTGTTTCATGTTTCTGCAATCATGAGTCCTATACTTAAGGCTGACAGCACATTCAGCTACTTTATTGTAACAGGTAGAGAGTTTAGCTTTGGGCATATGTGCTTCATTTAGCCAAGTTTTGATAGCAGAGAAAGAATTTTGGTGACGGCCTAAAGAGTTGGTAGGGATAAGGGTGCATATACAGTATAAAGGTTGAGTAGCTGGTGGCAGTGTGCATGTTTATAAAATGTTGAATAAGAAGGGAGTTTAATATTTATCACTGTGGGACACTGACAGTGACTAGTAGTAAGGAGGAGTGATTTTGTTTCTATTTGACTACTTATTAACTGTCAGTCAGATATCTATGCAATAACGAGAGAGATGGCTGGGTGAGGCCGAGGGATCAAAGTTCAGTAAGAAGTTGTTGATAGGTTGTGGTGTCAAATGTTTTGATCAATCTAAAAATAGTGAAGACACCAAGTTGTTATCATTTTTATATTGGTTTATGATTTTGTTGAAGTTGAGAGCAGTGGTAGTACTATGATAAGGTCCAAGACCATGAAGGATTTTAGAGAGAAGGTTTTTAGAGTTAATATAAGTCATAGATTGGGAGTGGATGCATGCTTTTGTAGTATTTTGGATAAAAGGGATAAGATAGTTCTATAACTGGAACAGTCTGTTGATATGCCGCCGTTGTTTATAGATTAGTATTAGGCTAACTGCTCTTGTGAGCCATTTTAAGCCTAGCCAATTACCTCACGTGAGAATCAAATCCTGCACCTTGTGTCGGTAAGGTAAGTACCTTAACCATTATAACAACCTCCCAGTGGTAGTATATAGGATTTTTTTTTTCCAGATGGATGACACATATCTCTCAGATATGGATCAGTTTAACAGAATACACTGAAAGCCATGACATCAGCTGATATATTTAGGTAATCTGTGAGATAATGACTTTAGTTTCAGTAGAATTTTCCTACAGTAGACATGAAGAGATGGAGGAAAAAAACTTAACACATTTGGTTAGGACAGCATGGGGGAGAGAGAGAGAGAGAGAGAGAGAGAGAGAGAGGTGAATTGTTATTATCAATCAGTGAAAGTATTGTCTGTATAAAATAGGAGTTTAATTAAGATGTTATTGAGTGAGAGATGTTAGTAGAAGGAAATTTTGGAGATTTGGCCATCATGTATTAATTTGTTTAGTGACGATCAAATCAAAAGTTCCTTGAATTGTTTGGTGTCTGTACTGGATGTTGGTAGAGCAGGTTTGTTTAATCATTTTAGTGCATTCCTTTGCAAGATTTCTGAGATGCCTAAATGTTTGAACTATATTTTATATTCTGCTTTTATGCCAGTCTTCCAGGCTTTGTCTCTTTGAAACATGACATTTTTAGTTTTTGTGTGGGGTTTGATGTTCATGTTAAAAATGCCTCAAATGCAGCACAACATGTGTGGGAAATTAGGGCATAGTAATGTGACTGTATATCTAAGTGAACCATGTCCAAAAAAGAAGGACTCTGTAATATAAAATGCATTAGAGGTGATAATGGATATGTTTGCACGACTCTAGAAAGTTACAGAAAGTTTGTTCTCAACCTTTCTTATGGATCCTAGAGATATTGAAGAATACAAACAAGAAACTGTGTCTTTGCATGTGTAAGGAACTGTTTTTAGAGGTAGGTTGGGATATTAAAACACAAACATTTAAGAAAACAGATACAATATTCCACAGTAGCAGATGAAGAGACTGGAGATAAAGAGTAAGCAGACAATATGGTTAAGACAAATTTTGAGTAGCAATGTACAAGAGAAATGAAAGAAAAGGGAAAAGTAGAAAACGTGAGTACTGTACTCTCTTAAACATTTAACTTTAAAGGTTAATAACATAACAATTGAGATATGATGACAAACTGTACTAGACTGGCTAGAAGCAAAAAATGTTTGCATTCATTACTGAAGATATCTGACTGAGAGGGACTAGAGAAATATGTGAGTTAAGATGGAGGGACAAAATTGTTTTGTGAAAGTTGGTTCCCTGGGCAACTCACCCATTTAGTTCCAAATCACCACTGTCTCGATCAAGTGCTCAATGACAGGTTGTAAACTGGTATAATTTTTTTAAAGGTAGTAATGAGTTATTATGTAGTAGTCTAGTGAACAGTTGTACCGTCTAAATGTAAATAAAAATTCATGGAAAAATCCACCTGACTCATGGACTTTTATTGCATTTATCTTATTTAACATGACTTTATCAGAAGTCTTAAAAAATAAGACAAATGTGTTAAGAGTGCAATAAAGTTAGTGGAATTTTTTTATTTATTTGTTTTATTTATTTTATAAGTTAACATGTTCATAGATAAGTACTGGGAATTCAGTCTCTATAGACTCTAACAAGCATAGCCAAAAAAACCCTTTTCAAAATTTACCTTGAGCTTCAAGGAAGGCAAGATAAGGTAAGAGAATTTATCTCGTACTACTCTGCTTGACATTTGCTAGAAGCTTGTTCCAGACCTGAGAAATATATTGGGATATGAATCTTTCATGCTAGCCTGCAATATTTATCTGCTAATAAATGTTTAGTTCATTTAACCAAGTATTTGAGGTACCATCAGTTCTGCAAAAGAATATGAGGTTAGATAGTGTTGGATCAGTCATGGCTCAAAAGTCTAGGCACAGAGCACCATGGAGGAGTCTTTTAGAAACTTAGTAAAGAAAGGGCTAGCAGTCTGTCCTGATAACTAAGAATTATGATGTAGTTGATCTTTATAGTTATGAATCTTTGAGGTCTCTCAAGTTGTATCATATGTTTACACAAATACATGCCCAAAGATGAATTGTGTGATGTGTTTACACAAATATATGCCAAAATATGAATTATATTTAGTAATAGGTCTGAAAATATATGAGTAAAGGGGAATTAAGAATTCTCTGGATCTAGTAGAGAAACCTTTGGAAATTAGATAAAAGGCTTTATGAACTACTGGAGAGACATGCTGTTCAAATGATAAGGAATTATCAACAAGAACACCTAAATCCTTTCCACATGGTCTGATTTGAGGGGTACATCACCTGTATGGTAAGGAAAGCTGTTTTGTTTACCAAAATGAACTATGTTACATTTTTTTTTACATTTGGATCAAGACCATTGCCCTTGCACCACTTGCTAATGCAGTCTAACCTGTGTTGGAGCAATTGCCACTCAGGTGAATATAGAACAACAACACCTAATTTACTATCAACTGCAAACTAAGTTAACTATAGGCCAGGAATGCTGAATCAAAGATCTGAAAAATAAATGTCAGATAGACAAGGGCCCAAAATCAAGCCCTGTGGTACACCACTGGCAACGTTTTTAGTTTCAGAAGTGGCACCTGCAACTCTAACCACATGTCAGACAACTAGTTAGCTATCCACTGCACAATATAAAAAAAATATATTGAGATTTACAAGTCTATCAGTAGTGCCTGCATAGGGCATAGTGTCAAATGATTTAGGCAGATCTAGAACCATTGTATGCAGTGCATAACCACTATCTACTGCTTCTGTTACTTTTTCAAAGAACTTAATGTGGTTAAAGAGGCAGGACCTTTCTTTGATAAAGCCGAATTGATGAACTTAATGTGGTTAAAGAGGAAAGAACTTCCTTTAATAAAGCCAAATTGATGAGGGTCTGAGGGATAAGAGATTTCCTTGTCCAGATTAATGATATATGAGATAATGTACTTCACAACTTTGTATGAGAGACTAGTGAGACTAATGGGTCTATAGTATCAGGGTCTGTGGTTGAACCCCCCTTTGCGAAACAGCATTACAATGGTGGTTTTCCAGGGTTCAGGAATCTAACCAGTGGAGAGGATTTGCTCAAAGAGGTAAAGTAGTGGTTCAGAAATGCCATGTTTCGCATTGATAATCAGGCAGCCTGGTACGTTAACAGGGTCCATGGAAGAAATAATCTTAGTTTTTGAGAGGGCTGTGAGAATTTGTCCCATAATAAATAAAGGGAGTGTCTGGGATTGTGGAACCTGAGGAATAGCTATAACTGGGTGGAGTAAAATTTGCGTTAAATTTGTTATCTAGGATATTGGCTTTTTTCTTTGGGTCAGAGAATGGATGTCAATTCTTAACCTCTTCACATGGGTAAAATTATAGCTATTTTTGGTTTTAGTGGCTATTATTAAGCTCATATTCAGCAGTGAGCTTCCGGTCAGTTCCCTTAAGCTCTTTGTTAGTTTGCTTATGTGAGCTCTTAAGGTAGGTAGAATGAGACCTTTCATAAGCATTAAGCAGTTTCTTTCAGTTGTTTTATAATTCATTTATATAGTTATTCCACCAAGGGGGGTTGTTTTTAAATTTCTCATTGTATTTGGTGTAGATAGGGATTACCATATCAATACAACTATTTAAGTGAGAGCAAAAGTCAGAGACATAGGTAGCAGCTTGAGGAATGGGATCCTTTGGAGGAGAATTACAGCAGAATTTATTTAAGTTAACAAGTAACTGAAACAGGTTAACATTTGAATTTGAATAAACACAGAACTATTTACAGGAGAAATACCACCAGCTTTAAAGAAAATGGTGATTAAATTATGGCCTGATTTAACAATACATGATGCTATATAAGGAGATATGCATGAAGTGACCATATTAGTGATAACTAGATCAAGGATATTTGGACCTCTAGTAGGATGGTTTACTATTTGTGAAAGACAGTTAGCATTTATAATGTCAAAAAGCACAGGGCATACCAACCATTTGCAGTGTAGGTCAGCCTATTTATTGATGGGTAGTAGAAATCCCCTAGAAGTAAGGTCTTGGGTTTAATGGGAATTTCAGCTAATATGTTAAGACAGCTATCATGCTCAGAAGGGGCATAGATGGTGTTCTATAGTAAGCTATGAAGTGGTAGTTTGTTTTGTTTATGGTGATTTGGACTTATAGGAGTTCAGGAATCTGTAGTGAGGTGACAATATCCTTGACAAATATCGATACTCTCCCACAATTAACAGTAGGTCCGAAGATGTTCCTTTGGTCTCAGCACTTGAATTACTTTAAAAGAAGAGAACAGTTTGATAGTTTCCATTCTGTTAACCTGTTTGTCACCCCATATATTTGAGTCCTGGGCCACTCTCCCCCTTCACCTTGCCATTTGTATGGCTTTTGTATGGGAGTAAAGCTTTGTGGGACATGAGACTGGAGCAATGTTCTGGCACATGTATTGTGTTTGCTAGAGACAGGCACAGACAAATCCTAGATGATATCAGTGTCAAGGCAGGGAGGGCAAGCAGTACTGACTGTACAGAGAATAACTGTCAAGTAGTCCTGTTTGTTGTAAATGTATCGCAAATGCCCAAGGAAAGGAAAGGAAAGATTTGTTTGATATGATTGAACATTATTAAATGATAAAAGTGGATATCATTCTTTCCAGACATTTCAGTTTAATTTTTCTAGGAAAGGAAAGGAAAATAAAAAGGTGTGGGATGTTATAGGCATCTTGCATCAGCTAGTTGATAGATGTGGATTGTCAGTTTTATGCAATGGACATTACAAAGTATTATATGAGGATGTAGAGAAAGCTTCCTGTTAAATATGATTACTTTTAAACTATTTAAAGATAGAGTTTGTTCTCCACTAGCAAATAAATTACATCACTCATCCTATTCACTTGGAAATGAAGGAGGTATCAAATTAATTAGGCCTCCTTTTTCTCCTGCCACCTGTGAGCAATTCTTCTATAAGAGTGCTCTTGCTCCTTCGTGGAACAAGATGCCTAATGAGCTATGTGCTTTAGATAATCTCTTACACTTTAATAAAAGATGAAAGAGCATTTTTCACAAGATTGCAAATGTTCCTGTTTTACAGATGCTGGCTAGCTTCGTTTTGTCATTAATTCTTGGTAGCTCACTCTTAATTAGCCTGATCTCCTTACTCTATATAAATGTGTATATACTGCAGTGTATATTATTTTTGTTACTCTACTCCAATTATTTTGTTACCGCAACTTGAATTATAATGGGGCAGATTCCAAAAGCTAGTTGTGGATGGCACAGCACACTGAAGGAAGACTCAGCATACCAGATGCAAATTTGATTTCAAAAGTCATGCTTGAATCAGTCTGAGTACATATCTATTTAGTGTCGGATGATTATGGACTCTGCACATGCCTGTCAAATTCTAAAACACATTGTGTGTGATGAAGTGCAATGCCAATTCTGTTTCCAAAATCCTTGGTGAACGCCATACTGTGACACAAGGAAAGGAATCTATCCCCCATGGAATCCTATGGAATCCATAACAGTACTGAAAAAAAAAATATTTCCTGAGTGAATAAACTGCAGCAGGCTATAGTACTGCAAGGCATGTAGGAGGAGCTGGCTGTATGTTCTAGAAGGCAGGTAGCCAGCCAGAAAGTCAGTCTACATCTAAGCCAACTCTCAGATCAAGAAATCATTGACAGGTACCTCTTAGACAGACAGCTGGTGTAGACTGTGTGCAACATGTGTGCCCCACACATGTCTGTGCATACATTGCAGGGCAACCCCATACTTCTTGAAGCAAAAGTCTGTCTGAGCCTTGGTGTACTGGCATTTGGGACATAACAATGACATATGGGAGATGCTGTAGGAGTGTCACAGACAGCTGCCAGTTGCATCCTTGCACAATTCCTGGCAGCAACATGCATCAAGTTTCATCCACACCCATGGATCAGTGACATGTCATGCTCTATTTCTATAACAGCACAAACTTCCTCATGTTCTTTGTGCAATAGACTGCATCCACATCCCTATTAAGACCCCGATGCAACCAGAAGCAGAAAGCTGCATCACTAGAAAGGGATGGCCATCCTTAAACTGTCAGGTGGTGTGAGCAGCAGATGGCAACATAACAAATACCACAGTGACACACCCTGGGAGTGTCCATGGTGATTCCATATGGAGGGAAAGTGGTTTGAAAGCTGCATTCTAACAAGGGGAAATACCTGAAGGACTACTACTGGGTAAGTAAAGGAACACAGCTAGGATATAACGTTCTGCATGATGATAACATATGTGTTTCCCCTCTGCACAACAGTGGACTGTGGCTATCCACTTAAACTGTGGTTAATGATCCCATACAGAGAACTTTGCAACCCTGCAGAGGAGGCCTACAATAGAGCACATGCCACAACAAGAAACAACATAGATTATGTATTTGGTGTACTGAAAGTCAGGTTAAATGTCTGGACACATCCAGGGGTGCACTGCAATGCACACCTGAAAAGGCAGCACAGATTATTACTGTATGTGACATACTACACAATATGCTAACAACCACACATGGTGGTCTTCCTGCTGCAGATGTGGGTGAACTTCCCCAAGAACCTCAGATGTATGAAGATGACATTCTGCAGCTATTAGAAGTTGAGCAGGAAAACACAGGGAGGCAGAAAAACTGGTATGGATGATCGAGAATGCACCACAAATCCGGAATCAGGCAACATGGCAGTGTCTGACACACAACTTTAAGTCATGACAAGCACACAGATTAGACATTGATGTTCAAGTGCTGCTCCACAACAGCAGTACAGATTGCATCTAATGGAAATTACCCAGTAGATGTACACACTGAGCATTAGACATAACAACATAATCATAACATAAAAATGTATTAATATGCAAATCTACCATGACAATGACCATCAACTCAGGATGCAAATGACATGTATGCATACAGGCTTATAGTGGTGTATGTGTGTGTGGCAGACAACAAGGGACAGACCTCTGTGAATTCCTTCCCATTCTCTCCACTCTCAAATGATGAAAATAGGAAAGCAAGTTAGGGCACACTGCAGAACTGTTGTCAATATCACAAGTAATATATAGCAATGTAAAGTATGGCTAAAGGGGTCTACTTCTAAATTTCAAAGTTTCAAAATGTCAAATTTCCTATGCTTGAAACCATAAGATCAAAGTTTTGATACTTTGAACCATTTAAATGGAGATCACTGCACAGTGCAGAACAGTATAGTTACCATTTTCCTCGCTGTAGTGCAATCTCAGAGTTGGTATATTTAATTAGCAGGGGGATTGGGTGGTGCAGGTGGGCTTGCCCTCCTGGAAAAACATACAAAAAAGATTATTTTGTTTTTTATTTATATTTCAAAGTTTCAAAACTTTGATCTTATGGTCTCGACCATAAGAACCTAGAAGTTGTGAAACTTCAAAATTTAGAAGTAGACCCGGATAAAGTATCATGTACTGAATGGAATCCTCTTGGTCAGTAAAAGTGACAGACTCTTATGGTATCAGACTTCACAACAACCACAGACAGATGACATTGTCAGTGTTCTGCACAGCAAACATCATCACCACATTGTAAGACTGACACTACAGGACATAGTGGATCAACTGTCAGTGTTACTCTAATGCAGTCTAGGGTGCTTAAGTGACAGCTCACACAGCAGTACTGGCTGCCTCTTCCACATATGACTCGGCCCATGTTGCTCCTCAGAGAAGACTGATGGGATGATGGCAGCATGTGGAGACACACTGTGGGAATACAAATGGATGCAAGTTGACTGTCTGGTCATGACTGTTGGGCCCACAGAGGATTGGCCAGCAGGAAATATGTGTGCACATTGAAGCATAGATGTTGATGCCCGATGGTCAACATTTCTACTGAGAGGGGGGGGTCTGCCTTCTCATATGGCACTCAGCTAAGCACAGTCAGGGCACACAGAACCCTGCTTGCACTATGACACTGCTGTAGTACTGCTGTAACGAGGGTTTTGGTGGACCATGCCACAGATAACATGCGTTCATTCTGAGCATCCAAATGTCACCATGACCTCACCATGTTTGCACTCCTGTTCCTCAGGCAGCACACACAGCTGTTGTGCAACATGATCCATGGCATAGGCAATTGCATGAATGTCAGATCTATGATGTAGCTGGAATGTTCATTTGCCTGTAGGAGTAGATGGACACCCTCTGGCATGTGCCCATGCACACCAGCTGCAAGCCTATGTCTGCTGTGCTAGGCAGTATCCCTGTTTTGTGGGGAAGTGTCAACATCACCAGCAAACTTAGCATGGGACTGTGGCCCACAGGCCTCACCCTGTCCACCAGCTGATGTCCCCACATTGTCAGAATGGCTGGACATGTTTTACTCTAGATTGGAGACTACAACCTCATCCACATGGCTGTCATCATCTGAGATGGACTGTATCACCAAATCTGTGTCCTGTGTGTCAAGAGCCATGCTAGCACAGTGAGACACATCAGATCCCACCTGGAGATCTGTGGACAGGCTAATGGAGGATGAAGGTAGTTCATATTCTTAAAGAAGAGATAGATGACACAGGTCAGGTAAACATGCTAATCACATGCTGGATATCATTACTGTCATATGCAACAGTTATATCACTACAATGATGCAGATGCTAAGGACTTGCCAGGAGGTCATGTCTGAGTGTGACCCATGGAACCTATATAACGAGTTGATGATTATGTTACATATACAGCATACATGACATATGTGAGGAATAACAGACTAACACACACCTAACATGTCCTCATGGGAATCCAGAGCTGAAGGTGAGGGCTGAAATGTATGTGTTGTAGGGGAAACAAAGGCATCAACCCAGTATTATTAAGCACATACTTGACAGCATGTAGCATTCCAAAAAAAGTACAACACACGTAAACAATATAACACTTGGTCACAGCAGAGGTGATGGTGGTAGCTGTCCTATTCAAGGGTAGAAGGGCACAGTATTAATGGAAGGCAACAACAGGAGTAACAGCAATGACATATTGGAAACAGAGGAAATAGCATAGCAGTTACACCCCCCTATGTGGTGAGTTTGTTGCAATGTGGATCCTGCATTGGCAAATACAGAGAAAGCAAACACAGTCATGAATGCAGGCATAGGCACACGATGACATATACAACATGGTAATGTACAGTGCACCTGTTGGCCAGATGTCCCTGTGTATGAAAAACAGTGACATTAATTTCATACAACACAACTGTGCTACATAGTACTGTAGCCTATGACCATGGTGGGAAACCATACCTTGTCTGTCCGCAGGTGCACCTACACAGCTCATGTCCCCAGAAGATGTAGATTACAATATCAGAGTAATATCAGTATGACAGTATACATCACTGGCCTGACAGGAGGAATAGGCAATAACAGGTAATGGTCACAGTAACTGTACATGGAGACACACACGTGTCATGTCTTGCTGCTTTGCAGAAGTGGGTAGATAACATTACACATGTTCGTTGTAGTGTTATGTATGTACTGAAGTTGTATGGCAACATATCATTACACTTACATTGGTCATCATCAATGTGTGCCCCCACATGCACAACTCAGTTATGTTGCTTCAAAAGAAAAATAACAATACATGAATATGCATGCAACAACAATTTGTACTGAGGAGGGCTATATGCAACAATGTCATGCAAATTAACACATACATGTGTGGTCTGCCACAACTACTAATATACCATCCTTGCAGGGATGGATGAAACTGTGTGAGCTCATCTGGGAAGTCAATGTTGGGCCACCACCAGTGGCATCCCTTGACTTCTCATACTGGAATATCCTGTTGGCTGCATGAAGGATCACGCCAGAGCATGATCAGTGACAGACCTCTTGGGATCTAATTTGACCTCCCATAGCATTAATCATGTTGGTAAGGTCAACCCACACTTCATTCCTCCAAACTGTATTTCCTGCCCATCCAAGAAGCCTCCATTCATGTGGGCATAGAGCATCTATTATAACCTAATTTTCCTGAGGTGAAAATTTTCACCCTAGGTCTGTTTGCTACCTGTAAGGCAATTATTTGCACATAGATTAATGTGGGTGCCCACATATGAAGATGATTATGTCAACAGCTTATGTCAATTTGCTCTCTCTGCATTCCTGTGTTCTGCAAAATTATATGAAATAGTCCCTGTCCTGTATAGTAGTGTGAGATATAAAACAACATATGTGATATGAAAACAATACCTGAATACATAACACATGGAACAACATCATTGTGATATCTGTACAGGTTATATGTGAGATTTGATCCCCTTACAGTGGATATCACAGCAGTAGAATGCCAACAACAATACCATTGTGTCACACACTCATTACATCCTGCATGGCTGCTAATGACTACACATTTCTCTGTTATCTGTAATACTTAAGAGACAATCTCAAAGTATACTTCTGTATGTGTGAATACTGAGTCACAGACATCCTTTAATCAGTTCTGATTTACAAAATTAACATTATTGTTAAATACCTGTTGAACACATTAGTGTAAGACCACGGCACTGCAGGTCTGAATGTCTACCATGTGCTGTACATTTGTCAGTTATGTGAAGTATGAAGGCCTATAGCATTTAGGTGTCAGATGGTTGTGTATTCCTCCATTATTTGCAGGAATATAAATATATACAATAGTAATTTGTTAAGAAAAGGGATATATTTCATTAAATCTTGATTTTCTTGCCTGTGTAAATACTGTGAAAATATGGCTATAGATACCTGCTTGTTGATATTTACTGGTATTTTGCTCATGCTTATGACTAGCATTTCTATGAATAGCTCCATTATCTGTATTTTTTTTCTGCCAACAGTAGCTATTTTTTCTACAGTTTTATGTGTAAAGCTTTGACCATAGTGTGATAGTTCTGTACATCTCAACCAAGCAGGGAATAATTCAGAAATAATCAGGGACACATTTTCTGTGTTACTACTATTACTGTGTGACAGTGACAGTATACAGGAATGTGGATACAATAACATTGGCAAAGCGAATGTACTGTATACCTATGTCATTGTTTATGAAACTCCAATTTACCACCTTTTTCCTACTGTTATTTGGAGAGAGTGAGATGGATAGATAAACATCTTGAATCTAAATCAGGGACATCCCCGAATATTAGTGACATTTCTGATGTATAATTTCTTATGTAATGACAAAATCTATGAATATATTTCCTCACTTCTACCTAAAGTACGTGTTGTATGTGATGAACAGGAATTCTGGCGTAGTTGTCTGTTAAGAGAAGCCTTGTGGTCTATGAAAGTGTTCCAGAGTATGAGCTATGAAATTTTACATTTTTTTTTTTATGATTACTGTGCTGACATGCATTCAGGCTCACATGTTTTGGTTTTCAAATGCACATCACGTAGAGAACGTTAGACTGTGGTTTACCCATCTTGTAATGTGGAAGTCCTGGCCCATATTATTACTCCATCCCTGTACAGTCATATCTTTGATTTGTTTAACTGCAGTCACTCCATGCACTCACAGATGAGATGGATTAGATAGGCTGGTATGTATCAGGGTCACAGTGTGATCATAGCTGAGAGTTGCAGGTTTGAATATGAGGTCCTCCAGTCTGTGTTCATTAGGTTTCCAATGTACAAAGTATTGTGTGTGACTTATCAAAAAATAAGTATGGAGATTCTGTAATGTTATTCAATGTGAAAGATAGAAAACATGAGCTACCAACTGTATGTCACTGTTATTTTATACATAGCTAATCTTTGCCATTCTTATATGCTTTTTACTTTTTGCAGGTGAAAAAGAGTGAGTAAATACCTGAGCTTGTGCATTGAGTGAATGCACAGGAGGAGGGAGGAGGAGGGAGATAGGCATGTCTAATACATGCTCACGTTTTTTACCTAGTATAGATCTGAAAATTGTTACAGGATTCATTTGTTTTGCATTTCCATGCATACTAGTACTAATGCAAGACTACCCAGCATGCATTTGTAAGGTAGCTGCAATGGTCATATAATCCCTGAGATTACCAGTATGTATTTCATAAAAAAAAAAGGTTTACATATGAGTTAGTAGCAGGCCATGTTTGCCAAAGGTAATGTTGTGAATTGTATGTTACAACCTAGATGACAGTTGTGTGCGGCTATCACAGTGCTGGTGATTACTATGTTTTATATAAAAGTTAATAATGTTTTGCCTGTTCTTTGCATGGTAGTTGTTGATGTACTTGTATGTCCAGCTGTTGTGGTCAGTGACTGCTCTGTTGTGCATAGTCTGCCTTTTTATGTACTGAATGGGTGTCTGTTGTGCTAGCATTCAGACTGCTGTTGGTAGATTATATCTGACATACACTTCACTTCAACATGGGTAATGCTTCTGTCTACAAGACTGTTGATACTTTGGTTGCAGAACACTTGTATGCTGTGTTTAGGGATATTTGTGCATATAGCCATTCCTGCTCTTCATTTATGTCTGCCTGATTCATAATTACTGATCAGCGTTAACACTGTTTGCATTTTGCAGTGACGTACACAGTCCCCCGGATTTACTAAACTTCCGTGCAGGGCTAATTTAGTTCAGCACGGAAGCACCCTTTTAAGAGCAGGACAGCAGCGACTCATGCATAGTAACGAAGGTGCACTGGCCGAGCTACTAAGCTTACGCGGAGCATGTATGAGTGCAGGGGGCGTGTCTGAGAGCAAAGCTCTCAGAATAAACATGCCCCTAGAATGTCAAACAGCAGAAGCTGTTAAGAAATGAGTGAGATCGCTCACAGGTGTCCCCATATCCCCACCAATAGACCCCCATGCATACAACAGCAACAGGACATATAAATTAAAAGATGAAACCCATTTATAGCTTTTAAAACATTGATCAAACCTAACCATAGGTGCGCCCATCGCTTAGCTGCGGTTATAGGTTCATAGATTAGTACTAAGCTAACTGCCTTTGTGAGCCATTTTAAGCCTAGCCAATTATCCCTTGTGAGACTCAAACCCTGCACCTTGTGTTTGTAAGGCAAACACCTTAACCATTATGCCACCCTCCCAATGTAGCTGAAATAGCAAAAGGGGGATAAAAAGCAGGATATGTGCAAAGGAAGCAGCACAGCAATATTGTAGTGGGCAGAGCATTCGCCTCAGCAGTCAATCCTGGTTCGAGTCCCACTGCAATACATTCCATTTCCATGTCAAATACTGTTATGATCAATATATTTAGTTGTATAACCTAATAAATAACATATATGTGTGAACTGGAGTAGGAAGCAGTGTAATGAATGATAACCCCATACGCTTGCCAAATTCAACTCCCCAAGAACCAGTAGACTAATACTGTCAGAAATGGAGCAGTAGTAAGGATAAATAAGCACGACTAAGCAGGTGCAAGTTTGTTTGCATGACAGGAAGCAGTGCTTACACAGAGTAAGCAATAGAGAGGCTAACCATGTGTAAGCAGATGTCACCGGAAGTTAGCAGTGCTTACCAGCGCGCAAATCTGCTGACAACAGTGTAAAAGGCTTTAATCACTCTGTATCCAATGGGCCTTGTTCTGGCCAGCAACAAATTAATCAGTCCCTGCAAGGCCCAAACCCAGGAGCCTGCACACCATAGGCAATGTGATTTACCACTAAGCCACCTCAGATATGCATAACCCTGATGCTTCCACAAACATAGCATCCAGCAATACCATTCAACATTACAGGACATTTAGCTAAATATGTAGATGTATGTGTGTGTATATATATCTATAACTAAGTAGATATATACCTATCCCACCCTATATTACATATGTATACATATATAGACATACATATATATAAATAATCACATATATATATATATATATATATATATATATGTGTGTGTGTGTGTGTGTGTGTGTGTGTGTGTGTGTGTGTGTGTGTGTGTGTGTGTGTGTGTGTGTGTGTGTGTGTGTGTGTGTGTGTGTGTGTGTGTGTGTGTGTGTGTGTGTGTGTGTGTGTATACACAGATATATATTTATGATATGAGACAGCAGATAAGAATGATGCATATGACCACAGGCACTGCCAATGGGGGTGAGGGGTCCCGATCAACATACGTGTTACACGTACAAATATCCCCTCCAGGCAAACAGCCTGAATACCTGAGTGTATCCTATCCAGAACTGTTAAACTGGAATATAACTACACCTTAAACTGACCTTTGTCAACAGTTATACCTGACATGTAAACTTGAACTAAGCTTAAATAATAAAACATAAAAAAGTCAGCAATAATCCACAGAACGAATGCTCGATCAAGTAATTAAAATGTAGAAACTCCAACAAATGACTGATAGAGCGACCAAGGCAGCATAAAAACTCTTTCTTAAAACATTTATTGTAACATGTAAGAGGTAAGCGCTAACAGTCATTTGTTTAAGCTTAAATAATGCCTACATGTTAATGTAAACTATGCGTGAATAATATGTTACTTAGCTATGTTAAGTCTGTTACTCTCTATGAATGTGAACACCTCTGTATTACTCGTAATGATTAGCTGAGTTTTACTGTGGAGCTTTTCTCCCTGGGCCTCTGCTGAAAATGGACAAGCATCCAGTTGGATTTTCCCCATCAACAAATGTAAAATAAATAAATAATGTAGTGCGGTGTAAGCGGGAGTAAGCACTTTTAAAAAGCAGTAAGCTGGTTTAAGCCTGATTGCAAGGCGGTAAGCAATGACTATACTGGTTAAGCATATCTGAAGCTAACACCTTGTAAGCAGATGTAACGACAGGTTAGCAGTGCTTACCTCCACGCAAACCCACTATATATATATATATATATATATATATATCCACAGTAATATATACCTTTATATATATATATATATATATATATATATATATATATATATATATATATATATATATATATATATATATATATATATATATATATATAGATATATCTATATATATATATATATATGGCCACACATCTGTAGATAGCAATGGTAGATTGACAAATACAAATATGTGCACATGCACCGGTAATGGGGGTGAGACGCCCCAAACAATATACATCATGTACAAATAGGCATACCCCCCACCACAGCCAAACACGTCCGCCTTGCAATACACTAAAGTGTTACAGATCACATAAGCAGGACCTGACATGACATGTGCACAACATGCAAAAAGTACTACAACCCACCTGATTGATGTCAGGCTAGTACTGGTAACATATAATGCAGTACAGTGTGGCTCCCATAGGAAATGTAAAATATGGAAGCTAGCAACATCCCCAGGATACATATACACAGACACATATATGCAGATACAGATATACATATATATATATATATATATATATATATATATATATATACATGTGACTATACAGACACATGCAGAAATATGTACAATAAGATACATATGTAGAAGGTGCACACAATATGGAACAGCCACCATGCCTACATTTAACACCTTAACAACTGGACACTGTATGGGCCACTCATATAAATGACAATCGTTGCCTGCAACATATGCCCACAGAGAGGTCATAGGGTAAAACACCACATATAGGTTTGCAGAAATGGATAACCATTATTTGAGTACTATTAAGGTTTTATATGCCATGTATTATAGCTGTTCAGACACTGACATCCATATAAACAGAGTAATGCAACTGTGCAACAGTTATACTACTACAGTATGCTGGAAAGGGTCACAACTGTTGCTGTGCAGGCCAAGCCCTTCATATTGTAAAATAGTAAAGACAGACTGGGCCACCGAATACAAAACTATCAACAGTTAGTCATGCAGGTGTATAGTTCAGCAGCCTCTATCTACACTCCGTACAAAATCACTAGGTGGTAAAGACATTAGTTGAAATGGGATGTAACTGTTACATAACAATGCATAACTGACACCATCACAAGCACACTGACAAAAAGAACAGTCTGTATGGCAGGAGGCAGTAGGCCTGCTATAACCTGATTTATATAAGTAATGTAAATATAGGTGAAGTGTATGGTATTGTACATCCAGATACCTTAAGGCAGCACACCCCTGATACCCCCATATTTTGTAACAGCCTAGGTGATTTATGGTGCCTCTCCCCCTAGACTCAATAATACAGGGCCACATACCACTGTTACATACACTGGCCTCTGGAGTGCATAAGGGCACACATGTATTGTGTAGGTGAAGCCCACACATATATGGCCTCAGCCCCACTGTATGTGTAGGGGATACAACAGCAGTGGACTAATGCCAGCAATGGCAGTGTGATATACTCAGAGCTCACTACAGAACAACCTCTGCCAGCACATCATATGTGCAAAGCTTGGTATGTAGGTGGAGGACAGAGGCGGGAACACAGTCCCATATGATGAAAACTGTTGCCATACACTAAGTAAGTTGCTGGTGTCACAGGATAGTCTGCAACATACCCTTAGGAAATTGTGGTTAGAAACATAAATGGATGTAGCCATGTACTGATGGCACTCAACACACACATTGCCAGTGAAATATCTGACATAGCACCTGTGTGGAGGACAGACATAACATGATAGGCACACCTCTGGCCACCAAGAGGATAGGTCCACAGGTGAGAGCTATGCAGACAGACATCATTCCAAGGCAAACTAGTATGTAGCACACACCCTGTAACACCAGTACTATACAAAGCACAACACAACTCTACTCACACTCTGTCTGTAGTTCTGGAACCTCCTACAAATATGCAGCTGGTCTGAGTGTGCTGGTTCTCCTGTAAGAGGTATTGCTACCTGCTGTCGTAACACTGATGCCCACACACAGGAATGATGTCCATCACACAGGAAAGGTAAAGGGACCATGCCCACATGATGTGGGGATTCATAGTAGGTGGTTGCCATGACAGTGGTAATTGGAGGTACTACACAGCAAGCTGCATGCAGTTAGCAAGTGGAGGACACTGATTGGTGCAGAGGCCATCACCTGATCATGTGCACCACCTATTAAAGCCAGGCTGCAATGTATTCAAAGCAGCTCAATCCATTTACTGGAGAGAGAGGGAAAGAGAGACAGAGAGGAAGAGAAAAAGAAAGAAATGAGAAAGCTCTTCAAATAATAAGCTGACGTCACAGGCATTTATCCAGCTGTCATTCAACAAGACATCATTCCCACAACAGGTATGTGAGGTATATACACATGCAATAGCATGTAGTACCTGGGCCACATGAGAATGGTCTGCATTATGGCTAAGGGGTGTAGTGTCTGGAATAGACCACACAGGTGGGTATTGTATTCACCACCTAGTCTCCTGGGTTGCTATTATGCATGGCCAGTGCTGTGCAATGCCTGGCATGTATGTGTTCTATACACCATGACATGGATGGCGTTTGGGATTTGTACATATCCCACATTCAGGTACAGTGGCATGTGGAAGTGTACCTGGTTTGTCTGGCCCATGTTGTGTACATGGAATGATATCATCAGATGTGAAAGTCCTGCCGTCAAGTGGTGGGGCCAAATAATGGACAGCAGGTTGACTCTGCACCTACATTGATAGCATGCTATAGGTATTCCCTGATGTCAGTGGCATCTGTCCATACAGGCATGTGTGTAAGGCATGGTATGTCCTTTGTGGATCACATGTGATGGAACCACAGCTGTTGCAGGCATCCAGTGGGAAACATAATGAAGGCGCACTGTCTGTAATTATGTGCCTAGCATACTGATGGACAGGGTGCCATGCCCTCTGTAGGCCACTGCATTCACACCATAGTGACTATCAGTCGCCAATATGCAGTGTACTACAAACATCATGGCTGTTGCCTCACCATGTGTGTGTGTATGAGAGATGGGTTGTGAGTGTTCTCTGGGTAATACTGGGGTTGCTAACTGTGATTGCCTGGCCTTGATGTCACATGTATGGGTATGGATATGCACCCCAGCCTCTCGGCTATTTCACAGCTGTTTTCCCTGTACAGTGGACATTGTGATATGTACTGGGGCCACCATATAAGAAAATTGCAAAACCTGCTTCACATTGGGTGCAAGTGTCATACATGCACACCATCATCCTCACAGGATACGAGGTACAAACACACTCACCTGTCATGTCCAGGAGTAGAACCCCTAACTAACTAGCTTATCACACTACAGCACTATGCAGTTATAGTACACGCCCTGATGATTACTGCAGTACTCCTTCCCCAAAGGTGTATATGATATTGGCTGACATCAGGAGGATTGCCAATGTGGGAAATTTGACATGTACTGAGTGTGACTAGCCTAAAATGCATTACATCCAGAGCAGCCATGGGTGGGTATAGAACCCTATCAGAGTTGTGAATCACACTTCAGCAGCATGCAGTTATGGCACGTGCTATGGTGAGTACTGGGCTACACCCTTTCCCGAGGTGAATTACTAGGTGGAAGACATCAGCTGCCTTACCAAGGTAGAGCATTTAAATTGTAGGGCATGTGCCTACCCTACACAGCATTTCTTTCTACACAGACACACACAAACACACAGTTGCCAAAGCTGGGGTTAGAACTCCGACTTAACTAGTTTATCACACTACAGCAGGACACAGTTACGGCATGTGCCACGGAGATTACTGGCCTGTCATTTCTCCAAAGGTGTATTACACAGTTGATGACATCCGCACACTTGTCAAAGCAGACCATTGAAGGTTGTAGTGTCTGTGAATGGACTTGAAAGTGTTGTTACTTACCCAGACATAGGAACACATGTACATCCACACTTGCCATGTTTGGGAAGAGAACACCTACTTAACTAGTTTATCACACTACAGCGGTACGCAATTACAGGATGCGCTACGGAGATCACTGGGCTGCATCTTCCCAGAGGTGTATTACTAGGTGCATGACATCAGCTGCCTTGCAAAGGTTGAGCATTTGGATTGTGGGGACTGTGGCTGGCCTAAAAAGCATTGCTCTCTATACAGACTGACAGACACACACACTCACACACAGTTGCCATGTCTGGGAATAGAACTCCTACCTGACTAGTGTATCACACTACAGCAGTAAGCAGTTACAGGATGCGCTAAGCAGATTACTGGGCTACAGTTTTCCAGAGGTGTATTACTAGGTGGATGACATCAGCTGCCTTGCAAAGGTTGAGCATTTGGATTGTGGGGGGCATGTCTGGCTTAAAAAGCATTGCTCTCTACACAGACTGACAGACACACAAACACACACACACAGTTGCCATGTCTGGTAATAGAGCTCCTACCTAGCTAGTTTATCACACTACAGCAGTACACAGTTACAAGACATGCTACGGAGATTGCTGGGCTACAGCTTCCCAGAGGTGTATTACTAGGTTGATGACATCAGCTGCCTTGCAAAGGTTGAGCATTTGGATTGTGGGGAGAGTGGCTGACCTAAAAAGCATTGCTTGCTAAACAGACTAACAGACACACACACACAGTTGCCATGTCAGGGAATAGAACTCCTACCTAACTAGTTTAGCACACTACAGTGGAATGCAATTACAGGACACGCTACAGAGATTACTGGGCGACAGTTTCCCAGAGGTATATTATTACATGGATGACATCAGCTGCCTTTGAGCATTTGGATTGTGGGGAGCGTGGCTGACCTAAAAAGCATTGCTCTCTACACAGATTAACAGACACGCACACAAACAGTTAGCATGTCTGGGAATAGAACTCCTACCTAACTAGTTTAGCACACTATGACATCAGCTGCCTTGCAAAGATTGAGCATTTGGATTGTGAGGAGCGTGGCTGGCCTAAAAAGTATTGCTCTTTACACAGACTGACAGACACACACACGAACATATTTGCCATGTCTGGAAATAGCACTCCTACCAAACTAGTTTAGCACAATACAGTGGTATGCAGTTACAGGACATGCTATGGAGATTACTGGGCTACAACTTTCCAGAGGTGTATTACTAGGTGGATGACATCAGCTGCCTTGCAAAGGTTGAGCATTTGGATTGTGGGGAGCATGGCCTGCCTAAAAAGCATGGCTCTCTACACAGACACACACAGTTGCCATGTCTGGGAATAAAACTCCTACCTAATTAGTTTAGTAAACTACAGTGGTACGCAGTTACAGGACACGCTATGGCAATTACTGGGCTGCAATTTTCACAGAGGTGTATTTCAAGGTGGATGACTTCAGCAGCCTTGCTGAAGATGTGTATGAAACTTGTAGGGGGTGTGAATACCCTAGCAGGCATTGTTCTCTACACAGTCAGACAGACGCACACACAGACACACAGTTGGCAAGTCTGGGATTCAAACCCCTACCTAACTAGCTTATCATACTACAGCAGTGCGCAGTTATGGGATGTGCGATGGTGGTTACTAGGCCACAACTCTCCCAAAGGTGTATTTCACATTGGATGACCTCAGCAGGCTTGTCATAGTAGGGCTATGGGGAGGACAGTGTGTGTGCATGGGCCATTACCCATTCATCTAGGGATTGACATGCCACATGCAGGCACACACAGGGTCATATTTCACAGGTAAGTGCATGCAGTGGCTAGATGACTTTCTTGTACAGTCATGTTGCACAGCTGGCACGTGCACCACATAGTCTGTATTGCTGACAGATACTGGTGGCTAGTATCTGCAGTGAGTGACATCTGCACCTCATCTGTTTGGGGCCATTTGGCTGTGTGCTGGGTGGGACAGGCCTATATGGCTCCTTGTCACAGTCACCCTCTTCCACACATCTATGTCCATCTATCTTTTACTTATTATAGTGTGTTGTCTGTATTCCTATCCACTGTGTGTGTAAGGCATGAGTGGTGCATACTGATGAGTGTCTGCACTAACAACTGCGACTGCCAGATATGTCTGGTCCACTGGTGTTTGCAGACATAGCCTTCATTTGCTTATGTGTGAGCATGCTCAGTGTGACCTTTCAGTATGTTGTTGACTTACATTGCCTTCATTTCTCTATGTGTATGAGCATGCCCAGTATGGCCATCTGTATTGCATGTGTGGGTCAAGTCCAGGTAGTTTGTACTGCAGTGCTGATGTTTGTACACCAACAGGTTTCATGCTGTCTCAGCAGGGTATCCATCGATCAGTTGGCATTGACTG
Organism: Protopterus annectens; assembly: GCF_019279795.1. Lineage (NCBI taxonomy): Eukaryota > Metazoa > Chordata > Ceratodontiformes > Protopteridae > Protopterus > Protopterus annectens. Next base: position 793,372,573 of record NC_056727.1, read on the forward strand.
TTACTACATTTCTGCATGGGGGGGCACACCTGACTATTTATACATTTCTACACAGGATTTGGGGAGGGCACACCTGATTGCTACTATATGTCTATGTAGGATGGGGTGGTGCACATCTGGCACTTGTACACATTTACTAGGACTGTACTGTATGTCGGGTACTCCATTTCAGTCTGTGGTCTTAACTGTTGTGCTGGCTAGAGGCTTATGAGTGTACTACATAACTTAGGTTATAATTATCTACATATTTGTGTCTAACTTCCTAGCTTTCACAACTGACATCCCACTGCTTGGCCTGATGTAGTCAGCCTGTGTAGGCCTGGGGGGGTTGCCCATAGGCCTCATTCAGAGGCCATAGCACAGCCTTTGTTTGTGTTTGCCTACACCTGTCCTGCTGGCTGTGACTGTTGTTGGGTATGTGACCCCCCCCCCCCGACTGGCATGTGTGAGTCACTTATCTTGTGGGTGTCCCAGTATTGAGGGTGGTGCTGCAGGGCTGCCTATGTCGGATGCACATAGTGCATTCCCTACACATGGTTAGGCACAGGTAGTGTAATGTTTGGCATCCCTTTTACTGTATGTGAGAGTCAGAGACAGGTGTTATTCCATGGGTTTCTCCCATGTCAGTATATGTGCTATGCGTTGCCTCTTTGCCAAGGCCAGGGCATACGGGACATGCCTTCTTCTGCCTACTGGGGCAGGCTTAGCTTGTTCCTCCTCCAAGTCACTCTGTGCCCGTGTAGACCTTGGCGATGGTGGGAGGCTGTGTGGCCCTGCCCCTTGCTGTTCCTGCTGCAGCTGTTTCCACAGGATCATATTGTGTAGCATGGCACATACAAGGACAATTTAGGTACATGTAGCTGGTGAGTACTGCAAGGCTCCACCAGATGTGTCCAGGCACTGGAGCCATGACTTGAGCGTCCCAAACACATGCTCTATTATGATTCTTGTTTGCGCGTGTGCCTCATTATGTAGTTTTTGTTCAGGTGTGTGTGCATCTCTGATGGGTGTCATCAGCCACGGCTCCAGTGTGTATCCAGCATCCCCCACTAGGTAACCGTGTGTGATTTCCCCATTGGCAAATCTGTGGTACAGCTGTGAATGATGCCAGATGTGGAAATCATGATAACTTCCAGGACAGCCAGCACACACATTCATTATTATGCCCTGAGCATCACACATGACACAGTTGATGGAAGGAAAGCCCTTGCAGTTGATGTAAACTCTGCCCCGCTCACTGGGTGGTGCTTTGATGCATATGTGGATGCAGTCTATAGCACCCACTACCTCAGGGTATGCTGCTATTTGGTGGAACAGTTGCATATTGCTGGCTAATGCTTGACGGGGAAGTAAACATGCTCACCGACATGTGCTGACATGGCATCCAGGAACTGCTGGAGTACCCTGGATTCTGATGCCTGTGAGATCCTCATCATATCCCCAGTTGGCCTTTGGAAGGTACCTGTAGTTAGTATTCTTAGGCTTACACATACCTTTGTATCCACTGAGATCGGTTCCCCTCTGTTATTTCTGTGGGTGAGGCATGGCTAGCACAGCTCAACAATTTGCTGTAGGAGGTCCCTGTCCACCCTATAGCTTTCCACTATCACCAGCTCATGTAGCCCTTGGTAGGTTACCCTGGGTCTGTACACTCTTCTCCATCTCCTCAATGTGGGTTGCTCGGCAGCATTCACAACCTCAGCACTCTCAGCCTCTTTCACAAGTAGTTGTATGGTAGCTATTGCAGACCATAACATTTTGCAGTTGTGAGTGTTAAAAGTTCCCTGCTTTTTTATACAGGTGATGTAGAGTGTGGGAAAAACCAGAGGGGTATGTGTTTGCACAGTTTATAGTAGTGTTTTGGGCTGGGCTTGTCTGCTGCCTGTGTAATTGGCGGGTTCTGATACATTTCATCTGCCTGCTAAGCTAGTACTCATTGATTACCTTCCTACTGCTGTTTTCCCTTCCCATTGCCTTCCCTGTTTCAGCCTGTGCGCGCATCACGCAGAGTGCTCATATGTGCTATTTCCTGGTTTAACCTCTTTTTTCTTCTTTTATGACCCGATGCATGGCGTACATACCCGCTTAGGCTTTGTAATGACTGCTAGTCAGGTTTAGACACACCCCCTAGCTTAGCTGTGCTAAAGTAGGAGCAACTCCGGGCCACAGGGCTCCAATCTGCTTACAGCATGCCTGACACACACCCCCATGATGTCACCGACCTCCTAGGCTTGCACCCAGCTAGTCATGCTCTTACACTGTTGGGACCTGCCTCACATCCTGGGGAAAACTGGGATTCACTATCCTTCCCCTCATTTGCATAAGATTGCCTGCTAATGCATAGTTACATGTCTCACACTGAGCCTTCCCCCTTAATAACTACTACTCACTGGCCATGTTGTCTTCTGCCTGCCATTAACTTGCATGGCAGAATACTGAATTTAGTTGGAATGCTTAATTTATGTTCATTTTGTTATTTTTCCCCAATCCCGTATGTGCGCCGCTGCCCTACTCTTACACAGCCGGGATCGGCTCGACTAATAGAAATTAAAAGTTGATTTTTTTAATTTTTGTACTGTTTGCAATGCCAATAGCCTTATACATGGCCACTGGCATGCTTGCTACATGATATGCAGCCTTTATTTGGGGCTGTCATAGCTCCATTTTGGATTTTGCAGACATGTACTCGGTTAATAACCGAGTACATTTCTGCTGATTGCACTAGTCCTGCACGGACAGTTGCAAGCTTCCTGGATCACAGATTCACCTCATTTGCATGGATTTCTCCTGTAAATGGGGTGATTTGCAAACAATGCCTTCGTCTGTGCAAGATTAGTGCAGGAGCACTCATGCACTCCCCTGCAGGCTGTTCCTGGATCGCACGGCGGACATATTGGCTACTTGGCTTCCTGTCGTGCAAGCTGTTGAGAATCTGGGGGAGTGATTACTAAAGAATATATGTACAACACTGATATACTAGTAAACAGGACTGCTTTTAAGACATACCCTATATTTTTATATGTCACATGCTGCCACTGTATTTATGATTATCCATTATTTCTAGGGTGTTGTGTGGCATTTGAAAAATTTTGTGGTGTTGTGTCAGCCAATGGCCATATTGCATTGCTCATCTCACTTGTATATAGCTTTTATATTTCCCACTGAACTGAGATCTCGCTATATCTTCATTTTACAAATATGTTAATTGGTGGCTGTTCACATAACTCATTTGCACTGACACCTGGGTTATAGTTGTACATGATTCACATTTTCACATGCCAATGTAAATGTGCAAGGCACACATACAAGACAGGAAACATGGAAATAGTGAGATTCTCTCAGTCTGCTTGCCAACGTAATGCAGTATACCTCAAGTGTTACCCACTACTGATCACAGTAGTTGTGTTATGTTTCCCAGTGGTCTAATAGCGTAGCAGTTGTTTTGTAATGTAGACTCATGTCAATGCTGCATGTCATTGTGTCATGGCATGCTTGTCTTCTCATGTTGTTGCATGCCACAGTGTCATGGCATGCTGTCTTCATATGTCATGACATCTACATGTGCTGGCTGTGCACATGTTGGCCATGCATAATGATGTCTCTAAACAATTGTTCAGGTACTGTCAGGATTTCAACAGATAAGCTGCATTATGCATGCCTTGTCATGGCCTAAAGTAACCTGTTGACATTCTGTGATGGATATAGTGGCCCTGACTTGGGCCTCTATTGAAATCATCCAGAACTCTAGATAATAGGACATAGGGAATGCCTCAAGCACATGAATATCCACCTGCTAACTGCTTCTGTTTTTATTACAATCCTTTACATAATCCTTTTAGGTCATATCATCTAAGAATGTGGTTTTAAGGACACCTGTAATGTATAGTGATGCACTTTTCTTTTCATATGCAGAGATCATGTTAAAGGCATATTAGTTATTGTCTGTTACATTTTTTATGTGCACATCAGTTTGTGTTTCATGACAGCCATGTTTTGCACAGGAATGTGTGGCCTGATAGATATGTGTTTTTTATTGCTGTGGTTTGGATTCACAAACTGCATCACATATGGTGGTAGACTTGACTATGGGTATACCTTATCGTAATATGTCATACTGATTGTATTCTGCATATGCATTGTGTCACAGTGAGTGTGTTATGTACTCATATAGTTGCAAGTGTGCATATTATGGACTTTCTTTCTTGTCATGTAATTCAACTTGACAGATCATGGGACCTGTAGAAGCTAACTTATCAGTCTCCAGAGACTAGTACATGCCAGACCACTGCCCAAGTCCTAGGATGACAATGACGACCATGATGAAAAGGATGATGATGAGGAAGAACCTGGACCTGCACATACCATCATCCCTGCTGCACTCAGGAGAAGACACTGCCCACCACCACCAGCAGATAATTTTTGGTACCAGATCTGAAATATGATGGCTGATGTCTTTCAGACAAAGATGAGGGACCTGATATAGATTTCTTCCAGGATATGGCACTGGCGATGTGGGACTCATTCAGGGAAATAGCGTGAGAGATTATTTTCAATGTTCATCCCTATCAGGGTGGGCCCTCAGGACCATAAGTATTGTCTATGTGATCCACTCATGTACTGCTGCCACAATGATGTTTTGCATATAAGCAATTGATCTGTATAGGTACACTTCTGCATGCATAGCATATTGCTGCCATGCTTATGTGATACATGGCCAAACATACACTGCAGATGTTGTGTGACATTTTGCATTTTCTTACACCTGGTGCATGACACTCATTACCACATTAGACATGCAGTCATCATGCTGATGTCCATGAAATTCTGTACTTGATGTATACATTGCTCCATGTGGGCAGGTGTAGTGCTCATTATGTCTGTGTCCATATGTCTACTCCTGTTCATGCAGTACAGCATATTGTTGGTATGGCCAATGCACTGTGGCCTTGTATGTCACAGTTATGAATTTTGCAGTTACCATGCTGCTACTGATATCTGAGTTCCACTGTATACATGTATGAGATTGACAGCAACTCTTAAACAACATTTTGCCCATACTTCACAAATAACACAATTAGATAGGTATGATTTGTGGGTTACTGTGTCATATTTGTTCAACAGCAGGATGTATCCTCACAGTGTTCTTTGTATGACATATGTCCTGCTGTCATACTGGCTTTATGTGTGGTATGTATTGGCAATGATGGTGCCATGTTGTATCATATAACTGAGTCTGCTATATATGCACAGTCCTACTTTTACAGAATATGTAGACCACCATTGTACTATTCATGTATACAACATGGTATTGCTAATTTATATGCCAACATTAAAATATGCCTTCTTTGGCCTATGTTGCATTTCCACACACATTGTTTATTATGTGAATAAACAATGTATGTGGGAATGTAAAATGCCCGTATTTTGGCGAATGGTGTATATATGCACTCATTTATGTACATATCTCTGTATGTATTCTAATCAATAGATAAACCCCATTGTATCTTGAGACTGTAAACAAGCAATGGATCCATGCTCATGTATTGTACTGTTGTTCGCAGGACTGTCTTTTGCTCAATCATACCCATGGTCAATGATACATATATCATTATATGTTGTACATTGGTATGACTACAAGAAAAACATAGCCAAGCCAGAATTTTCACTGTGTGATACCTTAAACCTCCTGTAATATAGGCCCACAGAATACATGCAAACAACCCCTTAACTTTTTTCTTTTTAAGTCTTTATGGACTGATTCAGGTAAACAAACCCAAACGCCACTAGTAGTGGACATGCATGTTTCTGCTTTCTTATGATCTCATCAGCACAGCATAAGTGGACTGTCTGGCTATAGTTTAGAAACACAGGGTCTTTAAACCCAGCTGATGTCCATAACCACTGGCTAGGATTTTCTTGTAGTTTTTACTAATTGATTTATCTGTGTGACCTTTTTACTTTTTGGTTTAGTTGTTAGTTGGGATATTTTGCAGACAACTTAATGGCTATGAACATCATCTTTAAAGATATTGCCACAGCTCGTGACATTTGGCTTTGTTGGTCTGAATCTGCCCATAAAGACTTAAAAGGAAAAGGAAAATGTCATGGAAATTCAAAAGCCACTTAGCTGAAACACTTGATGTCCATAAGGGGTCATTTGCATATATCTAACGGGCCTCTGTTACAAAAGGCTTAAGGAATCACACAGTGAAAACTCTAGTTTGGCTACCACAGATGCACTCACTTGGTAGACAGACAGGAAACTTGGATTCTGAAATTATTGCCTTTGCAAATATATAGTTAATGTAGTTTTTAACAATTAAACTTTATTTAACATTGTAGACATCTACTTGCTGAATATGTTTGAGGTAAGGAGAGAGGTGAGGCAACAGAGTGGGATATGAGGTCATTGACTACAGTGAACACAACTTGGTTGAAAAAAGAATTATGATGGATGAGTTAAAAGCAGCCTTGAAGGAGGTTGAGGTAGGCAGCTCACCTGGGGTGATGTTTTCGGGTATGCTTCCCTAAATTATTTGACAACAAAGACATTCCCCTGGATTCTCAAAAGCTTGCATGGCATGCAAGATCAGTGCAGAAGCTCAAGCAGGCAATATGTCTGCTGTGCGATCCAGGAACAGCCTGCAGGGGCGTGCACGAGTGCTCCTGCACTAATCCTGCATGGACGAAGCCCTTGTATGCAAATCACCCCATTCGCAGGAGAAATCCATGCAAATGAGGTGATTTTGCAATCCAGGAAGCATGTGATCGTCCATGCAGGACTAGTGCAATCAGCAGAAATGTACTTAGTTAGTAACCGAGTACATTTCTGCAAAATCCAAAATGGAGCTATGACAGCTCCAAATAAAGGCTGCATATCATGTAGTAAGCATGCCAATGGCCAAGTATAAGGCCATTGGCATTGCAAACAATACAAAAATGAAAAAAATCAACTTTTATTTTTCTTTAGCCGATCTCGGCTGTTTAAGCATAGTGCAGCGGCGCACAAACGGGAACGGGTGGAAAATAACAAAATGAACCTAAATTAAGCATTCTAACTAAAATCAGTATTTTGTCATGCAAGTCAATTGCAGCCAGAAGACAACCTGGCCAGTGAGTAGTGGTTGCTAAGGGGGGAGGCTCAGTGTGAGACATGTAACTATGCATTAGCAGGCAATCCTATGCGAATGAGGGGAAGAATAGTGAATCCCAGTTTTCTCCAGTATGTGAGGCAGGTCCCAACAGTATAAGAATAGGAATAGCCTGGTTCAAGTCTAGGAGGTAGGTGACATCATGGGGGTGTGTGTCAGGCATACTGTAAGTGGATTGGAGCCCTGTTGCTCGGGGTTGCTCCTAGCTTAGGACAGCTAAGCCATGGTGTGTGTCTAAACCTGCCTAGCAGTCTTTACAAAGCGTAAGCAAGTGTGCGCACCACGCACCGGGTTGTACAGGAAGAAAAAAGAGGTTAAACTCAGAAATAGCTGCAGTGTGCACATTTGAACACTCTGTGCAGTGTGCACACAGGCTTAAACAGGAAGGCAATGGGAAGGGAAAACAGCAGTAGGAAGGTAATCAAGGAGAACTAGCTTAGCTGGCAGGTGAAATGTATCAGAATCAGCCAATTAAACAGGCAGCAGACCAGCCCAGCCCAGAACACTACTATAAACTAAGCAAACACCTTCCCCTCTGGTTTTTCCCACACTCGACACCACCGGTGTATACAAGTGGGGAAATTTTAACTAACAAACCTACAAAATGAGAAGGGCTGCAGCAGGCAACATAGAACAACGTGTGCAAGAGGCTGAGGGTGGTGAGGATGTGAATGCTGCTGAATAACCCACAGTGAGGAGATGGAGAAGAGTGTACAGACCCAGGGTAACCTACCAGGGGCTACATGAGCTGGAAATAGTGGAGAGCTATAGGGTGGACAGAGGCCTCCTACAACAATGTGTTGAGCTGTGCCGGCCACACCTGTCACACCAAACTGACCGAGGGGAACCCGTCCCAGTGAATACCAAGGTATGTGTAGGCCTAGGTATACTAGCCACAGGTACCTCCCAAAACACAACTTGGGATATCATGGGGATCTTACAGGCATCAGCATCCAGGGTATTCCACCAGTTCCTGGATGCCATGTCAGCACATGCCAGTGAGCACATATATTTCCTCAACACCCGCGAGGTGTTGACCAGCAATATGTGTCTCTTCCACCAAATAGTAGAATACCTTGGGGTAGTGGGTGTTATAGACTGCATGCACATACACATCAAAGCACCACCCGGTGAGCAGGGTAGGGCCTACATCAACAGCAGGGTCATATGTGATGCCCAGGGCATTATAATGAATGTGTGTGCTGGCTGCACTGGAAGCTATGATGATTCCCACATATGGCATCTGATGCAGCTGTAACAGAGATTTGCCAATGGAGACATCCCCTATGGTTGCCTAGTTGGGGATGCTGGGTACACACTGGAGCCGTGGCTGATGACACCCATCAGAAATGCACACACACCTGAACGAATGCCGTAATGAGGCACACGCCCAGGCCAGACATATAATAAAGCATGTGTTTGGGATGTTCAGGTCATGGTTCTGGTGTCTGGATACATCCAGTGGAGCCTTGCAGTATTCACCAGCTACATGTACCCAAATTGTTATGGTATGTGCTATGCTACACAATATGATCCTGTGGAAATAGCTGCAGCAGGAACAGCATGGGGCAGGGCCACACAGCCCCCCACCAATGCCAAGGCCTGCACAGGCACAGAGAGACCTGGAGGAGGAACAACCTGAGCCTGTCCCTGTAGGCAGAAGGAGGCATGCCCAGTAAGCCCTGGCTGTGGCAAAGAGGCAACTCATAGCACATGCACTGACATAGTAGGGACCCAGGGAATGAAATCTCTCTCTGACTCACACATAAAGTAAAAGGGATGCCAAACATGACACTACCTGTGCTCAACCATGTATATGGAGTGTACTGTGTGCCTCCGACATAGGCAGCCCAGCAGCACCATCTGCAAGTCTGGCACACCCACAAGGTAATTCAATCAACCTACCAATTGCCAAATGGAGTAGACTGTGTCATTACCTGTAGCTATGGCATGGATGTAAGCATGCAAGGGAATTGGGTGGCTGAATGTTATGGCAGCAGACAGTAGACACCCATAGTGGCACCATGACATCTGAAACATACTGGAGTCACCATAGTAGCCAGTACTACACAGGGTGACAAAACCCACTGCAAGAAATGTGCTGAGTGACATGTGTGTCCATATGCCCCACACATGCCAGTCAGGATGGTTCACATATCCAACAACAGTTTCGGCCAGCAGGACAGGTGCAGACAAATCCAAACAGAGCCTGTGTCATGGCCCCAGAATGATGGCTATGGTTAACCTCCCCCCCAGGCCTACACAGACAGACCACAGCAGCGCAGGCAGTGAGATGTTAGTTCTGAAGGGTAGGAAGTCAGACAATAATATGTAGGGCAACCAAAGCCACTATCTGTAGTACACTGGTATGCCTCTAGCCAGCACGATAGGTAAGACTACAGACTGAAATGGAGTACCCGACATACCAGTACAGTCCTATCAAATGTGATCAAGTGTCAGGTGTGCCCCCCCATCCTATGTAGACATATAGTAACAGTCAGGTGTTCCCCCCAATCCTGTGTAGAAATGTAGAAACAGTCAGAAGTGCCCCCCCAGCTATGCAGAAATGTAGTAACAGTCAAAGCCAAATGATCAATGGATAACCTGCAGAGACAGCATGCTACCTGTTGGTGTACAACACAAAGTTCAGCATTGCAGTACAAACTACCTGGACTTGACCCACACATGCAATACAGACGGCCATAATGGACATGCTCATACACTTAGAGAAATGAAGGCAATGTAAGTCAACAACATACTGAAAGGTCATACTGGGCATGCTCACACACAAACACATGAAGGCCATGTCTGCAAACACCAGTGGACCAGACATATCTGGCAGTCGCAGTTGTTAGTGCAGATGCTCGTCAGTATGCACCACTCATGCCTTGCACACACAGTGGATAGGAATACATACATATATGTAAGGACAACACACTATAATAAGAGAAAGGTAGACGGGCATAGATGTGTGGAAGAGGGTGACTGTGACAAGGAGCCATATAGGCCTGTCCTACTCAGCACACAGCCAAAGGGCCCCAAACACATGAGGTGCAGATGTCACTCACTGCAGATACTAGCCATCAGTATCTGTCAGCATTACAGACCATGTGGTGGACGTGCATATGTGGTGCATGTGCCAGCTGCGCAACATGACTGTACAAGGAAGTAGTCATCTAGCAACTGTATACATGTACCTGTGAAATATGACCCTGTGTGTGCCCAAATGTGGCGTGTCAACCCCTACATGAATGGGTAATTGCCCAAGCACACACACTGCCCTCACTATAGCCCTACTATGACAAGCCCGCTGAGGTCATCCAATGTGAAATAAATCTTTGGGAGAGGTGTAGCCTAGTAATCTCCATGGTGCATCCCATAACTGCATACTGCTGTAGTGTGATAAGCTAGTTAGGTAAGAATTTAAATCCCAGACTTGGCAATTGTGTGTCTGTCTGACTGAGTAGAGAGCAATGCTTTTAAGGGTAGTCACACTCCCTACAATTCAAATGCTCAACCTTTCCAAGGCTGCTGATGTCATCCACCTAGTAATACACCTCTGGGAAGCTGTAGCCCAGTTATATCTGTAGCACGTCCTTTAACTGCGTACCACTGTAGTATGATAAATTAGGTAAGAATTCTATTCCCAGACATGGCAACTGTGAGTGTGTGCCTGTCTGTGTAGAGAGCAATGCTTTTTAGGCTAGTCACACTCTCTACAATTCAAATGCTCAACCTTTCCAAGGCTGCTGATATCATCCACCTAGTAATACACCTCTGGGAAGCTGTAGCCCAGTAATTTCTGTAGTGCGTCCTATAACTGTGTACTGTTGTTGTGTGATAAAGTAGTTAGGTAGGTATTTTACTCCCAGACATGGCAAGTGTGTGCGTGTGTGTCTGTCTGTCTGTATAGAGAGCAATGCTATTTAGACTATTCACACTCCCTACAATTCAAATGCTCAACCTTTGCAAGGCTACTGATGTCATCCACCTAGTAATACACCTCTGGAAATCTGCAGCATAGTAATTTCCATAGCGCGTCCTTTAACTGAGTGTAACTGTAGTGTGCTAAATTAATTAACTAAGAGTTCTGTTCCCAGACATGGCAACTGTGTGTGCTTGTCTGCCTGTGTAGAGAGCAATGCTTTTTTAGGCTAGTCACACTCCCTACAATTCAAATGCCCAACCTTTGCAAGGCTGCTGATGTCGTCCACCTAGTAATACACCTCTGAGAAGGTTGTAGCCCAGTAATCTACATAGCGCGTGTCATAACTGTGCAGTGTGATCCAGAACTCTGCTAGGATTCTATACCAACCCATGGCTGTTCTGGATGTTTTGTGTGTGTGTTTCAATGTCTATGTAGTGAGCTATGCATTAGAGGCTAGTCACACTCAGTACCTTTCAAATGCTGTACTTTGGCAATCCACTGATGTCAGCCAATGTGTTATACACCTTTGGGGAAGGAGTCCTCCAGTAATCCCCGTGGTGTGTCCTATAACAGCTCCATGCTGTAGTGTGTTATAGATGCCTGTTAGGGGTTCTATACCCACATATCTTGGTTGTGGATGTTTTGTGTGTGTTCCACTGTCTGTGTAGGGAGCAATCATTTTTAGGTTAGTCACACTCAGTACATGTCAAATGCTATACTTTGGCAATCCTGCTGATGTCAGCCAATGTGATATACACCTTTGGGGAGGGAGTACTGCAGTAATCACTGTGGTGTGTACTATAACTGCATAGTGCTGTAGTGTGATAAACTAGTTAGGCAGGGGTTCTACTCCTGTGCATGTCTGTTTGCACCTCGTATCCTGTGTGGAAATGAGTATGTGTGTGTGACACCTGGGCTCAATGTGGAGCAGATTTTGCAATTTTCGTATATGGTGGCCCTAGTACATATCACGATGACCACTGCACAGGGATAATGGCTGTGAAATAGCCAAGAGGCTGGGGTGCATATCCATACACATACATGTGACATCAAGGCCAGGCAATTACAGTTAGCAACCCCAGTATTACCCAGAGCACACTATCAACCCATGTCTCATACACACACATGCAGAGGCAACAGCCAATATGTGTGTGTGTAGTACACTGCATATTGGCGACTGATAGTAACTATGGTGTGAATGCAGTGGCCTACAGAGGGCATGGCACCCTGTCCTTCAGTACGATATGTACATAACTGCAGACAGTGCACCTTCAGTATTGTTCCCACTGGATGCCTGCAACAACTGTGGTTCCATCAAATGTGATCCACAAAGGACATACCATGCCTTACACACATGCCCTGTATGGAGAGATGACACTGACACCAGGAAATACCTGTAGCATGCTATCAATGTAGGTACAGGGTCAGCCTGCTGCCCAGTACCTGGCCCTGCCACATGAGGGCGGGACTGTCACATCTGATGATAACATCCTGTGTACACAACATGGGCCAGACAAACCAGGTACACTTCCACATGCTACTGTACATGAATGTGGGACATGAGCACATCCCAAACACAGTCCATGTCATGGTGTATAGAACACATACATGGCAATAATTGCACAGCACTGTCCATGCACAATAGTAACACAGGTGACTGGATGGTGAATACTATACCCACCTGTGTGGGTCATTCCAGACACTACACCCCTTAGCCACAATGCAGACCATTCTCATGTGGCTTGATGCCAAAGTATACCCCTCGCCTAACTTTGTACAGCCATCTGGCACCGTCAACCACTACACACCCATTAAGCAATGCACACATGCACACCAGTACTAGCACCCTGTGTCTGTGTGTGTGTGTGTGGTGTATGATGCGTCTAACCACATTCACACCCAATACCACCCCCATTGGCATACTGAAGCATGCTGTCTAATGTCAGACATTGTCACATACCCTTTGACCATAGAACCCCAAGATAATCCCTGTGGGCCAATTGATACCTATGCATTACTGTATTGTGGCAAAGTAACTGGATAGGAAGTGTAGTTGTTACTCTGCCAAATGTGGAAATGTGTATGAGTCCCTTAGAGGGTGTGGCTGTGTTAACGCTGACACCTGTTCATGTGGACAGGCTCATGTGCTACACCTACTGTATTGCAACAGTGTTGCAGATGTCACTCACCAGCACGTATACGTCTGGACAGCTCACCAACATGTAAGCTATGTGGCGCATGCAATAATTGCGTACACATGTGATTGCTATGCATAGTCAGTCAGTTGTTTGAAACCCTGTACTGCTAGGTGTGTGACACAAACATGTTTAGGTTTTACTCACCCACACCTTCCCTGACATACTTTGTCTCTGTCTGTCCCTCTCACACCCTCTCTGGTGGATGTGGGATGTACACCTGCTTTGCTAGGCAGCAGCTTGTGTTTTGTAAGTGATGATCATGATCAGCTGATGGCCTCTGCACCACTTGCAGTCCTCCTCTAGCTGAGTGCATGTGGAACAGCTGTGGTAGCATTCCCATTGCCAATTGCATGGAAACACACTCCAGTATCTAGGAACATCATGTTGGTGTTGGCCCTCTATATCCACTGTGGGCAGGAACTAGATCTGTTGTTTGGTGAACAGCATCTCAGATGGATTGTGGATTTACCTCTAACAACATACACTGTGGAAACAGGGCAACACACAGGAGGGGGATGTGCCTGACCTGACTGCAGACTGTAAGTGCTGCTATACTGCGTGTGGAGTAACGTTGGTTTAACAGTGTGTGTGTGTGTGGATATGGCTGTCCTACATGTTGTAATATCTGCCATATCAGTTCTATGTTTATGAGGAATCTGCATCTGCAGGGTTGTCTGCAGACTGGGCAGTGTGTTGTGCCCTTGGTGTCATGTGTTACCCACAGAGCACGTAACTGTGAACTGCAGAAGGTAGTGTGAGGAATGCAGTCTGTAGATAATTATAGCCGTGACAGTTACTGACTTCATATCCCTCATAGAACACATGTTGCAACAAACCCTGTTACGACAGTACATGTATGATGTTATCACAGCAACATGTCAATACTGGCCTTGTGTATGTGCTTCCAGCCACAACTCTGTCAACCTTTGAACATATGTTGTGCATTAAGAGGTGCATATATGCTGTACACCATCATTAATGTCATCATATCTGATAGCAAGCCAGTGAGATATCAGACTGCTACACATGTTATGTACAGTATGGGTAATATTTGACGAAATTACCAGGACATTCCATGGTCGTTTGTACAGTACTGAGGTCTGTGTAACTATGGTGAATGTTGACAGTGTGTGTATTGTTAACATGTTCTTTAGCCTGTGTACAGACTGTGGTAGATGTCATTGTTATAGGCCCTGTCCTATCTGATGTTACATGCTGCTCCACTGTATGTTACCATAGTGGTTTACATGTTTGTAGGGCCATACACACACATGTCCCATACCACATACAGACAGCAGATGACACCGTGTAGCAGCCCAGTATTTGTACGGTTAGTCTGTGATTGGCACATATGAGGATGGTGTTGAACAGATAGTCCATATGCTTTACTTTTATACCAGCTTACCATATGTGGCTGTGGCTGTGTTCCCATTGGATGTGGTTATGCTCCTTCACATAGGTGTATCTTACCCTGTGCTGTGACATGCATGCAGAGCCTGCTATATATGCAGGTATATGTGCATTCCCCATAGCAAATGTTGGCTAGTGTTGAGCCAGTCTCTCTGTAGCCTGCACAGTACATTGTAACATGTCTAGCAGCTTAGTCTACTTATCCACTGAGATGTCATGTGGAGTTACTTATTGGATGTACTGCTGCTGGGTCTCCCTTAACAGTCATGTATGTCAGACAAAGCTGTGTGATGCTGTACAGATGTATGTCAATATCTAGTGGGTAGTATGTGGCCATGGCACCCCTGTACCAGCGGTTATTATGTGTCAGGCCAGACAGGGGTGTGTGAGTGGATAACTTATGGTGGCATATATATACCAGTCGTTATGTGTTATAGCCATCTACATGGCTGTTAACATCCATATTGTCATGCAAGGTACACATGTTTAGCACTAAGGGGTTCTGTGTATACCTCTGGACTGTAAAGAGTGTTTCAGAATGTCCACTTATATTGGCCAATGACTGTGCTGCAGTCCACGGGGGCATTACGTGCTAGCAGTGGTACCTTACTAGGATGTCCTTAGGATGTCTGTCAGTAGCCAATGGCGCACAAATGGAAAGCAGATGTGACCTCCCACACACACTATGTCTGTGAAGACAATCCCAGTTACATTAGCAGTAGTCTACCAATATACCTGATATTCATACCTGACATCCACTTGCACTATCATGTTGGGACTATAGGGGCTGGGGTAGGTCTACACTCCATGTCCAGGACATAAGGTGAGAATATCTGTACATGTAATCATCCAGATGTATATATGATTACACATATATACATATATATACATATATATATATATATATATATATATATATATATATATATATATATATATATATATATATATATCGACATATATAGATGGGTATGTATATGTACATAGATATACATATACACACCCAGATATATACATATACAGAGCAATATATGTCTACACATATACAGATAGTGATACATATGCACATATACATATGGATATCTACAGATATATCGACAGTAGTAGGTATGTCGCTATAGATATGTATGCACATATAGTCATAGATATCTATCTATATATGTATATATATATATATATATATATATATATATATATATATATATATATATATATATATATATATATATATATATACCAACATAACTAGGCATATCTGTACACATAGGATGTGCATACCTATATAGCTATATACACATATATCTATATGTACATATATGTATACCTATATATAAATATATGTATAGATACATATATGTATAGATATGTATAGACATGTACATACGAAGAGGTGTACACATGGCCATATATATGTAGCACAATACAGGTGTGTATACAGACATATGTATGTGTATGTACATGTAGACATCTATACACCTATATGTATACAACCATATACCTGTCATGAGTAAATGTCACAGTTGCGTATACTGTCCCACATGTATCCCACCGTATGTATCTGCTATGTGTACATTATGATACAACAACATATGTGATGCAACAGTCATATTAATGAGAAGGCCTACACAATGTAGGGTGTAAAGGCAAGTGTTCACTACCACTCAATTTGGGTAATGACAGCTATATTGGTAACACAACAGCTGTCCCCACAGTGGTCATGGTGTAGTGGTCATGTGTTGTGACTTCAGTGTAAAGGGCCCTGACTTCATGACCTGCAAGGGCTGCTCATTTTGTTGCTGGGCAGAACAAGGTCTGTTGGATACAGAGTGGTTAAGGCATTGTATGCGCAATGTAGGCCACACACTTCAGTATTACGACATTGCTAGCTAGGGGTCCAGTCCCAGTGCTGGCAAGTAGCAGTGTGCATGTATGTGGATGGGTCTACATCAGGTTGCAGGGTAGACACACCTCAGCGGGCCACCTGTCCATGTGGCACAGGCAATACCCAATATAGTAACCTGTGAAATGTGTTCGACTGTACCCCAGGTATGTCACTGCCATTGTGTCAGCACATTGACATACTCCGTTGTGCAATATGACCGCAGAACACCCTTGTGCTGACACATGTACACCTACAACACAATTTCATATCAATTTAGAGACCACAACCAAGCAGTGTTACTAACAGCTAGATGGCATCATTGCTGGATGGCTACACTACCTGCCAAATATGCCTCACGCTCTACACTCTACAACATGTTACACTGCAGGACTGTGGCACACTGGTGTACAGTCATCGTGTGCATCAGAACCATATCAGCCTGTCCCTGTATCGATGGTATGGATGACAGGGATAGAGCACAGGTATCATCATATGCACAGGGCATCCTTGTGCTGACAAATGTACACCTACAACACAATTGCATAACAGCTTAGAGACCACAACCAAGCAGTGTTACTAACAGCTAGATTGCATCATTGCTGGATGGCTACACTACCTGCCAAATATGCTTCACACTCTACACCCTACAACATGTTACACTGCAGGACTGTGGTACACTGGTGTACAGTCACCATGTGCATCAGAATCATATCAGCCTGTCCCTGCATCGATGGTATGGATGACAGGGATGGGGCACAGCTATTATCATATGCACAGGGTGTGGTGTTGGTCTGCCAGAGGCTGAGGGTGGGCTATACATTTGACACTATGTGTGTGGATGAGGGGTGTACTGTGGGGCACTGGCTGAGGTGATGTGCTGTGTGTAGGTATGAGGTTGCCCTAGGTGTGTTTGCATAGTGTGTGAGTATGCATGCACACAGTTCTGCCTTGGGCTTCCCTACACAGGTGTTTATGGACAGCTGCAGACCATACCTGGCAGGGTGTGCAGTTCACTGCCTCCGGCCAATACATGTGGACTGTGCCTGCCAGGGGTTTTGCAGGCATGTGCAGGTACAGGCATTTAAGTCCTACTCTCACCTGCTGATGTCATTTGTCTGCTGGTACCACATCCCTCCTGGGACTGGCCAGGACCACGTGCACGTGGCCTGCTGCGGTGTGGTGTGGACAGCAAACCCCCCCACTGCTGGGGCTGCTACTGTCACTATGGGAGCTCCTTGGTGTCCTAGCATGCCCACGTTGAGTGCCAGCTGTTGGTGTTGCTGGCCCACGTCCACGCGGGCGTTGACACATCCCTACCACATGTCGAAGGACACACCACAGCTGATGAGGGCCATCTTCTCATCATTCCATCTACCCGCTTGCTCATTAGAAGCATGGATGGCAGCCGCCACTTCATGGATGTTGTCACCTACAGTTGCGAGTGCAGCTCTCTGCAGCCTAAGGCCCTGTCTGGTGTAACACTCAATATGTGCCTGCATCGCCTTTACAGCCTGGAACATGCTTTTGCTGGTTGCAGCTATGTTGCTTATGCCAGGGGCATGATGTCCAGTGGCCCTACCACGAGCAGCTTGGGACCTCTGCCTCTGTGGCAGCCTGCCAGACATCCAGCTTTGCCTGCTGCAACTGGACACAGTAGGCATGGTTAACACACTTTCCCGTGCACTGCCACTGAACGCCAGCTGTTCCTCTGCTATGGCCAATGGTGGTGAGGTGTGTATAGGCACTGTAACTGTTTGAGGGGTGGGGTGACTAAAAGGGGGGGTGTCAAATGTTGGTGCAGTGTCAGCCCCTGACAACCCCTGTGCCTCACCATTATCATCATCATCATCATCATCATTGGTGTCTGTATGGACACCTACATCAGATTGAGTGCAGGAGGGACCCTGACCCACCTCACCACCTGTGGGGGAAAACAATAACCGCACTTTAAAACCTGTACAGCATTGCTTAACAGTACACACATGCACACACACACACACACACACACACACACACACACACACACACACACACACACACGCACACACACGCACACACACACACACACACACATCTCCGTACTACCTACCTGTCCTTGGCTTTACAGACAGCCCCACATATATGCCCACATGTTACCCCATCCTGCATCACACTTGTTAACCTACACACATTGCTACCACTCATTAACATCACAGTCCTCTAAATGTGCACACAAGCGGCCACTGCACAAGGCCTAATGCTACATTACCTGCCTGACCTGTGTATAGTGGAGTAACAAGGCCTCATGCTGTCATTCGGTATGCACCCTCTGTATGGCTGGAATGAGGTGCATGGCCCCTATATGTGTGGGCTACTTTGTTGTACCCCTAATCGCTCCCACTGGTGTGTCATGTGTATGCAATGCTCAGTACATGCTGGATATGCTGCTCCGTCGGCTCATCATGTGTCAGCTGTAATATGTGGATACACTCCCTGGAGTTGACTATTACTTCCCCAATGCATCTATAGAGCTGCATACATGGGCTGTAGGTGACCTCTCCGCTGACAGCAATATTAAGTGTGTACCTGGGGTCTACCTTCCCGCTGGAAGCTTGATCCAAGCTACAGGCCATATTATACTATTTGCTGTCCTGTGAGTACATGACAGGTATTCCTGGTGTGTAATGTGGCACTCCATGACCAAGTACTGCATGGTCCCAAAGGGGGGTACAACCATATGAGCACCCCACAATCACACATGTGCATACATGGCCACACACACAAATACACACATGCACACATACATCATACATTCATCTACCTCCCACCACTTCACCAGAGTGACACTGCAGGCAAACTAACTAATCACCAGGATGCACACACACACACACACACACACACACACACACACACACACACACACACACACACACACACACACACATACAGGTGAGGTTTGCACAATGATTGTACACACAGTCCTCCAATTACCCATCTGCCAACATGCATAACATATGGTACAGAACAGCATGCAGTTCAGCTACACTTACACCATGCTAGCAGTGGTATACATGTATCTGGTGCATATGCTGTGACTAAGTGATGCCCCTTCCCCTGGATACCTTGCACCCATGTACACATTATTGCTGTGCACCTGTTCTGTACCCTGCCATGTACTGTGCACCACAACTCACAGGTGTCCAGCCCATTGCAGAGTGTGAAGTACTGTGTCAGTTATGCCACCTGTACCTCTCACAGCCCCTATGTGTTTCAGCAACACATACCTGGGATGATATGTGGACTGTTATCATAGATGAATCCCAGATGCCTGATTTACAGCTGTCAATATCAACTGACCATGTATGGCCACTGCAGAAATGCTTACATTGATGACCATCAGAGCATACTGTGGCTATGGGAGTGTACACACCTTTATTGCTTTTACACACACATCTCTGATCTGGTATGGGACCACAGCACTGCAGATCTTAGCTGTACGCACACCCGGTATGTAACATATGTCCTGTACATTCACATGCAATGTCTACAGGTTGTGTTAGGTGTGCAGCTGCTGACCACAATGCATACACACCATGTGGGGATATGTGTGCACACCCTTATTATGACGGTTTATCACACCTCTTGTTGTGTGTACTACAGCAGTCACTGCTCATGGCAGGGGTATACCAGCGTGGGCCTTCTGCAATTGCCAATGTATGTTCAGCCTACCCTACACATGTCCCCCTATTCTGCATGATTGCAAGGTACTCATGTGCACATCCCATGGTGTTCACACAATGCCATCACTATTGCAGTGTGGGTAGGGTTACGGCTGTCACATGTCCTGGACCTGACTATATGCAGATAGAGCCATTCCTACCATCCTTAGGATCCCTGATGCAGTGCACTGATGTTTCATGCTGACACCCCCTCCTCAGCATTTATGTAGATGCATGACAGGTAAGCCCTACACATATGTGTCCGCTAGCAGTGTTCCATACACTGCACACCACATGTTGCAGCTTAGACCCAGCTGATAATGTGGACTACTGTAATGCCGTATGCCATAGTGTATCTCAGCAGCAGTTGGCATTGCCCTACAGGTATGTACACTGGTGTTGCACTGTATATGCGTGTTGTCCAGAACATGTTGCTACTGTAGGCCATGTCTAACAACAGCATGTTACCCCCTGTGGACACATTCCACAATAACAGGATGTTAGTTGTCATGCAGGTGTGTGATATACCCTATCAATACCCCATCATGTTTGCCCCTGTGAGACCATGCATTTCATAGCAACAATGCATGCACATGTACAGCATGCATTCAGGGTAGGTGTGTTAGATGTGTGCATGGAATATAACATCACCATTACATGTCTGGTGTGTTGGCATGCATCTACATAAGACATACTCACCAGCTTCAGGCTGCTGCCTTGCTGTTACCCCGGAGGGATCTACATAAGTGGGTGAGAGATGCAATGTCAGTGGCCACATCTACGGTACTGCTACAGGCTGGGTGCAGTACTACCATCCATCAACCATAAATTCACACAATGCTACCACATCTGGACATCTGTTTATCACTACAATGCAGCAACACAATATTTGTATGACAGATCAGATATGCATGATCTACCTGTATTACTGCAGGTATTTACACAACAGTGGTCTGCTGTTGTGCCCTGTGTCCTTACCTGCACGCTTCTCAGATATGTGGGTGACACCCACCTCCATGAAGGGGTCCAGTGGTTGATGGTGTTCTGGATGGGCAGGTGCCACGAGGCTGGCTAGGAGCTCCTCCACATGTGTCGGGGGGATGAATGGCATGGCCCCCCCAGTGGCAAGGTGATCCCCCCCGGACTGCGGCAACACATCGATGGGCATTGCGAAGCAGGTCACTGCAATGATGATGGACCTGCTCATAACTGCGGTTATGCAGGCTGACATCATTGACCCTGTGGGCGAGATCGTTCCACAGGTTGGTCCACTCCTGCTGTTCTTGTGCTTTCCTGCCAAACAGGACCTAGTAGTGCAGAACCGGGTGGTTTATGATTGCATCATTCTCCTTTGCGGAATACGCCGGCAGCCTGATGTGTGCCATCATGCCTGAAACACATGAGGATGGGAACAGGCCTGAGCGACTCATATGGCAAGGTTACCACACACCTCTGTCACCCCTACCAGCATATCAGCTTCAACGGACTATACACACAACTCATTAGGTATGGCTACAGCTTAACTACTGTTTGGACAGATTGTGTAGTGTACCACACCTTCTGCTTTGTGATTGTAGCCATGTCCCCTGTGTGGACACTAACATTGCTGACCTGTTACAGACTATTCACTTCCATGCCATTGTCAAGGCCACTATGGTTACATATATGCCAGTGGTATGGCTGCTCTGAGTTTGCTGCACATCTGGCAGTCTGTGTTATAGGGATTTCTATGCATGCTGTTGGACATGTACCGGGATTGTGTAGACTATTACTACCAACATATGTACTATGACAGTGAGACAATAACATGTATATGTTCCATTGGCCAGCTGATCCACTTCTCCACACCCATCTGACCAGGATACCTGGCCACATCACATGTGTGTGCCAACCTGGGGCCTCCTCGTGTACTGTTACAGCAATACCATCAGGTGGAACCATCCAGGAGATGTATGCCCACCCCCCCTCTGGGCACACACCAACATGTTCCTGTCCCCTGAGCTCAGGTTTAGGGTTTGTTTCATACCAGGCTCTACAGATTTATGAGGGATGTGCTACAAGAGTCTGAAGCACCCAGTACACATTCACATGGCCAACATACTCCTCCTGCTCAGCCAGCAGACCTGATACCTTCAGGACGTGGACTGCTGTTGTGAGTGGCAGTTGGTGGGAGCCTTGTTCACACTGTGCCCACATTGGGGACCATGGGGCATCCACATCATGGACCACACACACCATCCACGATGTTTGCCCACCATGTGTCACATACCACCCCTGTAGACTGTCTTCTGTATCTGCCAATCCTGACCACCTCCACATGTGTATCTGCCATACTTCCCCATATTCCCATTGCATATTTCACAGGCAGGGGCATTGTGGTGCTAGGATGGACTAACATGTGACATACCCATCCATGGTGCACACACTGCCAGCTGTAGATATCTGTCTGTATTGCTATGTGTGCTGCTGCCTCACACATATCACACATCACTGTGGTAGTGATATAGGGGACATGTCTTTCCATACATATCTGTTTGTGTGTGTGTTTGTACAGATGTAGACATTTACATATCTGTATTTATCTATATGTGTGTAGATATATGTGACTTCATATATATGTGCACATATATATGTCTACACATGGGTATATGTATATTTCTGGACATACATGCTTATATACATTTATCCTTAGATATTAAATCTGTGACATATGTACACATATGCATACCTATATGTGGGGTACATTCAGACATCAGCTCCACAATCTTATGACACCTCCCTGCACAGCTGCACTTTTCTGCCTTGCTACAACACAGACAGGTGCCATATATGGACATGGCCTGACATTGGTGGGGGGTATATGTGGGACCTGTTTGCAGGTAACTCTATTACACACCTATGGCATTCTGCCATGCTACATTGCAGATTCACCTGGGTATCCTGCCAGTGGTGGTCCGTGGCTCCCACATGTCCATCATACTGGCATTACTTCCACCACCAGTTACTGGCCACATCATATGCATAGTCCCCATTACACAACACACACTATGATAGCTTACATCCTGTCTGTCACTGCTGACCTGCACAGTTAACAGCTATGGCCTTCAACCCACAGGGACAAACACTATTGTCCATAGCAGTTGTTCAGTTGCAAATCATCACAACAACACCTGCTGGCACATATAATGCATTCCACATCATCTATCACAGTACTGTGGACCAGGTACTACATTCTAATACATGTACATATACTTCGCATACCTGTTGTGGGAAATATATATTACTGACTGGCAGCTGCGTAGCCGGGTGCATTTTCAGCTGTAAATGTTCATTGCATTTTTTTATTCCCGTTTTTTTTTCTTGCTTGCTTTCTCTTTCATGTGACTGGATTGAGCTGTTTGGGATAGATTACAGCCTGGCTTTAGTAGGTAATGCACTTGATCAGGTGATGATCTCTGCACCAGTCAGTGTCCTACACTTGCTAACTGCATGCAGCTTGCTGTGTAGTACTTCCAATTACCACTGTCATGACAACCAGCTACTATAAATCCCTACATTATGTGGGCATGGTCCCTTTAGCTTTCCTGTGTGATGGGCATCCTTCCTGTATGTGGGCATCAGTGTTACAGACAAAAGGTAGCAGTACCTCTTCCAGGGGAACCAGCACACTTAGGCCAGCTACATATTCGTAGGAGGTTCCAGAACTACAGACAGAGTGTGAGTAGAGTTGTGTTATGCTTTGTATAGTACTGGTGTTGCAGGATGTGTGTACATAGTAGTTTACCTTGGAATGCAGTCTGTCTGCATATATCTCAACTGTGGGCCTATCCTATTAGTGGCCAGAGGTGTATCTATCATGTTTTGTCTGTCCACCACACAGGTCCTGTATTAGTTATGTCACTGGCAGTGTGTGTGTTGAGTGCTAGCAGTACATGACTACATCCATTTATGTTTCGAACCTGAATTCCCTGGCTAAGGGTATATTGCAGACTATCCTATAACACCAGCCACTTGCTTAGTGTATGGTAACAGTTTCCCACATATAGGCCTGTGTTCCAGCCGCTGTCCTCCACCTACATACCATGCTTTGCACATATGGCATGCTGTTAGGGGTTGTTCTTTAGTGGGCTGTGTGGATATCACACTGCCATTGCTGCCATCAGTCCACTGCTGTTGTATCCCCCACACATACAGTGGTGCTGGGGCCATATATGTGTGGGCTACACCAAAACAATACATGTGTGCCTTTATGCACTCCAGAGGCCAGTGTATGTAACAGTAGTATATGGGCCTGTAGTAGTGAGTCTAGGGGGGGGGGAAATGCACCATAACTGACCTAGGCTGTTACAAAATGTGGGGATATCAGGGGTGAGCTGCCTTTAAGGTATCTGCATGTACAGTACCGTATACTTCACCTATATTTACATTAGTCACATATATTAGGTTAATGCAGGCCTATTGCCTGCTGCCATACAAGACTGTTCTGTTTGTCAGTGTGCTTGTGATGGTGTCAGTTATGCCTTGTTATGTAGCAGTTACATCCCATTTGGTCAACTGAAGTCTTCAACACCTAGTGAGTTTGTACAGAGTGTAGATGGAGGCTGCTAAACTATACACCTGCATTACATACTGTTGATTGTTTGGTATCCTGTGGCCCAGTCTGTCTTTACTATTGTACAATATGAAGGCATTGGCCTAGACAGCGACAGTTGTGAACCTTTCCAGACTACTGTATTAGCATCACTGTTTCACAGTTGCATTACTCTGTTTATATGGATGTCAGTGTCTGCGTGTGTCTGTGTAGTCACATGTATATCTATATATATATATATATATATATATATATATATATATATATATATATATCTTTATCTGCATATATGTGTCTGTGTATATGTATCCTGGGGATGTTGCTAGCTTCCATATTTTACATTTCCTATGGGAGCCACACTGTACTGCATTATATGTTGCCAATACCAGCCTGACATCATACAGGTGGGTTGTAGTACTGTTTACATGTTGTGCACATGTCATGTCAGGTCCTGCTTATGGGATCTGTAACACTTAATGTATTGCAGGGCAGACGTGTTTGGCTGTGGTGGTGGGGTATGCCTATTCCTACATGACATATATTGTTTGAGGCATTCCAACCCCATTAATGGTGCATGTGGACATATTTGCATTTGTCAATCTACCATTGCTATCTACAGATGTGTAGCCATATATATGTGTGTGTATATATATATATATATATATATATATATATATATATATATATATATATATATACATACATCTATTTATATGTTGTATCTGTTTAGATATTAATATATTTACTCACACACATACATTTACATGTTGGAATACATTCTCTGTACTGTTGAATGACTGGGCTGGTTGATATGTTTTGAATACATCTGGATTATTTATATCTGACATGGCTCAGTGGTAAATCACTTTGGCTCTGTTGTGTGGGGGTTCTGTGTTCAAGCCTAGCAGATGCTGTTTATCTTGTTAATGAGCAGAACAGGGGCCATTGGATACA
This sequence comes from Protopterus annectens, assembly GCF_019279795.1. Taxonomy (NCBI): domain Eukaryota; kingdom Metazoa; phylum Chordata; order Ceratodontiformes; family Protopteridae; genus Protopterus; species Protopterus annectens. The sequence continues at coordinate 793,398,385 of NC_056727.1, forward strand.
GAGTGGTTAAGGCACTTTTAGGCAGTTGTTAGCGGGTTTGTGGGGAGGTAAGCACTGCTAACCTACCTTTACATCTGCTTACAGGGTGTTAGCTTCAAATTTGCTTAACCAGTGTAGGCATTGGTTACTGCCACGCAAATAGGCTTAGGCCTGCTTCCTAGTGCTTACATATGCTTACTATTACTTATTTGTGCTTAAACCTGCTTACTAGTGCCTTATTCATTCTGACACTGATACTTCACATATGCATTTCTTGCAGTACTCCAGTTCATACATATATGTTATTTAGAGGGTTTTTGCAACAAAACTATTGGTTATAATGTGCTATGCCATGTAAAATAGACTGTGCTGCAGTGGGACTCAAACTGGGAATGCCTGCTCATTAGGCGGATGCTCTGCCCACTACACTATTGCTGTGCTACTTCATTTGCATATATCTTCCATAAATTCATACCCATGGTCCCCCCCCCCCCAAGCTCCACTGACACAGCAACCATCCATTCTCCAGTTGGTAGCCCAGCCATACCACACCTCCACACATTGCCCTCTCTCCACATCTTGGTACTCATCCAGTATACTGTCTCGACCCAAGCTTCTTCAGGCTCTTCATCTGTTTAGTCCATGTACATACGAGTCCTGCCTTGTTCATCTTCTGAGACACGTGTAAACATCAGATTGACACTATTTTTGGTTCATCCCACCAGGGACAGACCTGTTATTGTGTTAAGATTAGACTTAGCTGGTCTACACTGTTTCTCCCACTGGTAGCATCCTGCCAGGGGTTTAAGGAGCAGTGGTTTGCTCACACACCTGCCCAGCCTCATCTTCTGGTTCTGCGGAACCGACATCCCAGGTTTGACATTCTGCTGTATGTGTATCTGCCGTGGCTTAGTGGTAACTCACTTTGACTATAGTGTGCAGGGTCCGGGGTTTGCAACTTGGGAGTGCAGATTATTTTGTTGCTGGGTAGGATGAAAACTGTTGGATACAGAGTGACTAAGGCACTTTTAAGCAATTGTAAGCGGGTTTGTGTTGGCTTGCGCGAGGGTAAGCAGTGCTAACCTCCGGTTACAGCTTCTTACACTCAGTTAGCTTCTACATTGCTTAACCAGTGCAGGCATTGCTTACCACTGCACAAAATGGCTTAAGCCTACTTACTGCTGCTTAAAAGTGCTTACTCCCACTTCCCCCCACACTAATTTATTTATTTTACATTTGATGACTGGGAAAATCCAACTGGATGCTTGTTCATTTTCAGCGGAGGCCTGGGGAGAAAAGATCCACAGTAAAAATCAGCTAATCATTACAAGTAATACAGAGGTGTTCACATTCATAGAGAGTAACAGACTTAACATAGCTAAGTAACACATTATTCATGCTTAGTTTAAGTTAACATGTAGGCATTATTCATGCTTAGTTCAAGTTTGCAAGTCAGGTATGAAGGCTGACAAAGGTCAGTTTAAGGTGAAGTTGGATTCCAGTTTAACAGTTCTGGATAGGTTACACTCAGGTATTCAGGTTAAGATTTAGTTATTCCATACCTGTGTGGTAGAGTAGAAGAGAACAGTGAAGGTGTAGGTTACACTCAGGTATTCAGGTTAGGTTTAGTTATGCCATACCTGTGTGGTAGAGTAGAAGAGAATAGTGAAGGAGTAGGTAGGTAGGTAGAGGGGGAGACATTGTAACTGTAGATTAGTTAGTGGGAATAATTGGTAGGGGAGCAATAGGGAAGGTTTAAAGGCTGTAGGGATATGTATGTGAGGCAGGAAAAAGAGGTGTTAGTTTTAATAGTTGATGTAGGGGTATAGAGTGCAAGGTGTGGGGAGGAGGATTTGGCCAGTTGGTGAGCATGTGCAGATCCAAGAGTGCTTAAGGTGTTCCTTCATGTATTTTTAAATGTGTCCTTTGAGACAGCTGAGGTAATAGATGTGGGTAGGGAGTTCTAGATTTTGCAAATATAGTTGGGAAAGAGGGTGTCACCTTATTTTAACTTTAAACTTTAAAAGAAAAGAAAAGGGGGTTGATAGGTAAGTGGTGAAAATAGGGTCACAAAGAGGGAAAGACAGTAGGGGAAATAGCCAGGGATGTGCAGGAAGGCTGAAGAGAAGGTCCATAGCTGGCCATTTCTTTTACAGCAACAGCTGTGCATATACACTGAATTTGGGGTTAGAGCTGGACACTCAAACCCCTGTGTGGGGGTGAGGACAACAATAATAAGTTGTGATGCCAATTAGACCGGACTACATGCCTACAGTAGGGAGCTGCAACCATGTGTTATTTGGTGTTATTTAGTGGATTTTGCAACAACAAAATTGGTTATAATGTGCTTTGCCATCTAAAATAGACTGTGCTGCAGCGGGACTGGAACCGGGAATGCTTGCTCGTTAGGCGACTGCTTTGCTCACACTATTGCTTACATCCACGAGGCGGTCCAATTAGAAGCACTCCATCCAACATCTACACACCTCAACCCATAATTTCCTACCTATTGCCCCCGCTCCTCCTCCACAGCAATTATCCTTTCTCTGGGTGCAGGTCGGGTCTAATCACACCACTACACACTGCCTACTCTCCACTTCTCGGGACACATCATGTATGTTGTCTCAACCCATGGCTCATTAGGCTTTCCCAGCCTTGTAGTCCGAGAACATACGTGCCCTGACTTGAGGAATCTGTGTAATGGCGAAAATCCAAATACCCAAGAATTTTTGGGTTGTCCTGCAAGGGATGCTCTTGTCTGTTTCTAGATTAGACTTAGTGCATCCACAATGTTTCCCCCACTGGTTGTATCCTGCCTGTGGTTTGGGAAGCAGTGGTTTGTTTACTTTTTTTGTGTGTTTGTTTGTATGTTTCACCTGTTTGGCTGGGAGGGATATCGGTACATGTAACACGTATGTTGATTGAGCCCCCTCACCCCCTTTGATGGTGCCTGTGGTCATATATGTCATTCGTATGTGCTGTATCATATCATAGATTTATATATGTGTATATATACACACACACACACCCACACACACACACCTATATATATATATATATATATATATATATATATATATATATATATATTGCTGTATTATATCTAACGACATATAGATGTATGGGTGTCTGCGTATGTATATATCTATATATGCATGTCTATATATATATATATATATATATATATATATATATATATATATATATATCTACACATATGTAATACAGAGTGGGAGAGGTATATATCTATTTAGTTATACACACACACACACACACACACACACACACACACACACACACACACACACACACACACACACACACACACACACACACACACACACTCACACGCATCTACATGTATAGCTACATATCCTTTAATGTTGAATGGCATTGCTGGATGCTATGTTTGTGAAAACATCAGGGTTTTGTATGTATGTCTGCCATGACTTAGTGATAAATCACTTTGTGTATGGTGTGCAGGCTCCTGGGCTTGAGCCTTGCAGAGGCTGTTTATTTTGTTGCTGGGCTGAACATGGGCTGTTGGATGCAGAGTGATCAAGGCACTTTAAAACATTCATAAGCATGTGTGCATGTGTTTGAGCGAGGGTAAGCACTTCTAACCTCTGGTCACACTTTCTTCTACTCAGTTAGCTTCCATATTGCTTAATCTGTATAGGCAGTGCTTACCCTCGTATAGACGCACTTACACATGCTTACTACTGCTTATTTGTGCTTAAACCTGCTTAGTAGTGCTTTATTCATTATGACACTGACACTTCACATATGCATTTCCTACAGTACTCTAGTTCATAAATATGTGTTATTTAGTGGGTTTTGCAACAAAAGTGGTTATAACATGCTTGCTTTGCCATGTAAAATAGACTGTGCTGCAGTGGGATTTGAACCGGGAATGTCTTCTCGTTAGGCGACTGCTCTGACCAGTTCACACTATTGCTTACATCCATGAGATGGTCTGATTAGAACCGCTCCATCCAACACCGGCACGCCTTGACCCATAATTTCTTACCCATCATTCCCCCCACTTGCTCCTCCTCCGCAGCAATCATCCTTTTTCTGGGTGTAGGTCGGGTCTAGCCACACCACTACACACTGCCCACTGTCCACTTCTCAGGACCTATCATGTATATTGTCTCGACCCATGGATCATCAGGCTTTCCCAACCTTGTAGTCTAAGAACATATGTGCCCTGCCTTGACGAATCAGTGTAATGATGGGAATCTGAAAATGCTATAATTTTTGGGTTGTCCCCCAAGGGACGTTCCTGTCTTTGTTTCTAGATTAGACTTTGCTGGTCCACAATGTTTCTCCCACTGGTAGTATCCTGCCTGTGGCTTGGGAAGCAGTGGTTTGTTTACTTTGTTTGTGTATATGTATCACCTGTTTGGCTGTTGGGGGGATATTGTTACGTGTAACACATATGTTGATCGAGACCCCTCACCCCCATTGGCAGTGCCTGTGGTCATATATGTCACTCTTATGTGCTGTATCATATCATAGATATATATCTGTGTATGTACACACACACACACACACACACACACACACACACACACACACACATATATATATATATATATATATATATATGTGTATGCATACACACACACACACACACACACACACACACATATATATATATATATATATATATATATATATATATATATATCTAACGGCATATAGATGTATGGATGTCTGCATATGTATATATCTATATGTGGATATTTATATATATGTATGTCTATATGTATACATATGTAATACAGAGAGGGAGAGGTATATATCTGTTTAGTTATAGATATATATACTCACACACATACATCTACATATTTAGCTACATGTCCTGTAATGTTGAATGGTATTGCTGGATGCTATGTTTGTGGAAACATCAGGGTTATGTATATCTGCAGTGGCTTAGTGGTAAATCACATTGGCTATGGTGTGCAGGCTCCTGGGATCGAGCCTTGCAGGGACTGTTTAATTTGTTGCTGGCCAGAACAAGGACCGTTGGATATGGAGTGGTTGAACCACTTTTACGCAGTTGTCAGCGGGCTTGCGTGAAGGTAAGCACTGCTAACTTCCGGTGACATCTGCACATGGTTAGCCTCACTATTGCTTACTATGTGCAAGCACTGCTTCCCGTTGTGCAAACAGACTTGCACCTGCTTACTAGTGCTTATTTATCCTTACTACTGCTCTATTTTCGACAGTAATAGTCTACTGGTTCTTTGAGAGGTGGTGAATTTGGCAAGTGTATGGGGTTATCATTCATTACACAGCTTACTACTCCAGTTCACACATATATGTTATTTATTAGGTTATACAACTAAATATATTGATCATAACAGTGATTTGACATGGAAATTTAATGTAATGCAGTGGGACTCGAACTGGGATTGACTGCTGGTGAGGCAAATGCTCTGCCCACTACAATATTGCTGTACTGCTTCATTTGCCCATATCCTGATTTTTATCCTCCTTTTGCTATTTTAGCTACATTAACCATAGCTAAGCGATGGGCACTCCCGCGCACCTACGGTTAGCTTTAATCAGAGTTTTAAAAGATATAAATGGGTTTCTTCTTTTAATTTATATGTCCTGTTGCTGTTGAACACATGAGGGTCTGTTGGTGGGGATATGAGGACACTTGGAACAATCTCGTTCATTTCTTAACAGCTTCTGCTGTTTGACATTGTAGACGTGTGTTTTTTCTGAGAGCTCTGCTCTCAGACATGCCTCCTGCACTCGTACATGCTCTGTGTAAGCCTAGGAGCTCGGCCAGTGCACCTTCATTACTATGCATGGCACACTGCCGTCCTGCACCTAAACGGGCACTTCCGTGCAGGACTAAGCTAGTCCTGCACAGGAAGTTAGTGAATCCGGGGTTCTTTGTTATCAGTGAGTTGGTATAGAACTAAACTAGAGACCTGCATCTCTACTGAATAAAGAGAGTGAGTTGTTAGTATGTGTAATGCAAATATAATTTAGGGGAATCATTGATGGTATTATAGAATATGAGGTATGTGGTTTTATCAAGGACAGAAATGTTAGGGAACTACTCATCATTGATAAAGGATCATATCAATTCAGAATTTCTGATAGCCTTTAGCATAAATAAGGCTTACAATGGTGTCAGGCATTTCAGACTTTCAGAAGTGCTGTGTTTTTGCAATCTGTGTATAATAACGCAATGGTAATACTATTGGGGAATGGGTGGGAGAGAGTAAGGGGTTCAGTTTTGGGATAGTGAATGGCAAGGATATCCTGATTTTGTATGAAAAATAACTAATGCAGTGGTTGTTCATATGATGGCAATGTCATTTAACTGGAAATGTGGACTTTTAAAAGGGATTTACATTCCTGTCTTGTTTATTTACGCAGGTGTTACTGCAGTTCTTGGGAAGTATATACTGGATTTTAGAGGCTATAAGATTTGAAATTAACTTGCTGAAGTTCAAGTTTCTTGGAATCCTTAAAAATAGGGAAAATAACCTTTAATAATACAGAAATTAATATTTTAGTAGTTTTTGCAGATTTCTGAAAGTTAAGAATGAGGCAATGACTAATTTTATATAACACATGCTCTATCTAATCCTACTTCCCCACCTTAGGCCATGGCTTTTGCAACCCCCTTTCTTTTCTTCTTGCCTCCATTACTTCTCCTTCTCATTCTTACATCTTGTACTACTCCATTACCACCTGTCCATAGAGATCCCACTAATCCCCATACTAATTTTTTCTCATCTCTGCAGCACTCTGTTACAATCTCCTCCTCTATCTTTTCCATCAACATCCCTCTGCCTAAAATCAAACTTCCTCCCCCTCACGCTATAGCATCTAAAACCAAGACTAAGAACTTGACTTACAACCCATTTAATTTCAAAATTTACCAACTTCAGGTAGCCCTGCTTCTCTCAGTAGACATACATCTAAATCCTGGGTCAATCCATCACCCCACCATACATAACTCTACCTCTCCCAACTTAATAAACTCATCCTCTCCAAACAAACATATTTCCTTTTATGCTATGAATGCTCGTAGTATTCTAAACAAAGTTAGTGTAATCCATGCCTGGATAGCCTTCCACACCCCTGATGTCATCACCCTAACAGAGACTTTGCTAAAACCCCAAACCTCTGATAAAGACATTCTCCCCCATGGTTATAATATACTCTGCATAGATGGCCAAACCAAAAAAGGGGGTGGCATTGCCATCCTTTACTCCAACCACCTCACCCTTACAAGTATTATGAAACTAATCCCATCCTTTTCTTCTGCTGAACTACTTACAGCTAACCTTAAAATAAATGACCACACCGCTATCACAGTAGCAGACATCTATATTCCTCCAGGAGACAACATTCCTCTGCTCGTAAATATTCTTTCATACTTTTCTTAACACATCTCCAATGAAACTGTCCTCCTTGGGGATGTCAACATTAACTGGTTAACTCTCAGTAATCCAACCTCTAATACTCATATTAATTTATCTGGCCTTACACAGCTAATCTCCCAACCTACCCATACAAACAACTTTCATACATCTTGTACTCTTATTGACTGGGTACTTGTATCTAATCCTTCCAAATATCATAACCCTGAAACCCTACCAAACACTCTGAGTGATCCCTCCCCTATAAAAGTGTTTAGGTTCACTCCCCACTTCTCAAAACCTCCTAAATTTATCACTTATCGTAAACTCTCTAACTTCCATCCAGAAACCTTTAATGCCCTCCTCTCTAAAGTAAACTGCAAATTCCTTACCCAACTCCCACTAGAAGAAGCAGTCCTAGCTTTCAACTCCACCTTCCTTAGCATCTTAGACTCACTTGCTCCCCCTCGCAAAGTCCGAAATAAGTCCACCATATCTCTCTGACTTTCAAAAGCCACTTGTACCCTTATGATAACTAGAGACAAACTATGGAAAATATGGTCACAAACTAAGCTTTCTGCAGACTTACAAAAATATAAAAAACTCAGAAATCTGACAAAAAACACATAAACAAAGATAAAAAGGACTTCTATAACAAACCTCCCACAGCCATAAAATCTAATCCTAAACAATTCTGAAACTCTATTAACCAAATATTACATCCTAGTAATCTTAGTTCCCCAATCCATGCCCAGACAAGACATATGAAGAAAATGCCACTATCTTCAATACCTATTTTATCAATTCAATATCCAAGCTACTGAACGCTAACCCAAACTTCTCTACTAACATCTCCAACTTTTCTGAACCTACTCCTAATACTATCTCCTCAAATACCTTATTCCTCAAACCTGTGCCTACTAGCCAAATCAAAACTCTACTCTCTAAAATGAAACCCAATTCTCAGCATCAGCCTTCAATATTGCTTCCACTTTTCTTCTACTAGCAGCTGACTCTCTTGCTCTCCTTGTATCTATCCTAATTAATCACTCTGTCTCTGAAACTAAAGTCCTTTCCATCTGGAAACAATGCTACACTCTACCTATACACAATGGAGGTAATTCCTCTGATATCTCCAGCTATAGACCTATCACTATCCTCTCCCCTCTCTCTAAAGTGCTAGAAAAATGTATTCATAAACAAATTATGCAGCATCTAATGCAGGGAAATTTGCTTACTCCCACTCAACACAGCTTCAGACCCAAACATAGCACCACTGCAGCTCTATTATCCTTCCTCAACACTGTCACTATAGCCATGGATGACCATAAACTTATTTATTACCTATTTTTGGACCTCTCAAAAGCTTTCAACACTGTCTCACACTCTCTTCTGCTGCACAAAATGCATAACCTCAACTTCTCCTCTGATACTGTTGCATGGTTCTCCAGCTACCTCACTGATAGAGCTCAATCAGTGACATGGCAGTCTGCACTCTCCCTTCCTCTCCCTGTCAAAATGGGTGTACCTCAAGGGTTTATCCTAGGGCCTTTACTTTTTAATATCTTTACTAATCAGCTCTATACCTCTTGTCCTCAATTATTTTTAGTGCAATATGCAGATGACTCTACAGTCATCACCACAGCCAACTCTCCCTCTAAGCTCTTCTCAGCTACTCAGGTATCTTTTAACTTAGTTGAAACATGGATCTCCAACAACCAACTCATCCTTAACCCTAAAAAAAAAGCGGTTACTCTTCCTGCCTAAAAAGTTCAACAATATTAAATCCTCCTTTTCCATACAGTCCCTTAATAACACTCCCATTCAGGTAGAATCCAGTACTTAGCTCTTAGGCGTAACCATCAATGATCAGCTTAAATTTGACTTGCATGTTAATAACTGTATTAAAAAGACTCATTCAAAACTAGGACTCCTTTACCGTAACAAGAAATTCCTTACCTCGGAAGCCAAGATTACTCTCTCTCTCTTACCTACCTTCTACCCAGTCTAATGTACAATTTTCAAATTCTCACAAATCTTAACTCAGCATTCCTGACCAAACTCAAATCTACCTGCAGCAAGGTAGCTAGATTTGCTGCCCAACAAACCTACAAACCCCATCACGGTCTCTCTCTAAAACACCTAAACTGGCTTGAATTACCCCACCAGCTTCTTCTTTCTCTGCTCCAGATCATCCATTCTATCCTATACCAGCCTTCCTACTGCCCAGCACTATCCTCTCTCATCTCCCATTATTCTCCCTCCAGACCTTTCCGAAGCTCTAACCAAGACTTACTACAAATCTACAAACCCAAGTCTAAATTTGGAAGTAACATGTACAGCTATCACCCCACTATTGCCTGGAATAGGCTCCCACTAGAAATCAGGACCCTTACACATCCTAAACAATTTAAGACAGCCATCAAATAGCACTTTAAAAGTCACTAGTTCTGCCACTGCACTCTCCCTCCTTAACATCCCCTACTTCTCATACCTTAATCTACTTTCTGCTCTTAACTCACTCTTCTCACTAGCTCTCTCTAATCTTCCTTGACTACTCTTTTTACTGTCTTCTAAAATCTATTAAGCAAATTGCCTCAGAAAAACATTCTGTTGTAATTGTCTTGCCTTCATGCAACTACATCATGATAAAACTGGGTTTTTGTAACCACTTTCCCCAAAAACTATATTCATCTTAATGACATATTTCTTTTTATACATCTTGAAATAATTATGCTATACTCCTGATTATTGACACTGTATAACATTGTATTGCTACTTAATGTCTTGTAATAATCCTGTAGCATTGCTGTTTAATGCTAATTTATAATGAAAATTGTATAATATGTTGGAGCTTTTCTCCCCAGGCCTCCGCTGAAAAAGGGCTCTTCAGCTTAGTCGGACAATCCTGGTCAACAAATGTAAAATAAAATGTAAAATAAATAAATAATAAATAAATCTAGAAAGCTTTTGAAATATCCCAGTAAAAACTGCTACTTAATTCAGTGCTATTGTGCTTTTAGAGCTGTATAGGGGGCGTTTGCTGAGAAATACAAAATAGCTGTGCTCAGTATTGTCTTTTCATCCATGACGAGTAGTAGGCTCAATCCAATGAAATACAAGAAAAAAATATATAACAAGAAAAAGTGATGTTCTATGGCTAATGAATCTGGTTGTTTTCATTGGCTGCCTGCATCTGTTTAGCATCCTGAGGATTCTGTGCAGCAGTGATGAGGATGTGTTGACTAGACTTGCAAAGCATACAGGGAAATAATTGTATTACTGTGTACCAGAAAGCAACAGAAGGAGTTTAACACTGTTAGTGTGGAATACTTTTAAGATGATAGAAGTATGGAAAATAAAGATAGATTCCACAGAAAAAAAATAGAACGGTTTACTAACACTATGGTACATTTTTTGTTGTCTGCAGTCGTAATGAGATACTAGTGTTATACTTTGTCATTCTCAGGTAAACACTGAAAAAAGGTTAACAGAAGGATACAATGGCAGTGTGTCTTTTGGAGCAGGTGTCCTAAAACGCTTGCAGTTAAGGCTGAAATGAAATAATTGGCTGCTTCAAAAGGGATTTTCTTAGTAAAAGGGTATAATTGTGAAGAAACTTTAGGTCACTTTTTAAATGTAAAAGAATAAAAGGCTTTTATAACTTATTGATTACTAAACAGCACTGTTCTGTCATAAAGGATTTAAATCCAGATGATGTGTTATCATCATTATATGCATTTCAATTCTCGGGTGCAAGATGTCTTTGTCAATACTGTTGGGTGGGCTATATGGAAAACTTAAGGAAGTAGATGTGTGGATGTATTGTGCCATAAGGAATGGATCATCTCATCTCTGAGGATGTAAAGGACACAGACCATATATCATTAATTGAACAGCTCCTATATATGATAAACTAGCAGACTAATACATTTGTTGAATTTATTGCTTTGCAGATTTCTTTTCTTTTTTCATGTTTTATAATTTCATAAAAGTTATTATTTGAGTTTGATAATGCTGATTCTATGCAGACCATTAATAAAGCACAATATTCTTTTCAACAAGTAGTCCTTCCCAGCCATTTGAGCTATCTTAGATAGATGGTACCTAGGTTTAATATCCTGCTTGAAGGACAGCTTCTTAGGAATGTTGTACTGACAATGCCACACTATACTATCAATATTTGGAAAAATAAAAAAATAAACCCCCCACAATATTCTCATCATCTGAACATCTTAGGCAAGTGTGATACCTGTTCAACTAATACGTTGTTGTGCCATTGATACTGAAATGTCAGTCTTTCACTTTTCTTATTTGAAAACACTCTGTGTACCTGCCTTTCTGCTCCTCCTCCCCCAAGGCAGTACCCCACAGAATGAGCTCAGCCCATATGCTACAGTTGATGAAAAAGCAAAATGTCAGGGAAGGGAAAAGAATGACTTTATTTTATATCTAAATAGAGTACTGGAGCTAAGTGCTATGCCTTTTCTTGCACATCATTTCTCAGGAAGCAACTCAGCTGTTATTTGTCATTTATAAAGCTCTGACAAATGACACCACACATATATACATCAAGCCTTGTTCTGCTAGTTGCAATTCATCATGTGATAACTGAATGACAGAATTTCTGACAGCCTACAGATTAATATTTGTGAGTGAAGAGCAGAATTAAAGAACTACGGAGCTCACTTGGGGCATGCAGTACACGGTATTCTGTTTCCTACTACTAGTTTTACTTCTAAGGATCATAGTTCTAACATATACAGTAAAAGAAACCAACACTTTATATATATATATATATATATATATATATATATATATATATATATAAATATATATATTTGTTTCTGTGTGTATACATATATATATATATATATATATATATATATATATATATATATATATATATATATATATATATATACAGAGAGGGAGAGATACAGATATGGGTGTACCTAATTTTAATAATCCTCAATGCATGCAATTTCATCTTAAGAAAATAAAGCATAACGTTATTTTTGAGAGTGCACAATCCCTGGGGAAAGGGAATTTTCCCAATCCCATGGATTGTCAATCTCACACACCTGTGGATCAACTGCATAGTCGACCATCAGATATTAACAAGACAGCTGTTGACCATGCTCACACTCAATGTTTTCACTAAAACACACACACACACACACACACACACACACACACACACACACACACACACACACACACACACACACACACACACACACACACACACACACACACACACACACACACACACACACACATACACACACACACACACACACACACACACACACACACACACACACACACACACACACACACACACACACACACACACACACACACATATATATATATATATATATATATATATATACACACATATATATATATATATATAGATACATATATATATATATATATATATATATATATATATATATATATATATATATATGGGTCTACTGATTTTAATTGAATACCACTTATTCAAAAAAGAGCAGTAGACTGCTCAGTTATGCAAAAGTGCACTTCCACGAAACTCAGTTCAATGAACTGATAAAAAGATAAAAAAAAAAACAGAAAACACTTACTAACATTACATTGAGTGGGGGGCTTCGCCCCCACACCCCTCTGCTTAAATATACCAACTCCAAGATCGCACTACAGTAGGGAACAGGTAAATTCCCTATTCTCCACTGTAGTGTGCCTTGGCGCTTCAGTTTCCCTGAGCGCTTCGCGTAAGTGCACTTTCGCTTAAGTGCACTTTCGCATAACGCATAACCGAGGATCCATTGTTTGTTTTCGAACAAGTGGATTTTCGGTCTTTTACAGTAGACCCATATATATATATATATATATATATATATATACTCACAAGTAACAAAAACATTATGCACATAAGCAACACTGTCAACATGGCAAGTTTGGCAGACATATTATTCATATTATATAAGACAGAAACCATGACAAGCTTATTACAAATTTTGAATACCACATCTACTGCCCAGAAATCTGGCATTTTAGATCATTGCTTGTATAAAGTGTATACAACAGAGGGTGCCCTGATGGTTGTGGAATACAAATCCCAAGTCAAAAGCAAAACACAAATATCATAAATCTGAAAGAAGTGGTGCATTGTTTCACACACACACACACACACACACACACACACACTCTTACCTCTAGATTTACAAAGCCCTGTATAATGTGCAGGACTAGTCTAAGAGTTGGTTTCGGCAATATGGCCAACGTGCGATCCAGGAACGAGCTCCCGGGACATGCACATGAGCTCTTAGACTAATCCTGCACAGATTGATTCCCTGTATGCAAATTATGCTCCTTAGCAGGTGAAAAACATGCAAATGAGGGTAATATGTGATCCAGGAAGCTGGCAGCTGTCCGTGTAGGATGAGTGCAGTGTGCAGAAATGTACTCGGTTAGTAACCGAGTACATTTCTGCAATCTACAAAACGGACCTATGACAGCTCCAAATAAAGGCTGCATATCATTGAGGAAGCATGCCAATGGCCAAGTAGCAGGCCATTGGCATTGCAAACTGTTTAAAAAAAAAAAAAAAACTTTTATTTTTTGTTTCTCCGATCTCGCCTGTTTAAGCATAGGGCAGCAGTGCGCAAACTGGATCGTGGGGGGAAATAAGAAAATAAACCTAAAATAAGCATTCTAACTAAAATCAGTATTCAGTCATACAAGTCAATGGCAGGCAAAAGACAACGTGGCCCAGGAGTAATGGTTGCTAAGGGTGTGGGTCATGTAACTATGCATTAGCAGGCAATCCTATGCAAATGAGGGAAAGGTTAGTGAATCCCAGATTTCCCCAGGGTGTAAGGCAGGTCCCAAGAGTGTATGAGTATAAATAGGTGGGTGCAAGACTAGGATATAGGTGACATTATGGGTGTGTGTGTCAGGCATACTGTAAGTGGATTGGAGACCTGTGGCTCGGGATTGCTCCTAGCTTAGCACAGCTAAGCTAAGGGTGTGTCTAAACCTGCCTAGCACTCTTTACAAAGTGTAAGCTGGTGTGCGCGCCACGCAGTGGGTTTTACATGAAGAAAAAGGAAGTTAAACCAGGAAAAAGCAGCTCTATGCACATTTGAGCACTCCATTTGCACTGTGCGCACATGGGCTTAAACAGAGAGGCAATAGGAAGGGAAAACAGCAGTAGGAAGGTAATCAAGGAGAACTAGCTTAGCTGACAGGTGAAATGTATCAGAATCAGCCAATTACACAAGCAGCAGACCAGCCCAGCCCAGCACACCACTATAAACTATGCAAACACTTTTCCCCCTTGTTTTTCCCAAAAACGCTGCACCACCGGTGTATACAGATGGGGAAATTTTACAAAATGAAAGCAAGAGGAAAAATGTTAGGGGTTGCTTTTGCTATCATAAACCAGAATGTGCAAGAGGCTGAGGGTGGTGAGGATGTGATGCTGCTGAGCAATACACAGTGAGGAGACGGAGAAGAGTGTACAGACCCAGGGTCACCTACCAGGGGCTACATGAACTGGAGATAGTGGAGCGCTATAGGGTGGACAGGGTCCTCCCACAGCAAATTGTTGAGCTGTGCCAGCCACGCCTGACACACAGAACTAACAGTGGGGGAACCCATCCCAGTGGATACCAAGGTATGTGTAGGCCTAAGAATACTAGCTACAGGTACCTTCCAAAGGCCAACTGGGGATATGATGGGGATTTCACAGGCATCAGCATCCAGGGTACTCCACCAGTTCCTGGATGCCATGTCAGCACATGTCGGTGAGCATGTATATTTCCCCATCACCCGTGAGGTGTTGGCCAGCAATAGGCATCTCTTCCACCAAATAGCAGAATACCCTGAGGTAGTGGGTGCAATAGACTGCACACATATATGCATTAAAGCACCACCAGGTGAGCGGGGTAGGGTCTACATCAACTGCAAGGGCTTCCCCTCCATCAAATGCCAGGTCATGTGCGATGCCCAGGGCATAATAATGAATGTGTGTGCTGGCTGCCCTGGAAGTGACATGATTCCCACATCTGGCATCTGATGAAGCTGTACCAGGCATTTGCCAATGGGGACATCCCACAAGGTCACCTAGTGGGTGATGCTGGATATGCACTGGAGCCATGGCTGATGACACCTATCTGAAATGCACACTCACCCAAACAAGAACTCCATAATGAGGCACACGCACAGACATGAATCATAATAGAGCATGTGTTTGGGATGCTCAAGTCATGGTTCCGATGCCTGGACACATCCGGTGGAGCCTTGCAGTACTCACCAACTACATGTACCCAAATTGTCCCTGTATGTGCCATGCTACACAATATGATCCTGTGGAAACAGCTGCAGCAGGAACAGCATGGGGCAGGGCCATACAGCCCCCCAACAGTGCCAAAGCCTACACAGGTGCAGAGTGACTTGGAGGAGGAACAGCCTGAGCCTTCCCCAGTAGGCAGAAGGAGGCATGCCCAGTATGCCCTGACCTTGGCAAAGAGGCAACACATAGCACATGCACTGACACAGTAGGGATCCAGGGAATGACACCTCTCTACCAACTCACATATACAGTAAAAGGGATGTCAAACATGACACTACCTGTGCTCAACCATATATAGGGAGTATACTATGTGCATCTGACATAGGCAGCCCTGCAGCACCACCCTCAGTACTGGGACACCCACAAGATAAGTGACTCACACATGCCAGTTGGGTGGGGCACATACCCAACAGTCACAGCCAGCAGGATAAGTGTAGACAAACACAAACAAATGCTGTACTATGGACTCTGAATGACCCATATGGGTAACCCCAACCCCAGGCCAACAAAGACAGACTACAGCAGGCCAGTCAATTGGATGTAAGTTGTGAAGGCTAGAAAGTCAGAAAGTAATATGTAGGTAGTTAAAGCTAAGATCTGTAGTACACTGGTATGCTTCTAGCCAGCACGATAGGTAAGACTACAGACTGAAATGGTGTACCCGACATACCAGTACAGTCCTAGGAAATGTGTAAAAGTGTAAGGTATGCCCCACTATCCTATGTACACTTATAATAACAGTAAGGTGTGCCCCTCCCACCCCTGTGTAGAAATGTAGGAACAGTCAGGTGCCCCCCCGCTGTGCAGAAATGTAACAACAGTCAATGCCAAATGACCGATGTATACTCTGCAGTCACAACATACTACCTGTCAGTGTGCAACACAAAGGTCAGCACTGCAGTACAAACTACCTGGACTTGATCCACACATGTAATATAGATGGCCATACTGTGCATGCTCACACACTTAGAGGAATGAAGGCAATGTCAGTCAACAACATACTGAAAGGTCATACTGGGCATGCTCACACACTTAAACACATGAAGGCCATGTCAGCAAACACCAGTGGACCAGACATATCTGGCATTTTCAGTTCTTAGTGCAGACACATGTCAGTATGCACCACTTCTGCCTTGAACACACAGTGGATAGGAATACAGACATATGGAAGGGCAACACACTATAATAAGCCAAAGGTAGATAACATAGATGTGTTGAAGATGTTGACCATGACAAGGAGCCATCTGGGCCTGTCCCACCCAGCACACAGCCAAAGGGCCCCAAACACATGAGGTGCAGGTGTTACTCACTGCAGGTACTAGCCACCAGTATCTGTCAGCATGACGGTGTGTTGCACGTGCCAGCTGTGCAACATGACTGTACAAGGAAGTAGTCACCTAGTAGCTGTATACACGTACCTGTGGTATATGACCCCATTTGTGCCCGCATGCGGCATGTCAAACAGGAATGGGTTACGGCCCATGCACACACCGCCCTCCCCATAGCAGTATCATGACAAGCCTGCTGAGGTCATCCAATGTGAAATACACCTTTGGGAGAGCTGTAGCTCAGTAATCCCCATGGTGCGTCCCATAACTGCATACTGCTGTAGTGATAAACTAGTTAGCTAGTAGTCCTAACCCCAGACTTGGCAACTGTGTGAGTGTGTGTTTGTGTGCATGTCTCTCTGTCTCTGACTGTGTAGAAAGAAATGCTTTTTAGGCTACTCACACTCCGTACAGTTCATATACACAACTTTGGCAAGGCTGCTGATGTCACTCACCTAGAAATACACCTCTGGGGAAATCATAGCCCAGTAATCTCCGTAGCATGTCCTGTAACTGCATACTGCTGTAGTGTACTAAATTAATTAGGTAGGTGTTCTAACCCCAGACCTGGCAACTGTGTGAATGTGTGTATGTCTTACTGTGTAAACAACAATGCTTTTTAGGCCACTCACACCCCGTACAATACATATACTCAACTTTGGCAAGGCTGCTGATGTCACTCACCTAGAAATACACTTCTGGGGAAATCATAGCCCTGTAGCACATCCTGTAACTGTGTACTGCTACAGTGTGATAAAACACTTAGATAAGTGTTCTAAACCCAGACCTGGCAACTGTGTGAATGTGTGTGTGTCTGGCTGTGTAAAGAGCAATGCTTTGTAGGCCACTCACACCCCGTACAATACATATACTCAACTTTGGCAAGGCTGCTGATGTCACTCACCTAGAAATACCCCTCTGGGGAAATCATAGCCCATTAATCTCCATAGTGCATCCTGTAACTGCATACTGCTGTAGTGTGATAAAGTAGTCAGGTAGGTGTACTAACCCCAGACCTGGCAACTGTATGTGCGTGAATCTTTGTGTCTCTGTCTGTTTATAACTGAGTGACGAACAATGCTTTTTAGGTCACACACACTCCTTAGAATTCGTATACCCAATGTTGGCAAGGCTGCTGATGTCATTCACCTAGAAATACACCTCTGGGAAAGTCAAAGCCCAGTAATGTCTGTAGCACATCCTGTAACTGTGTACTGCTGTAGTGTGATTTAGAGATGTGGTAGGGTTCCATCCCCACCCATAGCAATTCTGGATGTTGTGTATATGTTTCAATGTCTGTGTATGGAGCAATGAATCATAGGCTACTCACTTGCAGTATATTTCAAATGCCCTACTCTGTTAGTCCTGCTGATGTCATTCGTTGTGAAATACAACTTTGTGGAGAAAGCTCCCTGTAATCCCTGTGGTGTGACCTATAACTGCTCCATGCTGTAGTGTGATATAGGCAGTTGTGGATGTTTTCTGTGTGTCTCACTGTGTGTAGGGAGCAATGCATTTTAGGCTTGTCACTCGCAGTACAGGTGAAATGTCCTACTTTAGTAAACCTGCTGATGTCATTGAGTGTGAAATACTCCTTTGGGGAGGGATGTCTCTAGTAATCCTTGTGGTGTGTCCTATAACAGCTCCATGTCTCCATGTGATATAGGCCTTGGTCAGGGGGTTTATACCCACACATGACAGTTATCGATGTTTTGTGTGTGTCTCACTGTCTGTATAGGGAGCAATGCATTTTAGGCTAGTCACTCGCAGTACAGATAAAATGTCCTACTTTGGTAAACCTGCTGATGTCATTGAGTATGAAATACACCTTTGGGGAAGGATGTTTCTAGAAATCCCTGTGGTGTGTCCTATAACAGCTCCATGCTGTAGTGTGATATAGGCCTTGGTCAGTGGTTTTATACCCACACATGACAGTTGTGGATGTTTTGTGTGGGCCACACTGTCTGTGTAGGGAACAATGCATTTTAGGTTAGTCACTCACAGTACAGGTGAAATGCCCTACTTTGGTAATCCTACTGATGTCAGTCACTGTGAAATACACCATTGGGGAAAAAGTACTCCACTAATGACCGTGGTGTGTACTATACCTCTGTAGTGCTGTAGTGTAATAAACTAGTTAGGTAGGGGTTCAACTCCCAGACATGACAGGTGTGTGTGTGTGTGTGTGTGTGTGTGTGTGTGTGTGTGTGTGTGTGTGTGTGTGTGTGTGTGTGTGTGTGTGTGTGTGTGTGTGTGTGTGTAAAACTCATATCCTGTGTAGAGGGGAGTGTGTGACACCTGTGGCCAATGTGATGGGGGCTTTGCTTATTACTTTTATGGTGGCCCTACTATATATCACAATGTCAACCATACAGGGATAACAGATGTAAATCAGCTGGGAGGCTGGGGTGCAAAGCCATACCCATACATGTAACATCAAAGCCAGCCAATCCAAATTAGCAACCGCACTATTACCCAGAGCACACACTCAACCCATGCGTCATATGCACACACATGCCTGGGCAACAGCCAATATGTGGGTAGTACACTGCATATTGGCCACTGATAGTAACTATGCAGTGATAACAGCGGGCTACAGAGGGCATGTCACCCTGCCCATCTGTCCAATATGCACGTACATGCAGACAGTGCACCTCCACCATGTTCCCCAATGGACACCTGTGTCACCTGTGGTGCCTTTACATGTGACTCACAATGGACATACCATCCCTGACAACATGCCCCGTATGGACAGGTGACACCGACATCAAGGAATGCTGTTGGCATGCTATCAATGTAGGTGAAAGGTAAACCTGCTGCCCATTACCAGTTCCTGCCACAGGTGGGCAAGACTGGCACATCTGATGATAATCTATTTTCACAACATGGGCCAGACACCCCAGGTACAGTTCCACATGTCACTGTACATGCATGTGGGAGGTGTGCACATCCCAGACACCATCCATGTCATGGACTAAGGAATACATACATGGCATGTGGTGTACAGAATTGGCCACACACAATAGTCACCCAGCTGTTTGGATGGGGGATGCAATACCCACCTGTGTGGACAAATGCAGTAATTGCAGGCCTGAGTCACAATGCAGGTCATTGTCACATGGCCTGATGCCATGGTATACCCATTGCCTACCCTTGTACAGCCTGCTGGCACAGTTGTCCACCACACACCCATCTAGACATGCACCCATGCATGTCAGAACTGGCACCCTGTGTGTTCGTGTGTGTGTGCTTGTGTTGTATGGTGCATATTTCCACATCCACACTTACTACAATCACCCAGGGCATACTGAAACATGCTGTCTGATGTCTGACATCTCCTCATACTCTACCCATACGGGCTCCGTATGACCCGTGCAGTGCATGTGATACCTGCACATGGATGTGTTGTGGCAATCCCACTACTGATGAGTTGCACTCCTGGCTCTGCCAAGTGTGTCAATGTGTGTGCGTCCCTGTGTGAGTGTGCCTGGGTTGATGCTGGCATCTGTTCATGCAGACAGGCATGTGTATGACACCTACCATATATCTACCGTATCCCTGTTGCAGATGTCAATCACCCTCACATATATGCTCTGAGGGCTCCATATCAGGTAACCCATGTGGTGCAGCCAATAACTGCATCAAACTGTGATAGCACTACATAGTTGTCGGGGGTGTGATATCCTGTGCTGGTAGGTGTGTGACACAAGCATGTTTCAGTTTTACCCTCCCACCCTTCCCTGACATGTATCTGCCTTTGTCTGCCTCTCCCACTCCCTCCCTGTTGGATGTGGAGACCCACACCTGCCTTGTTTAGGCTGAAAGATGTGTATTTTACGTGATGCTCATGATCAGCTGATGGCCTCTGCATGAATTGCAGCCCTCCCCTAGCTGATTGCATGTGGAACAGCTGTGGTAACAATCTCATAGCCAATTGCATGGAAACACACTCCAATACCTAGGAACACCATGGTGGTGTTGGGCCTTTGCAGTCAGTGAGCAGGAACTAGATCTGATGTTTGGCAAACAACATCCCAGATGGATTGTGATTTACCTCTAATAACATACACCATGGAAAGAGGGCAACCCACAGGAGGGGGATGTGCCTGACCTGACTACAGACTGTAAGTGCTGCTATACTGCATTTGGAGTAATGTTGGTTTAACAGTGTTTGTCTGGATATGCCTGTCGTACATGTCGCAATACCTCCCATGTCAGTTCCATGTATATGAGGAATCCCCATCTGCAAGGTCAACTGCAGACTGGGCAGTGTTGTGCCTAGGGTTTCATGTGTTAGCCACAGTGCATCTCTCTTTGGAATGCAGAAGGTAGTATGAGGATTGCAGTCTGTAGATGGTGAAGGTCATGACAGTTACTGACTTCATATCCCTCATAGGACATATGTTGCAACAAACCCTGTTACAATGGAAAATATATGAGGTTATCACAGCAACATGTCTAAACTGGCCCTGTGTATGTTCTGTCAGCCACACCTCTGTCAACCTTTGTACATATGGCGGGCATGAAGTGATGCATATGTGCTGTACACTATAAATACTGTCATCATATCTGAAAACAAGCCAGTGATATATCAGATTGCTACACATATCATGTATAGTAGTGGTTATATTTCATGACATAAGCTGGACATTCTGTGGATGTTTGTACAGTACTGAGGTCTGTGTAGTGCTGGTGAATGTCGGCAGTGTGTGTATTGTTAATATGTACTTCAGCCTGTGTACAGATTGTGGTAGATGTCATTGTTCTAGCTCCCCTTCTATCAGATGTTACATGCTGCCCCACTGTATGGTACCATTTTGCCGTACATGTTTGTAGGGCCATACACACACACATGTCCCATACCACAGACAGCCATCATAACAAACTGTGTAGCAGCCCAGTATATGTAGGGTCATTCTGTGAGTGGCACATATGAGGATGGTGTAGAACAGATAGTCCATATACTGTAGTATTATGCTAGCGTACCATATGTGGCTGTGGCTGTATTCACATTGGTTGTGGTTATGCACTATCACACAGGTATATCTTACCCTGTGCTGTGACATGGCTGTCAAGCCTGCTATATATGCAGATACATGTGCATTCCCCCATACGAGATGTAAGCCAGTGTTGAGCCAGTCTGCCTGTAGCCTGCACAGTGCATTGTTATATGCCTAGCAGCTTAGTGTACATAACCAGTAGGATGTTATGTGCAGATACTTGCCAGATGTACTGCTACTGGGCTTCCCTTAAATGTCATGCATGTCAGACAGAGCAGTGGGATGCTGTACAGATGTATGTCAATATCTAGTGGGTGGCATGTGTCCGCGGCACCCCTGTACCAGCAGTCATTATGTGTCAGACCAGACAGGAGTGTGTGAATCAAACACCTATGGTGCCAAATGTTTATCAGTCATCATGTGTTATACCCATCTACATGGCTGTCTACATCCATATTGTCAGGCCTGGTACACATGTGGTGCACTAAGGGATTATGTGTATACCTCTGGACTGTACAGGGTGTGTCCGAAGTTCCACATATAGTGACCAATATCTCTGCTTCACTCCACAGGGGCATTACATGCTAGCAGCGGTACCTTACGATAATTTCCTTAGGATGTCTGTCAGTAGCCAATGGCACACATGTTATAAGCAGATGTCAGCATCCACACACACCATGTCTGTGAAGACAATCCCAATGACAGTAGCAACAGTCTAGTAATATACCTGCTATACATACCTGTCATCCCCTTGCACTCTGACTTTGGGACTGTTAGGGGCTGGTGTACGGTTACACTCCATGTCCAGGACATATGGTGGAAATATATGTACATGTACTTATCCAGATAGCCATATATATATATATATATATATATATATATATATATATATATATATATATATATATATGTATATATATAATTACACATGTGTACTACATTGAATTATCACTGTCATGGCAACCACCCACTATAAATCCCTACAGCATGTGGGCATGGTCCCTTTACATTTCCTGTGTGATGGGCATCCTTCCTGTGTGTGGCCATCAGTGATACAGGCAGCAGGTAGCAATACCTCTTACAGTAGAACCTGCACACTCAGAGTGGTCACATATTTGTAGGAGGATCAGGAACTACAGACAGACTGTGGGTAGAGTTGTGTAATGCTTTGCATAGTACTGGTGTTACAGGGTGAGTATGTGTGTGTGTACATACTAGTGTACCTTGGAATGCAGTCTGTCTGCATAGCTCACCAATGTGGGCCTAACCTCTTGCTGGACAGAGGTATGCCTATCATGTGTTGTCCATCCACCACACAGGTCCTTTGTCAGATATTACACTGGCAGTGTGTGTATTGCGAGCTATCAGTACATGGCTACATCCATGTTTATATATAACCTCAATTCCCTGACTAAGGGTATATTGCAGACTATCCTGTAACACCAGCACCTTGCTTAGTGCATGGCAACAGTGTTCCACATATGTGTTTGTGTTCCAGACTCTGTCCCCCATCTACATACCAAGCTTTGCATATATGCCATGCTGTAGGGGGTTGTTCTGTAGTGGGCTGTGAGTATATCACACTGCCATTGCTGCCCTTAGTCCACTGCTGTTGTATCCCCCACACATACAGTAGGGCTGGGGTCATATATGTGTGGGCATCACCTACACAACACATGTGCGCCCTTATGCACTGCAGAGGCCAGTGTATGTAACAGTGGTGTATGGGCTTGTATTATTGAGTCTAGATGAGGAGCACCATAAATGACCTAGGCTGTTACTAAATGTGGGGGTATCAGGGGTGAGCTGCTACAAGGTATGTGGATGTACAGTACCATATACTCCACCTATACTGACATTACTTACATGACTTGGGGTACTGCAAGCCTACTGCCTCCTGTATTACAGACTGTTCTGTGCATTATACCTTGTTATGTACCGGGTACAACCCATTTGATCACAAAATGTCTTTACCTCCTACAGAGTTTGTACAGAGTGTAGCTAGAGGCTGATGAATTACACACCTGCAGTACATACTGTTGATTGTGTGGTATCCCGTGGCCCAGTCTGTCTGCACTATTGTACATTCTGAAGGGCTTGGCCTGGACAGCAACAGTTGTGAACTTTTCCAGACTACTGTATTAGTGTAACTGTTTCACAGTTGCAGTACTCCATTTATATGGCTGTCAGTATTTGAACAGCTATATGATATGGCATATAGAACTGTTATAGTACACAATTAAATGATTCCCATTTCTGCAAACCTGTGTGTGGTGTCTTTCCTATGACCTTTCTATGGGTATATGTTGCAGGCAACGATTGACATTAGTATATGTTGCCCATACAGTGTCCAGTTGTTCAGGTGTTAACTGTAGGCATAGTGGCTGTTCCATATTGTGTGCACCTGCTACATATGTATCTTACTGTACATATATCTGCGTGTGTATGTGTAGTCACATGTATATATATATATATATATATATATATATATATATATATATATATATACATATACATATATGTAAATATATATGTATATCTGTATCTGCATATATGTGTCTGTGTATCTGTATCCTGGGGACGTTGATGGCTTCCACATATTACATGTCCTATGGGAGACAGACTGTACTTGGTAGTGTATTGCAGGGCGCATGTGTTTGGCTGTGGGGGGATGCCTATTCGTACAAGATGTATAGTGTGTGGGGCCTCTCCTCTCAACCCCATTAATGGTGCATGTGGACATAGGTGTATCTGTTAATCTGCAATTGCTATCTACAGATGTATGGCCATATTTACCTATATAGATATATTTATCTGCTAACAGATATATAAGTATATGTGCATAGATAGTGATATATATGTATATAGAGTTAGTAAAACAACATATATATTTATATATATGTATATCTATACATATATGGGTATGTTGTATCTGTTAAGGTTGCAATATAGTTACACACGCAGACATCTAGATGTTGGTATACATTCTCTGTACTGTTGCATGACAGGACTGGCTGATATGATTCTGAAACATTAAATGCCTGTGTATTTATCATGACTTAGTGGTACCTCACTTTGTCTGCCGTGTGCAGGGTCTTTAGTTTGAGCCTTGCAAGAGCTGTTTATTTTGTTGCTTGGCAGAACACGGCCCGTTGAATAGAGAGTGATTAAGGCACCTTAAAACAGTTGTAAATAGGTTTGTGTGGGTTTGCGTGGAGCTAAGCACTGCCTACACAGGTTAAGTAATTTAGAAGCTGAGTGTATGAAAACATAATTGAAGGTTAGCAGTGCTTACCGTCGTGCAAACCCACTTACAACTGATTTAAAGTGCCTTACTCACTCTGTATCCAATGGGCTGCGTTCTGCATAGCAACAAAATAAACAGCTCCTGCAAGGCTCAAAACCAGGACCCTGCACACCATACACAAACTGATTTACCACTAAGCCATGGCAGATATGCATGATCTGGATGTTTTCATATCCATATTATCCATCCCAGGTATACAACACTACAGGGAATGTATTCCACCATGTAGATGTATTTGTGTGTGTATATGTATTCATCTTTAAATGGATATAACATATCTATATATGTAGATATAGATATAGGAATATATGTGTATATATATATATATATATATATATATGTATATATATATATATATATATATATATATATATATATGTATGTATATATATATATATATATATATATATATATATATATATATATATATATATATATATATATATATATATATATATATACGGGTCTATATGACTGTATTGAATGGACTAAATAGCAAATGCTATTTATTCGATTCGATACTGTCAAAATGGCAAAATAGCGAAGTCACGGAACATCAAATTTTTTGCCCAGGGAAAAAATTTGGTGGGCTGTCTTCGGGACTTTTCCTCCACTATGGTGCGATCTCAGAGTTGGTATATTTAAGTGGGGGGTGGGGGGCACAGCTCCCCACATGGTGGGTGTGGAGTGCAAAGCCCCCCACTTAAATTTGTGTTTAAGTTTATATTTTTTTACAGAGCAGTGAATTTTTTCCCTGGAAAAAATTTGCTGTTCCGTTTGTTCGATATTTTGTTGTTTCGATATTATTGGTACGATAAAATAGCGTTCGCTATTTACATCATACGATAATATGATATAGACGCACATATACATATATATATATATATATATATATATATATATATATATATATATATATATATGTAAATACATATATACATAGATCCGCATACATCCATAGATATATATGTATACATCCACATGTCCACATATATACAGCACTAGGAATGCATATATGTCAGCATATATATGGCTCACCTTTCAAAGGGAGACATCCATGTGTCCGAAAGCTGGAAGGCCAAAAGTATGTTCTCAACATTGCACAGTCTTGCAACACAAGCATCGAATGTGCAATGAGCGAATGTCACTATGCATTCGCTCATTGCAGATTAGGTAATTTGGTTGCGGATGGCACTATAGTGGGGATGGGGAATATTTGCCTATCCCCACTGTAGTGCAAACTTGGAGTTAGCTTGTCACAGTAGGGGGGTTGTGGGGGGCCCAGCCCCCCAGTTGGAGGGGTGCAGGGGGGCATGCCCCCTGGCATTACGATATGTATTCCAACTTGCAGTTCGAGAGTCAGCGAAGGTGCCTTTAGAACTGCTGTGTTTTGAACTTTGGTGCAGTAAGAAATTATGGGTTTGTCCTTTCGGTTTGCAGAAAGGGCAATTCAAAGGAATGATTGTCTCCCTGTCAAAGGTGAACACATATCAATATAGGTATATATGGAGATACATCTGTAGATGCAACTGGGAACGTAACCACAACATATATGTCCACATGTACTATTGATGGGTTTGAGAGACCCAAACAACATACATCTGGCACAGATAGGTATCCCCACCAGCCACACATGTCTGGCTTGCAATACAATACCAACCTTAGCAGATCCCATAAGCTGAACCCTACATGACAAGGGCAGCACATGTTAACAGTACTCCATCCCACCTGTATGGTGTCAGGCTGGCATTACTAACATATCATGCAGTACAGTCAAGTGACATGTCATGCTTGGTAGAACCCCTTGGGCAGGTGCAGTAAGTAGCTAGGATCCCTCATACAATCCAATAGGTCTACACCTGACAATGGATCCACCAATGTTGGCATGGATGACCACAAATCCACCATGTCAGCTGGGAACTACCACCCAGTAGCTTGATAACCCTGGTTTGCAGGGACATGGAACATATCAACAATGAACCCATGGCCAATGTCACTGGTAATCTTAACACATGGGACCCCGCCAATGTTGGACTTGTCAAAGGCAGAGGATACAACCTGAACCTGGTGTACCGCCTTTTCCCAATCATGACACATGTAGATGAGGGTTAGGAGGTGCACAATGCCTATGTAGATCATAGCAGGCTTTTGTACACCATCCCACATGTAGGAATATGTGTAGGTGCTAAGGGATCTACCTCTGTTCACAGAATATGTTTCCACCAGGACTGCTTGGCATATGTCTACATTACACAGGTGCCATCCCATGGACATACAGTCCTTCACAGGTCATAGATGTGTTAATGCCCTCCTCCACACTGCTGAGGTGTGCAGCACTACTGGTGTTGCTATAACTCACTGGGTGTGGTTGTTGTGGACACAGCCGCCATTATTGCAGTTACTTTTGCATCTATCCCCCACATAGCTGTCTGTAATACTGTGCAGTGTATGTAATCAGGTTGTTAGTTGTTGTTTACACCATTCACAGTAGTTGAGTGCCTCACACCCTCCTAAGGGTAGGGCTATGCCAATGGCATTGGCACACACATGTTACTTAGGTGAAGATCGCAGTAGAGTGGGGAGAGGGACATACACCCTGCTGTTAGCATGTTCAATATCATCCACATTGCAGATTGCATATATAGCATGGTGTGGTTGTGCCTATCCTGTTTTGGTGGGATTACATGTGCAACAGATGTGTTACCTGCATGGGGACATACCTCCATGTGTACAGTCTTGTACCTGTACTGCATCCAAACCAAAGGATCTGTGTGTTGTACTCAGCCATGGCATGTGTACCACCCACTACACTTACTGGTGTCCACTGTAGAAGACCTGCTGACACCACTACACCCATCAGCCATGTGGCACATGGACAAACACAACACAATCAGAATAGATACTGGTGACAACAATACAACATTGTTAATTACAGCTATGATGCATCATGGCTGCACAGCTACACCTTCCAAGATATTAGCATTTCACTTTACTGCTGACAACATGCTACACATCATTCCATTGCTACACTGTTGTACAGTCACCCTGTGCATCAGCACCAAGTTAGCCTGTCCCTGCATCAATGTTATGGATGTCAGGGAGTGGCACAAGTATCATCATATGCACAGGGTGTGTTGTTGGTTTGCCAGAGGCCTAGGGTGGCCATACAATTGACAACATGTGTGTGTGTGTGTGTGTGTGTGGGGGGGGGGTTGAGTTCTGTTATGGGCCACTGTTGATGTTGTGTGTGCAGGTATGTGGTTGCCCTAGGTTCGTTGTTTATGTGTGTGTGTCTGCATGCACACAGTTCCTCCATGTGGCTGCCCTATACAGGGAATTGTGGCACAGCTGCAGACTGCAACTGGCAGGGTTTACAGTTCACCATCTCTGGCCACAGCACAGGACCTATGCCTGGCAGGGGTGCTACAGGCAGTATCAGGTACAAAGCCAGACTGAGCACTGTCCCCCGAGTTTGACAGACATCCACTGGATCCAGGTCCCTTCCGGGACTGGCCAGGGCCACGTAAATGTGGTCTGCTATGATGGTCTGTAGACAGCACCCCCCCCACACAGTGCTGAGGCTGGTACTGCCACTACGGGAGCAGCTGTGACTGGATGGATGTCCACGGTGACCTCCAGCTGCTGGTGTTGCTGGCATATGTCTATGTGGCCGTAGCAGCCATCTTGCCCTGTCCTGACGCATGGACATGACATTTTCGATGAGATCCAATGTCTCACCCCACCATCTATCCATGACCTGGGTGTAATTACGGACGGCACCTGCTAGGTCATGGATGCTGTCAGTTACAGAAGTGTGATGAGCCCTCTGCGCTCTTAGACCCTGCCTGGTGTACCGTTCCATTTATGCCTGTGCCTCCATGACAGTCTGGATCATGCGTGTGGTTGAAATAGATGTGGCACTTCTGCCAGGGGCATGATGACCAGTAGTGCTCCGACAAGCACCCCTGAACATCTGCCTATATGAGACCCCACCAGACATCTGGCTATGGATGCTGTGCCCTGACACATGTGCCATAGATAACACACTGTCCTGGCCAATGCCAACCATAGGCTGTCCCTCAGCTAAGGCCAATGGTGATGAGGTATGCAGAGGCAGTGTGACTGTGTGCATGGATGGGGTGGATACATGTGGGTTGTCAATTGGTGGCACAGTGGCAGCCCCTGACGACCCTTCCTGTGCCTCAACAACCTATCCTCATGGTCATTGTCTGTATCAGTGACATCAGAATCCCTGCAGGGGGGGACCCAGCCCCACCTCACCACCTGTGAGGGAAAAACAGGGAACAGACTGTAAGACCAGTACATCACTGATAAACAGTACATACACACACACACACACACACACGCACACACGCACACACGCACACACGCACACACGCACACACACACACACATACACACACACATACATACACACATGCAGTCGACATACATGGCAACCCATACACTCCACCAGACAGCACCTACAGACAGTTTCCACACCCACATACACACAATAGCAGGTGATGGTGAGTAGAGTATCACACACAAACCTGTAATTACACATGGCAGCATGCAGGACATGTGGCGCTCAACAGCATGCAGTGCAACTGTAATCAATCCCCGTTACCAACATTATACATGGTTGTGATGCATGGCATCTGTTAGTAGGTGATGGCCCTCCACCTGGAACTCACTGCACCCATATCCACATCATTGCTGTGCATCTGTTCAGCACCCAGGCATGTACTGTGCACCATACTTCACAGGTGTACACACCATTGCAGGATGTGTATCTGTGTGTCAGTTGTGTTCCCTCTGCTGCTCACAGCCTCTGTGTGTTTCTGGATCACATGTTGACACATGGGTTTAGTGAATGCTTGATGTGTATTCACAGATGTCATCATCAGTGATGCATGTATCAGTGATAGACTACCATTAGACCGACCACAGACACAATGTCCTGTACCTATGGTGAGTGTAGAGACTATTATTGACCATGATTGAGCCCTGGCTGATGTTGCCTGTGGTATACATAGGTTCATAGGTGAGTACTGTTCTATTGGTCCTGGGGCCTACATAAACCTAGCCACAGGGGTTCCCAGCCATACACCACCCACTAATGTTATTCCCCTGTGCCCCTGTCAGGCTGTTGCACAGACATACTACCCAGGGTGAATTCCCCATTTCCCATCCAATTGCCAAGTATTTCTGTAAAGAGAGCCAATGGGTAGCATTGCTTGACATGTATGGGTAGTTCATTTCAGAATGTGGGGATTCCCCAGGACAGGGCCTTATCCCTTCAATATGTTCTGTGTAATGTATTGATGAGGTTTAGGACCCTGCAGCATGTGTTAGCAGAGGGAGTGGGATGTCTTTATGTGTAGCATGTTCACCTGCTCTATGGATGACATAGCTGTGTATGTTGGGCAGATGTCAGCTGTGCCTGGGCAATGTGCACTGGAGTGTAGCCACAGTTGTCAGAGATGGACTGTGTATTGCATGTGTTTGAGGCTGGTAATCCCATTAGTGAGGGGTGTGCTCTGTCAGTGCACATGTACAGCATGCATTATGGGTAGGTGTGTTAGATGTGTACATGGCCTACACCTTAGCTATGACATGCACAGTGAATTGCCAAGCATAACCTTAAACCATACTTACCAGCATCCAGCCACTGCCTTGCTGGTATCCCAGAGGTACCTACATTGAGATGGGATAGAGTTGATGTAAGTGGCCACAGTTGTGGCATTGCTACAGGGTGGCTGCAATATTACAGTACAACAGCAGCTGAAATCCACAGTACTACAGATTATGCATTACTGCTTATCAGTACTACACAGCAACAGACCCCATATCTCACATATGCATGATCTACTTGTATAGATGCATACACTACAGTAGTCTACTGATATGCCCTGGAACCTTACCTGCATGCCCCATGTCTGGTGTGTGTGTAGCACCCACCTCCATGAATGTATAAGTCTGTAGCTCTTGTGGGTTGGCAGGTGCTACTAGGCTCATGAGCAGCTCCTTCACTCTGGTGAGGGGGGGGGTGGATGTAATGAACCCCACTGTTGCAAGGTGGTCACCCCACATGGCAGCGGCATGGCGACGTACTTGGCAGAGCAGTTCACTACAATGGTGGCTGACCTACTCATATGTACAGCTGTGAATCCCCACCTCATTCACCCTATGGACCACATCATTCCACGTGGCTGTTCTCTCCTGCTGGTCCTGGCTTGTCCATGAGAACAACAGCTGGTAGTTGTGGATGATGCCCGTGATTATAATTTCCTCCTCAGCAACACTGTAAGTGGGATTCCTCAGGTGTGCCATACTCCCTGAAAGACATAATGATGGAAATATGTCTGAGCAACTCATATGTCAAGTTTACCATAATAAAATACCCATATCAGTCTCCCACCACCATATCAGCTCCAACATAATGTTCACACAACGCTAGTGGTATGTGTACCATTGGGTCATATATTGTATTGTACAACACTTTCTGCTATGTGTTTATAGACATGCTCCCTGTGGGGACACTAGAGTTGCTGGGCTGTTACAGGGGATTTCACCTGCATGCCATTGTCACTGCCATTATGTTTCCACATATGCATGTGGTAGGCTTGCTATGTGATTGCTACACCTCTGCCATTCTGTGATATTGGGGATATCTATGCATGCTGTTGAACATGTTCTGGGATTGTGGGGACTATTACAGCCAACATATGTTCCATGACAGTTACACACCAGTATGTGTAGAGGATATTTGCCAGCAGGAACACCACTCCAAACTAATATGTACATGTTACCAGTCAACATCACATCTGTGACCCAACATGGAACCTCATTATCTACTGTTTCATCATTACCTTCATGTGGAACCACCTCAGGGGATGGTGTCCCCCCATGGAGCACACACAGACATATATCTGTCACCCAGTTAGGTCAAGGGTCTTGTGCATAGGGAGTTCCACAGAGACATGGAGTATGTGCTACATCACCTGGAGGCATACAGTAAACATACACAAGGTTTGACATGCATGTCCCTCCTGCTCAGCGCACAGCCCAGGCACCTTTATGTCCATGTAGATGCTGTCATGACTGTCCATGGGTGGGCACCATGTTCCTTTTGTTCCCATGTGGGGGATCAAAGCACGCCACATTCCAAATGTAACTACCCATCCATGTTTAATCACCACATGTGTCATATACCAGCCCTGTATGCTGTCTTGTTTGTCACCCAACCATATATATGTATATATGTAGACATACACACACACACACACACACACACACACACACACACACACACACACACACATATATATATATATATATATATATATATATATATATGTGTGTGTGTGTGTGTGTGTGTGTGTGTGTGTATGTATATATACATATGTGCATATATGTGTAGATATCATTTTGTGTTGTTTATATACCTATATAAATGTATAACTGTCTGAGGTTCTGTAAACATACACAGCTGTGAATATGTATCACACATAAATGTATCTGTATGTGAGGTGCATACGACCATCTGGACCACTCTCATATACGCTCTTTACTTCACAGCTGAACTATTCTGCCTTGCTGCAACACAGACAGGTGTCACATGTGAACACAGACTAACACTAGGGGGGGTATATATGGTGACAAATTTTAGATAAGCATTTTATACTGCTATGGCGGTTGGGCATGCTATGCTACACTTTAACATGATTGTCCTGCAGGTGGTTTGGTCTCTCTCCCATGTGTCTATCATGGCAGTATTAATACCCCCACCAGCCATTTTACCACAGTAATTTACAGAACACAGATATCATGGGTCGCATCTTTTCCATTCACTGCTGGTCTGCATATTTGACAGGTATGTTCCACTGCCCACAGGGACTGACACTACTGTCCAGTGCAGTTGCTGAGCAGAACATCATTACAGGAACAAGTACTGATGGCACATATACATCCTTTCACAGTATACATCCTATTATTCTATGCCATATACTACATGCCAGTAAATGCATATCTGTTTCACATACCTGCTATGTTTTTTCCACTGTAACACAACCCTGAGCTTTGTGAACCTTCCTGAAAGTTATTATTTTTTTTCTCTCTCTCTCTCTCTCTCTGTCTCTCCAGTAGAGTGATTGAGCTGGTTTGAATATATTGCAGCATGCTTTTGTTGGTATTGCACATGATCAGGTGGTGGCCTCTGCACCAGTCAGTGTCCACCAGTTGCTAATTGCTTGTACCCTGCTGTGTAGTACTTCAGATAACCACTGTCATGGCAACCCTGTACTATAAATTGCTGCCTTCTGTGGGCGCTGTCCCTTCACCTTTACAGTATGGATGACATCCTTCCTGTGTGTGGACATCAGTGTTACAGACAGCAGGTAGCAATACCTCTTACAGCAGAACCTGCCGACACGGGCCAAATCCACACTTGGGTAAGGTTCCAGATCTACAGACAGCGTGAGTAGTGTTGTGTGCAATGTATCTTGCTATTCTTACAGGGTTTCTGTGTACATGGTACTTTTTCATGGAATTTTGTCTGTCTGCATAGCTCTCAACTGTGGGCCTATCCGTATGATACCAGGGGGATTAGCTGTTAGGTTTTGTCTGTGCACCACACAGGTATTGTCCCAGATATATCAGTGGCATTCTTTCTGTTGAGTGCTATCAGTACATGGCTACATCCATTTGTATTTCAAGGTCGTATCTCTGCATAAGGGTATGCTGCTATGAATCCTGTAACACCAGCAATTTCCAGGGTGTGTAACAGCAATAATGCAAATATAGCCCTATATTCCTGCCTCTATCCTCCACATATATGCCAGTCTTTCTCCTACTGTGACACAGGAAGGGTTGTTAGGTAATGGCCTATCATTATTTACCGCTACAATTGTTGCTATCATCCCAGCCATGTCATGGACTCCCACACCAACTGTTGGGCCAAGTCCATATATATGGGGGCAACAGCGGGAGAACACATATGTGCCCTTGTACATTTCAGAGGTAAGTATTTGGTACAAAGTGTTCCTTGCCCATGCACAGCCTTTTATGGGGGGGGTTCTATGCCATTAACCTAGGCTATGGCACCTTTTCAGGGATATAACTGTTAGGACGAGGGTCATTCAGTGTGATAGTGAGATGTTAGGTTTAGGAATGTTATGTACAAGATACAGTGACATTAACACAAGTGCTACTTTTCCCCCTAGGGCTTGACTACAGGGTGTAATTGGAGGCTGCTGAACTACATCTGTAATTGTTGATTGTTACGTATCCTGAAGGCAAATCCTGTTTCTACTGTTGTACTAATTGAAGGCCTTGGCCTGGACAGTATAGTATGGTATATATACACATTGCTTGCATCTACTGTTTTGTGTGGGCCTTGCATTCATGACTGATTACATATTTCAGACCTTATGTGGTGTCAGTACTGGCATACATTATTGTATAGTACACGAATAAAGGTTATCTGTGTATGCATACCTGTGTGTCGTGTCATGTCCTTTGAATTGTGGGTGGGTATATGTTTAATGCCAGTATCCTCATTTGTGGGAATGGTTGTCACACTACACATTTCACAGGTGCCAGTTGAAGGGCTTGTGGCTGAGGGATATACTTTGCAACCAGTACTTCCACACTACTTCTACATATGTATCGCTACTGATACCTTTTGTGTGTGTATATGTGTATGTACCTATATATATATATATATATATATATATATATATATATGTCATATGGCTATATCTATATATATGTATCTATAGATATATACATCTGTATATATATATAGATATATATATATATATATATATATATATATATATATATATATATATATATATATATATATATATACACATATGAACATATGTATGTATCTATATACAAATATACAATTGATGTTATATGAATATTTGTGTATCATACGTTAATATATATATCTACATATAGCTGTCTATATGTCTACATTTACAGATATATATCTGTCCATATGTCCATGCATGTTTGGCTCATATTTTGGCCTGTTCCTCATTCACTTGGCAATTGTCATGGATGATCGCAGCATTGAAGTCAGTAACTAGTGACAACACTTTTGTGTTTCAGACTTCATCTCCTTCTACATCTTCTTCTTCTTTCGGCTTTTCTCATTTAGAGGTCACCACAGCAGATCACCCGTCTGCTCATGATTGGCAATGGAGTTTTATGATATTGACTTGCCAGCCCGGCACCCAACCTTCCACAGAAGGCACACACAGGCACACACACCTAGGGCCAATTTAGAGTGTCCAATCCACCTACAGCATGTCTTTGAGACATGGAAGGAAACCAGAGGACCCAGAGGAAACCCACGCAATCACAGGAAGGACATGCAGACTCCACACAGAAGGCACCCGAGCTTAGGATTGAACCGGAGAATCTCTTGCTGTGAAGTGGCAACTCTAACCACTGCACCACTGCAGCCGCCCCATCTCTTGTTCTAATACATATAACTGTGTAACTGCAAAAATTTTAGGTGTATCAGAGCATTAGTTGACATATATCCCTATTTGTACCCACAGTATGGCATACTTTGTCCGGACTTCTTGCTTTAACATGTTGTGTGGTATGATATTAATACATTTCCTGCACTGTTGACTGATTGTGCTGCATGATATGTTTATGAAAACTTCAGGTTATGTATATCTGCCATGGTTTAGTGGTAAATCACTTTGTGTATGGAGTGCAGGGTTCGAGCCTTGGAGAGGCAGTTTATTTTGTTGCTGGGCAGAACAAGGGATGTTGGCTACAGAGTGATTAAGGCACTTTAAAGCAGTTGAAAGTGGGTTTGCGTGGGTTTGCATGATGGTAAGCACTGCTAACC
This sequence comes from Protopterus annectens, assembly GCF_019279795.1. NCBI lineage: Eukaryota > Metazoa > Chordata > Ceratodontiformes > Protopteridae > Protopterus > Protopterus annectens. The sequence continues at coordinate 793,434,625 of NC_056727.1, forward strand.
TCCGGTTACAGTTTCTTACACTCAGTTAGCTTCTACTTTGCTTAATCTGTGTGGGCAATGCTTACCCCCATGAAAACACACTTAAACATGCTTACTAGTGCTTATATATGCTTACTACTGCTTATTTGTGCTTACA